>NC_063164.1:49253260-49561277 GCF_023159225.1 Perognathus longimembris pacificus
CTTTTTTGCTCAAGGCTAGCACTCTACCTCTTGAGCCACAGCACCACTTCTGGCTTTTTCTGTTTATGTGGTGCTGAGGAATCGAACCCAGGGCTTCGTGCATGCTAGGCAAGCACTGTACTGCTAAGCTACATTCCCAGCCCATGTAAACTTATATTAACATACAGATATGTGTGCATTTGTAGTGTGTATTTTTATATGGCGTATGTGTGTGTATATATATAAATATTACATATGCACATGTAAGGTTTATCTTTAATTTCTCCCTTTCCCCATTGATTATTCCAAGTATAACTCCAATTAAAATTCAATGAGAATAAATATACATTGCAGTAAGAATAAAGTGCCTTATCTCTTAAGTCCTTAGTGTTCATTACCCATTTTGAGATCTTCACAATTGTTTCCTTGTTAATGGACCAGGTAATTTAATTAGATCAACAGCCACACTGCCACCTGGTAAATTTGAAATGTAGACATTAGCCTCCTATTCATCAATTTTGAATGAATTCATTTATTTTTATTTGATTGTATAGGAATATTAAGTTTTATTAATTGCAGTTGGTTGGTTGGTTAGGGTTTTTTATTTTTCATGTTTCAATTTTTATTTCATTTTAAATTTTATCATAAAAGTGATATACAGAGGGGTTACATAATTCAGGTAATGAGTACATTTTGTTTTGAGTGGTATCACCCCATCCCTGGTTTTCTCATAGTTTTTCTCCTCCATTTTTTAAAAAGTCAGTAACTATTGAGCAAATTGATTACTTTTTATATTTGAATTTTTCATACCACAATCGCATACTAGTTGACTCTGTCTCCCAAATTAAAAGAGAACATTAAAAAAAAACAAACAACACTGTTAAATCTCATCCTAATGAAGCCCTTTGCTTGAGGATTGAAAGACTAGATCAGCAATTCCACCATGAGAATGTGCCCAGAGCCCTATAAAACTCACCTGTGATTCCTAACCTCCTAACCCCTTACATCTGTTGTTGCTGAAGGTAATGCTGAGTAAAGAAGCATCCATAAACTTTGTTGCTTAAAACAATACTTTATACATTGTTGTGGTTTTCCATAGATGTACTAGAAGCCATTTACATTCTATTGATCCTCTGCCAGTACTGTGAGAGAAATTCTCCAGCTAGCATACTCTTCCACAGAATTTATGGAACAAGTCTAGACCCACAAATGGTTAGGGTTTTGAGACAGGGTTTTGCTGTCTACCCTAGGCTGGCTTTAAACTCCCTGATCCTTCCATTTCAGGCTTCCCAAGTGGTTGGCTTACAGGTATACATGGCCAGCAATATTTTTAATCCTCATAGGATACTTAAATCATGTATTTTTATCAGTCCGCTCAATTACTTTCACTGAGTTTCACATACTGCATTTTGTTTCATAATTTGGTTTGTGATAAATGCTTTAAAAAATATGATGACAGTTGTGACTTTGAAATTTTTGTACCTTAAAAGATTTCATAGAATGTGCCAGTTTTCTTTTCATAACTGAGAACACTAACAATGTAACTATAATGGTGGTGGTGGTATAAATAACAAAATTAGAACTTCAGACTAATATGTAATGCTATTTTATTTCACCTCTTTGGTAGTTTGTATTGCCTGAATATAGAATTACTGTCTTCACTAAAATATAACATCTATTCCGCCTACAGTAGACTTTATTATACTCTGCTCCAGGGATACTTAGAGAATGATACTCTGTCTCCAAGAAATTCCCAATCTAGTAGATGGAGCAAACTGGTACACCAAAAATTGTAATCTAGAGTGATAAATATTGAATCAACTAGCTTTTTTCTAAATAATATACACATGTATATGTCTGTAGTAACACAGATTGGAGGCCTAACTTCTTGACACACATTGCTAGTGTTTTAGTATGGCTAAGGACTAGTGATTTGAAAGAGCAATAAGCTGAAAACAATATGGACACCAGATTATCAATTATGGCATATGTCTATAATCCTAGATACTTTAGAGAATCACAGTTTTAGTCAAAAAAGTTTGTGAGAACATATCTCAACTAATAAGCTGGGTGTGATGATTCATACCTCTCATTCCAACTACAAAGGGTTAGATAGGATCATATTCAGACAGGCAAAAATAGGAGATGCTACTTAAAAATAACTAAAGTGAAAATGAACTGGAGGTGTGGCTCAAGTGAAACAGCACTGGCTTAGCCCATGCAAGACTCTGATTTCAGACCCCAGTATTGTGCATATGTGTGTGTAATATATGTGTATGTGGTATGTGTGTATATGCACACATACACATTCTTAACCAAAAGTAAATATCTACCCCATTTCATATTATAGACGTAAATGTGAGAAACAGACATCAGTGATAATGTGGGAAGTAGGGAAGCTTGGATAATATGTATTGCATTATTTACACCATGGTTTCTCATCAGTTATGTCACCAATGAGGTATATTAACAGTATTCATACCAGTAGTTGCAATATTACATGGAAATTAATTTTTTAAATAACTGCTTATTTTTTAAAATAAAGTCCCTTAAGTTTTACCTTTGCCTTGATCGCTGTCTACCTATTCTTAACTAAAATATTCTCAATGTAACCCTTTATTAAGAGTTATATTTGGAGTTATATTTCTTTAGTTATATATTAAGAATTTTATTTGGAATTATGCGTATCAGGTTTTTTTTTTCCTGTGCTTTAGTAGACTATTGTATTTCATTGTTGTTGGAATGTGATACATTATTTGATCAAACAGCTTTTAGATTGTGTGACTTTTATTGTTTTGGTGTTTATGTTTCTGTCACTTAAGGAGACCCAATAAGCCTAGCCTGCTAAACTATTTTGCATTCACCTTTCTGGTTGATATCAGATGGAAAATGGCATGCCTAAGCTTTTATCTATACTTGGTTTCCATATATCCTGATTTACCTTGAAGTTTATTGGTGAAATCTAAACAGTTAAAGAGAAAAGTCCAAATGCATAGAAAAGCTTGTAAATAAAGATTTTCATAAATGTTCCCAGATTACAAAATTCATTTTATTTCTAACTCTCGGTTATTGGTAGTGATTTATACATTTGTAGTATTTGAAGGTAATGTATTAAAATTAGTTGGACTCAGTTTGGAACTTTTGTACAGAACTTACAAATTAATGCATCCCCCAAAAAAAGGTCCAAGAATTCATTCCATTGTAAGGAATAGAACAAATTACTACTGACTTTTTATTTATACTTAAATTCAGGTGTATATAAATTGCCAAGATTAATGATGGCTAAGCCTTTTGCTTCTGGTACAGTACACAGCACAATGTCTTGCAATGAATTTTAGATGTCCATGATTCTTTGTTACTGAATTTTCCCTTGTGGAACATTTCCTTACTTCTAGGGAACTAGAAACTTGCCAAATTGAATTCCTGGGTTGAAGTTTTAATTTTCAGGTGGATGGAATCAGTAAAAATTCATCTTGACTCTGTTGACATTTTCAACTTTTCACTACTCAAAAGAGCATGTAACATGTAAAAATAAAAATATCTTAACCAGGTAACTTGTAATATATAAGGAGTCACAAGGCAATGGTAATGTAAAACCTTTGAAATATGCTGCCCATTTTAACATCTTAATATTTTTATATAGATTACAGTTTTTCTGTAAATGCTAACATAAAAACTGATATGTACTGATTAGACATTTACTATTCTGTGAAAGATGTCCAATTTTCATGTCTAAATCCTTGCTTGTTTTAAATGGTAAAAAAAAATACATTTAGTCTAATGCTGGTAAGGTATATGAGTTGTTTCTTCTCCAGAGCGAAGTCACCCTGCTGAGAAATGAAGTGGCACAGCTGAAACAGCTTCTTCTGGCTCATAAAGATTGCCCTGTAACCGCCATGCAGAAGAAATCTGGCTATCATAGTGAGTAATGTTCCATTACCCACAGCCTTAGGCTACATCAGTGAAATACTGCCAGAGTGAGCAGAGGCACCATTTTATAAAAAGTAGATACTGTAGTTCTAATATTTAAGATTAAATATCAGAATTGCTGCACAGTTATGGAATGGAGTAGGTGTGGTATAGTTTTCAGAATCTGAAGTTTTTGAATGTGGGATAGGGATATAGTTATTAACATCTAGAGGATTTTTAATTTTTTCCCTCATCATTAGGATTACTAACATTTAAATACACTGTGAAGTACCAATTATATATTTTTTTATCCTCAAAGAATAACCCAGTCCTAGACTGACAAGGAAAAAATACTACTTCCTTTTTAGTCCTCATTCATTAATGATGAGGTTTTCTTTTTAATTAGCTATCTTCAGTTACCAAAAATGTAATAATCATTTATAGTAAAGGTCCTTTGCTCTCTCTTCGCTAATATCAGCATTGTGTACTATTTTTATTGCCATGAAACTTTATGTGGAACAGTCTCATAATTTTTAGTCATAAAAATTATCTGCCTTTCTTCCCAAATGTTTTCCCCCCAAAAATGAGATTTTTGTTTTGGCATTTCACTGGTTCTGTTTTTCCCTTTTTTTTGATAAGATGCGCAATGTTGGAACCAGCTGTTACTCTTGAACAAATGGCCAATTTTGTCCATTGTACACAAATCTGTAACAAATGACAGCTAGGGATGCATTAGGCAACATTCATAATATATAACCCACAGCTTTTGCTTTTATGATTTAGTGATATTTCAGGATATTTGTAAATGTGAAGATGGTTTATACCATATGTATCCACTTCGTTTTAATTTGCTAGTGTCAGTAATTCAAAAGAAGGAAACATTTTGTATTGGATACAAACAGTTCCTCAGGTGCTCATGATAAAACTTAATGGCTACCAGCTTTACTTGTAGTCATTGTAAGCAGTTTCATCAGAATGGGCAATATTTTTTAATTTAAAAGATTCAGTAGATTTAGCAACTCTCAATGGCCATATACTTAGAGCACTGACTTTTGTTAGTGTTGAATATATAAATATCAGTTATTTGATATCTCATCTTTGTGACAGGACAAGGAACTACATTGTAGAGTAAATTGGAACTATATAGAAATATGTTTGGGATTTATATTAACAATGATTGCTGCAGGGATGTGGCCATTATAATTCCCATCTGACTTAACAATATAATTTCCTGTAGAAGCAACTGAGTTCAGCATTATGCATAAATGACTTTCTTCAAGAAGAAAAATGTCTTGAATTTTGATAGTTTAAAAGTACAAACGGGGGCTGGGAATATAGCCTAGTGGCAAGAGTGCCTGCCTCGGATACATGAGGCCCTAGGTTCGATTCCCCAGCACCACATATACAGAAAACAGCCAGAAGCGGCGCTGTGGCTCAAGTGGCAGAGTGCTAGCCTTGAGCGGGAAGAAGCCAGGGACAGTGCTCAGGCCCTGAGTCCAAGGCCCACGACTGGCCAAAAAAAAAAAAAGTACAAACGGGGTGTTTCTATACATTAAAAGGACATTAACTCTTATCTCAAGTTGCATTTAATTCAAAATATCTATTATTTTTTATCTTTAATCATTTATTGTATAATCCCAGCAGTTTTAACTAATACCCAGACAGTATGTGTTCAATAAATCCAAACTAATTATTCATTTTAATAGTAGTTTTTAAAGATACTTTAAATATTTTGACATGAGTTTATTTGCTGTTAATTACTAAAATCTAGATTAATAACTTCTTATTGAGTATATTGTACTGGCTTTTGACAATGAAAGAAATGGATATGTTTATTTGTTTATTTATGTATTTATAGTATTAATTTTGCAGTCCTGGGGCTTGAACTCAGGGCCTAGGGGTTGTTGTTTAGATTTCTTGCTCGACTTGCTCTCTACCACTTGAGCCCACAGCTCTACTTACTGCCTGGGCTGGCTTCAAACTGTGATCCTCAAATCTCAGTATCCTGAATAGGTAGTAATACTGGTACCCAGCGAGGTTTGGGGGGGGGGGGGGGCTTGGAGGGAGAGGGGACAGTCCTGAGGCTTGAACTCAGGGCCTGGGCACTCTCCCTGAGCCTTTCTGTGCTCAAGGCTAGAGCTCTACCACTTGATCCACAGCCCCCACTTCCAGCTTTTTCTGTTTATGTGGTACTGGGGAATTGAACCCAGGACTTCATGCACTCTACCACTAAGCCACATTTTCAGCCCAAGTTATTTTTATTGTTTAGAAATAGACTTAAGTTTGTTCCTGTCTAGGTCATTTAGCTGAATTCACTGAAGTAAATTAATTCTCTTCGCTTTTTATGAGATACTTGGAATCTTTAGAAACTTAAGAGTAATTTTAATTTATAAATTTGTAACGTTTGAAATTTGAATTCTAATCTGTTAAGTGAATAAATCTCCAAGAAATTCACAAATGTCATATTCTTGATGATATTCTAGCATATAACATTTGTTGGTGAGCTATACTGCTAGCTAAATCCTTCAAAATGTGTGAAAGAAAACAGCTTTAGTAGAAATTGAAGAATTTTACAGTCTTGTAGGTAAACGTGACCATACCTCATCACAGCTCTAAGATGTTAATTTTAACGCCATGCAGCCCAGTTTCAACTCTGAAAGCCCTATACCCCACAGTAGGAAACACCTCAGTCTTGGGAAAACAGTGACTATTGGTCACCCAAAATGCTGAGTAATATAAAACTGGAATAAAAATAGAATTACATTTTTAGTACTTGCCATGAGTTTATAATCTCAGATTTGAACATGCATAATCAAAGTTATATTATTGTCTCTGTAATTGTAAAAGAAAGCTTTGTAGTCCCCACCTAACTACTAGTAATTTCATTATTTGAAATACATGTGAACATAGGTAGGAAATTGAATTGTCAAACATCTGATTTCTTTTAGTTTAAGTAGGTGTATTTTAAACTAGAAGTTCTTTGAATGTAATATGACACTACCATTTATGTGATTCTGATAATACTGGTTCTTTTTCTCCCATCGCTTTCTAGAACAAGGGGAGTATAAATATATCACATCATAAAGGTAATTTAAAAGTGACCACTAATGGTTTGTACTCCCACAGTTCACCTTACCCTTTCAAAAAAGCAGCCTAAAAGTCAATGCTATCATTGCAATTAATTTTCCATGAGTATATTTCATTAATAAAATAATTATTTAAAATTCATTATCTCTATACTCTGGGCTTTTTCTGAAGGATCAAAACATGGATAGCAATCTTAAATATGCTTCATTTGCATAAGGACTAAATTGAGCTCCAGGCAGTTGAAACTCAGTTATAGAAAGTGTTCTCTGCATGGTTTTATGCCTGCCCTGTGAGGAAACAAACTTCTGCTCAGCATGTAGCAGAGAGGGAAGAATTACTGTTATCATTGAGAACAGAGCCAACACCAAGACAAGTCTGTGTTGACAGACCTTAATGAGATTGTGCCTCTCTTTCATGACTTCACTCATATGTTTCTATACTTCTCCTTTTTTTTTTAAATGGTGGAAAAAATGTATATTTATAATTAGCCAGCTGGACTCAGTTTAGATGATTCCAATTTTGTTGGCAACATCTAAGGCATCATAATCAGGAGCCAGTCGAACATATGCTTTCTTCTCTCCATCAGGTCTGATCAGGGTATTGACCTTAGCTACATCAATGTCATAGAGCTTCTTCACAGCCTGTTTGATCTGATGCTTGTTGGCCTTGACATCCACAATGAACACAAGTGTGTTGTTGTCTTCTATCTTCTTCATGGCTGACTCAGTGGTCAGGGGGAACTTGATGATAGCATAGTGATCAAGCTTGTTTCTCCTCGGGGCACTCTTCCGAGGGTATTTGGGCTGTCTCCGGAGCCACAGCGTCTTGGGCCGCCGGAAGGTGGGTGAAGTGCGTATCTTCTTCTTTTTGTGGCTGTGGACACCTTTCAGCACTGCCTTCTTGGCCTTCAAAGCCTTTTCCTTGGCTTCGGCTTTAGGAGGGGCCAGAGCTCCCTTCTTTTTGGTGAAAAGCGTTTCTATACTTCTTACTCAAAGCCAGTTAAAAGGAAAAAGAAAACACATACTTAGTTGAAACATCTTAATTTTTTCCCCTAGGTTCATTTTAAAGTTATCTTGCAAGGTTAACACACAGGAGACTTCCTTATGTTGGCTTAGTTAACTGGAGCTTATTCTGTAATTGATTATTGTGAATTTATCTCACAGTTGATTATATGACACTATGCTACAGCAACTCCATTCTGCTTTGGTCAGCCCTAAAACTGGCTAACAAGCTTAAACTCTTTTCCTTCTTTTATTACAATGTAGACAAGTCCTCTATTTTCTGTGCCTATAAATATTAACACAAATTATTAATTTTTCCCTTAAAAAGGAAAATTTTACTTAATTTTGAAAGTTTGCAGATAGCACTTTTTCATTGCACTGCTTATTTTGAGCCATTGTTTCCAGAATATATTTGTATTTTATATTATGCGTGCCAACTGGCATCTTTGTGAAAGCTGATACTTCTGTAGGACTTAGCATTCAGGAAAAGGTCAGCTTGTTGTTCTATTGAAGAGTAGTGGTGAAATAAACAAATAGTATGGTCTTTGTTTTCTCTTCACTTAAACTGTCACTGCCTGTTTACTTTTCTTTGAACATATAACTATTGTATTGGCTATTTAACTGACTTATAAATGTTTGTTAATATTATTGCTTAGTCAGAAAAGTATTCTTTCCGTTTTACATAATTTTTAAGGATTTCTAATTATGATTTTTTAAAATCATATGTTATGGTCAGGTTTGATGCATTTATTTTGTTTGTTATTTATTTTTCTTTTGTTGCCAGTCCTGGGGCGTGGACTCATGGCCTGAGCACTATCCCTGGCTTCTTTTTGCTCAAGGCTAGCACTCTATCACTTGAGCCACAGCGCCACTTCTGGCTTTTTTTCTATATGTGTGGTGCTGAGGAATGGAACCCAGGGCTTCATGTATACCAGGCGAGCACTCTACCACTAGGCCATATTCCCAGCCCAGGTTTGATCCATTTATAGTATATTATAGAAGAGGTGAGATTTAATCTCATATATATTTGTTTGTTTTGTTTATATATAATATATTTGTTTATTTGTTTTGTTTTGGGAGGGTTTTTTTGCCAGTCTTCTTTTTGTTCAAGGCTAGCACTCTATCACTTGAGCCACAGCGCCACCTCTGGCTTTTTCTATATGTGTGGTGCTGAGGAATTGAAGCCAGGGCTTCATGTATATAAGGCAAGCACTCTACCACTAGGCCATATTCCCAGCCCCTCATTAATATATTTTTAAAACTGCTTTGCAGAAGTACACAGATTTGAGATGGTAAGTCTAAATTCAGTAAAAAACGACTTGTATTTCAGAAAACACTCAAAATGGGGAATTCTATTTGAGCCCAAGTTTTGCTCATTAGGTAACTTCCACTTCTACTATAATTACCTGTCATTAAATAAGTTGTTATTATTGATATTTTAAAGTAGAATCTTTCTTACAAAAGTAAATAAAACTTTTTTAAATTAAAGAATGCCATGGCTCAAAGTGGTAGAGCACTAGCCTTGAGCAAAAAAGCCTGAGGGCAGTGCCCAGGCCCCAAGGCAAGCCCCATGACCAGAGGAAAAAAAGTCTATGTAGCTTAGGCTGACCTGGAACTTACTGTGTAGCCTAGGCTGGGCACAAATTTGTGTTCCTCCTGCCTGTGCCTTCTAAATGCTTGTATAAATACAAATTATTAATGCTAAGTGAGAAGTCAGGCTCAAGAATATGTTTGATATGGTAATTTTTTATAATGTTTAAAAGGAAAGCTGGATAATAATGGCTCACACCTGTAATCCTAGCTGCTGAGATGAGGATTATGGTTCCCTACCAGCTCAGGCAGAAAAGGCCTTGAGACTCTTCAGTTAGCCAGCAAAAAGCCAAAAGTAGAGATATGGTTTTTCAAGTGGTAGAGCTCCAGCCTGGAGCGTGAAAAACAAGTGAGAGCAGGAGGCACTCATTCTGGCACATACGCACTCACACAAACATAAACAAAGCTAAAATACATTTTGGGGGATATATTAAATCTACAAAGTAAAGACAAGGAGCTAGTCGAAGAAATTCCAGAATGGTTATGTCCTGTCACAGAGAAACAGTCCTGGAAGGAGCAGTATCATTGGCAATGCTCTTGCGATGTCCATTGTATCGGGACTTACAGATTTTATGAATATTTGTGTGTGTTACATTAACAAATCTTTCAATAAATAAAACTACTGAGTTATAGTCTGCTAAAATAAGGAAAATTGCAACGATTTGGGTCTGAATATTGGAGATTTATTTTCATAAAAACTTAGAATGCCCTTTCCTAAATAGCCTTTCAATTGCAATACTTAGAATTTTGTATGGATTTCATTTGAATCACAATTAATTCATGCAACTCTAGCAGCTGGTGGCATTTAGACTCTAACTATTGTTTATTCTCATGTGTATGCACTATTAGAATCAGGTGTTGTAATCACCCATGGCTGCAGGATACAAAGTCAGCCAGAATGAATAGTTTTGGAGAATGCAAAATAATTTGAAAATATAATTTATATGTAAAATCCGTTTTGTTTTTGCATGCAGTTATAAATTCTTTTTTATGTTTAATAAGAATGACATGTAGGCAAAACAGTGGTTTTGTTAAATATGTCGCTTGATAAATGTTTGATTGTATCCACAGAGGCTATCTCCCCAACTCCTACCTCATTTTCCTTAACACTGTTTAACAAATGTTTTTCCGTTCTATTTTGGGAGATACTGAGCATCCAGAGCTTCCCCTATGCGTGGTTGTCCCTTTGTTTGACCTGTTTCATGTACAGTTGCCTGCTTTTCATGACTAATACTCAATTTTACTTGCTCAATTCCAGTCATACCATCATGTCTTAACCAAACAATTTTGTGTAACACTTTCTAACTTTTTACTGTATGCATTGACTTGGTTGATTGATACTTTTTTTACTTTATGAAAATGAATAATTTTTCTTTTTTTTCCACGTAGCTGCTGATAAAGATGATAGTTCAGAAGACCTTTCAGTGCCAAGTAGTCCACATGCAGAAGCTATACAGCACAGTTCTGTCAGTACATCCAATGGAGTCAGTTCAACCTCAAAGGCAGAAGCTGTGGCCACTTCAGTCCTCTCCCAGATGGCAGACCAGAGTACAGAGCCTGCACTTTCTCAGATCGTCATGGCTCCTTCCTCCCAGTCACAGCCCTCGGGAAGTTGATTAAAAGTCTTCAGTACAACACTTCTAGATACTCATTAGTGACTTCAAGGGAAAATCAAGGAAAGACCAGTTTCCATTTATGCGAAATCTGTGGTTGTAAATTTTTTTTTTTACTTGAAATTAAATTTGGCTCTAAAGTTGGTGTAGCAACAGTAGACGATCAATCTGAACAGCAGTTTCTAGTCTCTGAAAAAAAGACTGATTTTGCTTTTCTTTTTTATAATGTTAGATTTATTATTTTTCCTGTGCTCAATGTGTAAATTGCATCATAATTCATTGTGGTTTATTTCACTTTTAATTTGATGTTTTTAATAAATGGGGGTGTTACTGAATCTCTCTTCCCACTTCCATTTCTTTTGCCCACTCTTGAGCCCTCAACTGTGATGGTAGTGTTATCATTTATACCAAAGTTCTGCATAGTCCCTATTGGCTTTGCAATGTGAACAAAGTCGTAAAGCACTAGGCAAGAGAAAGATAGAAATTTGATTTTAATCATTTTGCCTTTTATTTTGCACATTATTGCAAAAGGAAGAATATTAGAGAACACTTTTTTTTAAGTGAGTGAGAACATAGTAAAGAGTGCTTTTATGCACATTCTTTAATCAAGGTCATTCATAATACTGCATTTTTTTTAAGATTTTAAGTAGACAAAAATTGTGGACTCTTCAGCATTTCAAAAATGACTTTATTTTTTAAGTCTTTAAGCTCAGTATTTTAAACCTATGTTTTGAGGCTGAAAAATATGGAATTATGTAATATACGATACAGGGTTATCAGATATCTAGTGATTTTTGAAATTAGCTCTTGTTATTTTTTGAGGGGGTTGGTGGGGTTTGTTTTGTTTTGTTTTGTTTTTCCAGATTTCAGGTTACAAACTGAGAAGTTTGTGCATAATAAAGTATGGTATGGTTGCCAGAAAAGCCTAAAATTACTACTTAGAAATTTTCAGACTGTTTACCCCCATTGTCTTGTACTTGCGAGCTAACTTGTACTGATTCTTGTGAAAGCACTGTCATCTTTTAGTAGCAGATTTTGATAATGTTTCTTGTGGGGAAAAAAATCAGTATCTATCTCTAGAACAATGTAATTATAAAGTGGAAATATGAATGAGTGAGAGAGTGTGTGTGTGTGTGTTTGTGTGTGTGTGTCTTTCAATAGTTTAAGCCAGCAATCTTTGCTTGAATGTTTAATGATGCCTTCTGTGTGATGCTGGCCAATATGATTGCAGTTTAAAATGTCATTACTGTGCAGGCTTGGATAACTAACATTCCATGATGTAGCTTGTTTCTGATGAGATGATTGTAGGTACACGTTCCTCATTATCCAGTCATCTGTGGGAACTGAGTTTTCTAATGTGCCATTACCTATTTTTATTCTGCAATTATGTTCAAGATACAGTACAATATTTTAAATAGACTAAATTGTTAAACATAAAAATTTACAAGTAGTAAGTGTGCATAAGAAACCTTTGTAAAATAGTTGAGTCTTACCCAGTAGCAACTTCTGGCATTCAAACAGGATTCAATTATGTAAATATCTGTAATGCATTTATAATAAGTTGTGCAGTTTGTTCTGCATCCATACCACATTCTTTGCTAAAGTCTCAGTGCCATCTCCTAATGAGACTGACATTTTAAAAGCCTGTGTGAAATACACTTGGTAATTCAAGAAAATATCCCACCTGCCTAAGTTCCAAACTGGGAAAGATGCAAATTATACAAACGACATTTCAGGATTTTTAAGTATGAAGATAATAGGATATTTTTACTGTTTGGCCTGTTAAAATTGAAAAAAATTAGTTGGTAATTCTAACTTTATTTATAACTGATTTCATAGTTTTAAAGTAATCAGTTTTTAATCCTGATTTTGCCATAGTTATGCTAAGGAGTTGATCTCAAAGGCACAAAATACAAGAATACAAAATTTTTCAAGAAGGCTATTTTTTATTATAATTCAGCCTCAATTTTCACTCTCCTAAGTCCTTCAGTCCATTTTCTTTCATCTTATTATTTATGCAAATTCAAGTTCTTTGTTAACAGAATTCTTGCAACTGTAAAATAAAAGTACATAGATGTAAGAAGTCATGTAAACGGTTAATGAGCTTATTACCAAGGTTAGCAAAATTTTCATTGTAAATCAGTCTGTAATCAACAAATAAAAACCATTATTAGTTGCATAAACACGAATTCCATTTTGACCTTCAGGATGTCACACTACTTCTGTACCTAGCATTTCAAGTCCCTATATTTGCAATGTTACACAAACTGTACTATTTTCTTTCTGTGCAGTTTGCATGATTAAACCATCAGAGAATAAATTCTATCTTTAAATTATGTTCATAATCTGCTTGTTTTTACCTGTCTTTTATGGTGTTATCTATAATGATTTTCCCTGTAAAAATCTTGAGATGCTTTCTTCTTTTCATTTCTGTGACCATATTCATTCCCTCTGGAAGACCTTTTAACCGTATTGTGTTCAGACCTTGTTCCTCTTGTCTGATTCACTTCAATACCCATTCATATACAGTGACCTTTTAACTTAAGTCCCCAGCCTGGGACACTCACTGGATTTCAACCTCATACTCACCTGTCCACTATCTCTAACATTCTAGTTTTTTTTTTAATGAGATTTAAATTTTGAATTACTTTCTCCAGTAACTGGGAAATGATTACTGTGTTCAAACTTGTTCCAAGGAATATATTAAACGCAAGTTAACAAAAATAGAAGCAGGGAAAAGTATTATAATCAAGGCAAAGGCCAAGGAGACTGTAATAGAGGTGAGAACAGTATATAGTCTTTTAGAAAGCTGCTGCAAGAGCCTTGTGGTGGCTTAAGCCTGTAATCACAGTGATCTGGAAAGCATAGATTAAAGGATTTCAATCCAAGGCTATCCCAAGGGAAAAAAACTCCATCTCAACCAGTGGCTGGGTGCAATGATACTCCCCTGTTATCACAGCTTCAGAAGTACAGAGGCTGGGGACAGTGGAGGGTGCCTGTCATCCTCAGTGGCATGGGGAAGCAAAAGTAGGGAACTAAAGCCCAGGTCAGGCTAGAGAAAAAGTAAGACCTTATCTTGAAAATTACCAAGGTAAAAGAGCTAGAGACACAGTTTTAAGTGGTAGAACACCTGCCCAACAAGTGTGAGGCCTGGAGTTCAATAACAAGAACCATGAAAAAGCCATGAACATCTGAGGAAGAATAGGCAAGCCATTGGCCCATTATTGAACATCTGGCTTGGTTGCTATGATAGGCTCAAGACATTTTTTTTGTTTTTGAAGTTTCTAAAGTCAATCTCAACACTTTGCCTCTATGAACACCCATGATATATATATATATATATATATATATGTATATATATACACATATATGTTACTAATAATTGGAAAGATCCATAATTTTTAAAACATAGGGAAAAATCACTTGTATTTTTGTAAGTTTAAAGAAAATTATTCTGTGGTCAGGATAATCTAGAAATAGCAGTTTTGTTTGTTTGCTTGCTTAAACTCAGTGCCTGGGCAATGTCTGTGCCCAGTGTCAGTGCTCTACCATCTGAGCCACAGTTCTGCTTCTGGCGCGCGCACACGCACTCGCGCACGTGTGTGTGTGTGTGTGTGTGTGTGTGTGTGTGAGATTTTCCAGCGATAAGAGTCTTACAGACTTTCCTGCCCAGGCTGACTAATCCTCAGGTCTCAGCCTACTGAGTAGCTAGGGGTTACAGGAGTGAAACACTGGTGCCCTGCTAGAAATAGCAGATTTTAAAACTTAAGCTCAGTGGCTCAAGAGACTAAGCCAGCCTTCATCTGAAGAGCACAATTTGAAACCAGCCTAGACAAGAAAGTCTGTAAGACTCTTTATCACCAACTAAGCAGCAGAAAGCCAGAAGTGGAGTTGTGGCTCAAGTAGTAGAGTACTAGCCCTGAGCAAAAGAAGCCCTGGTTCAAGAGCCAGAACTGGCTTAGATTTCTTCTCTATCTTTTACAGGTGAAAATACTGTAGAAATACTTTTACAGGTGAAATCATTGGCCCACTAAGTAACATGGACATACTTTATTAAATACCCATTCTGCCTAGTTGTGCCAAGATATTAAATCCTACAGTAAAAATAAAGATCAAGACTCCCCCTTCAAGTGGAATCTATTTGAAAAGACATCATAGTTGTTACACTTTTCACAGGAAAACAATTATAGTCTAGCAACTTAGGAAACGGGTTTTCTTAGTTTAGAAAACTTAGAGATAACTATTTGATTTAGAACTTCTGAAATTACAGATAAAATTTGGAGAAAAGGAAACACAAAGGCAAAAGTTTGGATTTTTAAAAAATGTGTTATATTCATAGGACAGTTGGGGAAAACAGCATTTTAGTGGTGAAAATGAAGTTGTATAGGGGCCTTGGAAGCCTTTTAGATTAGAAATATGGTAGCCCATTGACTTACAGAAAAAGCAATGAAAAAATTAGTGTCTAAGTAACAGACATTGCATAGCCTGCATGGAAACCAGCTAACAGCTTGTTACAGTGTGCCAAGCTGAGTTCTAATCAAGATGCTTTAGTCAGTTTGGGCTGTTAGAAAATGCCATCCGCCATCCATTGGGTGAGAAGAGGCGAGTACAAAACAAAAGGAAATTTCTTACAGTCTGGAAATTAGGAATTCTGTATAGCTCGGTAGCAGAGTGCTCCTTACCTACCATGTTTGTCAAGGCCCCTGGTTTCCTTTCCAACACTGCAAAAAGAAATTTAAAGGTAGGGGTACAGGGATGTAAAGATTTAATTGAATTGCTACTTAATTTAGCAAATAAGGAAATCTTTCATGATCTTTAGGAACATGTTGAGTGGGTAATGATTGGTACTGGTGACAATAACTTCTAGTACTTAAATCTTATTTCCCCTGTGGAGATGGGAAAAACGCCTAGAAATCATGGGGCTTCTGAATTTGGAGCTCTCCAACATTAAACTGACACTCTAGAAAAGTCACACCCACAAAGAAATACAAAAGGAAGCCAATCTGTTCCTTCCTAAGGTCTAAAGAAAGCCTGTCCCTACCTAAGTTTAAAAAAGAGGGGTGGGGGGGGGCTGGGAATATGGCCTAGTGGTAGAGTGCTTGCCTGGTATACATGAAGCCCTGGATTCAATTCCTCAGTACCACATATGTATAGAAAAAGCCAGAAGGGGCACTGTGGCTCAAGTGGTGGAGTGCTATCCTTGAGCAAAAAGAAGCCAGGGACAATGCTCAGGCCCTGAGTTCAAGCGCCGGGACTGACAAAAAAACAAACGACAACAAAAAAAAGTGGACCTCCACCCCCACTATCCTGTTCAGTTGAGCCTCAAATGTGCACGTCACAATGAAACCATATATAGAGAATGAGAGATTTTTTGCCAGTCTTGGTGCTTGAACTCAGCCTGGGCGCTGACCCTGAGCCTCTTTGGTGCTCAAGGCTAGTGCTCTACCACTTGAGCCACAGCACCACTTCTGGCTTTTTCTGAGTAGTTTATTTTTGGAGATAAAAGTCTCATGGACTTTCATGCCCAGGCTGGCTTTAAACTGTGATCCTCAGATCTCAACTTCCTGAGAAGCTAGGATTATAGACATGAGCTTCTGGCACCCAGCAAAACCATATATATATATATATATATATATATATATATATATATATATATATATATATCCATATATATATATTTTACAATTAATGTACACGAATGCAACAACATACCAAGTATGACAATCTCTGTAAGTGAACATTTACACAATCCCATTAGCAAAAAATCCCCACTAAAGATGGGGAAATGTTTAGAAAGGAAAAAAGAGGAGTCCATAGTAAACGAAGGCAATCCAAAATAAATATTTTAAGTTGATTATCTCAGGTATTCAGTAGTTACAGTGATGGAAAGCAGACACGTAGCAATCAGGTTTTTGTTGCTCAAAGAGGTAAAGACCAGAGAGGCCAAGGGCTGTCTCTATAGCCAGATTTCATACAAGTGGTGTTTGTGGTAGAAGTTAAGTATTGATTTAGAAGAGTTCTTCAGGAAAAGCAGCTGTGGGGTGCACAGGAGGAAAAGCCTCGCCTAAACTTGCAGTCTCATCAAAGAAGCCCTGGGGGGAATTGTGCTCAGAGTCCTTTGGTTTGTTTCTTGCCAACTGTTCCCAAATTATCCACTCCTCCAACTTCCACTGGTGGGATCTGAAGGATGTTAATGGCAGTAGGTATGGAGTAGGTAAGCAGTTAGTACAGATGGGGGTGCAGGAGGTCATTTTATGCCTTTGCTGATTCCTATAGTTTCTCCCAAGTGTCATGAAATGAGACAGCTTTGTCTCCTGGAGATCAAGAAGGATCTGAGGAACACAGGCTGAGTTGTCGTGGTGCTCCAAGCAGAGCCAGTGGGAACTGGGGAGCTGAGAAGTTGGACAACAGGAAATGACAGACAATGGCTGCTCACTGGGCTTCAGGAAGCAATAACTGTGGGCCGGTGGAAGGCTATGGGATCCCTGCCCTGTGTCCCTCTCTCCACCCTTCACATCACAAAGTGCTGCATGTGTTCAGAATTCTGAGAACAACTGGGAAGGCATGGCACTTCCCTTCTGGGTGTGAATCAAGTTTGAACTAAGGCCTACATTCAGGAGTGGCAGAAAAAAATGAATATAGATCCTGAAAGTTGTGTTCAAGCCAAACCTCACCAAAATATTGAGAGGAGCTCAGAGGTCCTGTATAATAAATACCCTATGATATTTCTTGTGGTGGCTGGAAAATTAGCTTTGTGTTTGGCTTGCTGGAACCCAGCAGGAAAAAGATGCCACATTTAAATTAGCATCCGCCTTTCGTGTCTTGCTTTTTCCTTGTGGATATCCCTTTCCTTTCCATAGTCCATCACAAATTGAAGCAGTGTGAGACTCACCAGAAGCACCAAGGGGATTCAGGACTTTCCAGTCTCTGGAATAATGAGAGCAAATAAATCTGTTTCCTTTATAAAATATCAGGTATTCTGTTCTAGTGGTAGTATATTTGGGGTTTACATCCAGGTTGAACATAGAAGGAAAGAAAGGCTGTGAGTTACCCCCTAAAATCCTGCTTTGCCTCTGTAATGAGAGGAAATCGTTATTTTACTGAAAGAGTAGTTAGTTTAAACAGAGTGCTTTCCTAAGTGATCCATAATTAGGTAGTTGATTTTGTTTTATGAATTTTTTTTTGTAATGAACTTGCAGCAGAAACTATTAAATAAAGGTTGAACTATTAAAAAGAAAAGTATCTTCTGTTAAAAAGAAGAAGAATTAGAGCCAGGCCCTGGTGGCAAAAGGCTTTTCAAAAGGCTAAGACCTAGAGGGTTATCCTATCAGGGCAGAAAAGTCTCCATAACAAAATGCTAGACTGGAAGTCTGGCTCAAGTAGTAAAGGCCCAGATGTGAACAAGGAAGTCAAGTGAGAGTACAAGGTTCTGAGTTCAAGCCTCGAGAGTGGCACCAAAGTAAATGACTTTTTAAGCTGTTTTTATTTCAAAATAATAATTATTTCAAAATATTCTCTCAGGCAGGTAGATATACTTTCCTGATGTGAGATTTGTCTTTTACACCATTCCATTCTGCTGGTCTTTCTAGAGAGAGAAACACAGGGCTAGAAATATAGCTCAAGCAGGAGTCTGAATTCCAACCTTCATACCACCATAAGAAAGAGAACCACATACACATTTCCATTTCCAGACAGAACAATGTATAGAACTTGAGAAGATTGAAGCCTTCATTTATTCTGTGGCTGACCCTAGAAAATTGAAAGGAGTCAGAAAATTAAAAGACAAAACTACAGCCAGTTGTATGTCTACTTTTCAGTATATTTCCTTTCAAACCAGAAATCAAAAAGAAACTTACTATTGAATTCATTGAACAAAACACCACCTAGTGGTAGTTGAAAATTCTTTTAAGTGAAGAAAACATTTTTTTCTTGTAGAAATTTGGTGATCAGTTTCACTCTCTGTTATTTTACCAGGTCACTGTAGTCTAATATTAAAGGTCTCCCTATTTGGGGATCGTTGGTTTTGGTGTTTTGGGTATCATTGTAAAGAACAGTGCATATTCATTTATGTGTGAGTGTCAATACCATATAGATAACCAGTGGGATACATACAGGCTCAATTTTGAAGTCTCCAAGACTACTTTTCCAGATTTGACTTTTTAAAAAACATTTTTTTCAGAATGAGAATATGGTGCACCAGTGAGCCCCACAGAACCTTTATCTGTGTAGCATAATAGTCATCTCCACTCTTTATAATTTTTTATGCCAGTACAAGGGCTTGAACTCAGAGCCTCAGCTGGTGTTCTACCACTTGAACCACAACTCCAGTCCAGCTTCTTTGCTAGTTACTTGAAGATAGCATTTCTTGAAGTTTTCTCCTCAGGCTGGTTTTGTACCACAATCCTCCAGATATCAGCCTCGTGAGTAGCTAGGATTAAAGGCGTTAGCCACTGGCACCTTGCTCATCTCCGTTCTTGCAAAATTTATAGCCAGGTTTTTCAGCTCCCTGATATTGCACAGAGAAAAGAGGTGGGCCCAGATGGGCCCCCCCCCCACCTCAGCTTCCTGCTCCTAAATCTGTATGCTAACCTGCACCTGCACCTCACCCACCTTCTCTTGTCCCTTCCTGGTAAGCAGAAGAGGTTTGTTCTTCTACTGAAGAAGCTAGAGCCCAGTGCTTCTATCTGAGGCTGGGCATCCCCAGGCCTCCTCAGGAGACGCTCTCTGGGCTCCTTCTGTAGAGCCCCAAATTCTCCATCTCCCTCTTTGCCTTCCTCCTGACTCGTTTCTAACTTTCAAAAACTGGTTTATCTCTCCAAGGAGCAGACAAACCTCAAATTTACACAGTGTCTCCCTCTACCTTTAGCCCTGTTGTCTTTAACATCCAGGCTTTAAAAAAAAAGTCTGCACTTGTCCCCAGTCCTTCTCACCTGATAGTGGGGTTTGAACTCAGAGTCGCTGAGCTTGCTAGGCAGGCTCTTTTCCACTTGAACCACACTCCTTGCTCTTTTTGCTTTGGTTATTTTTCAGGTAGTCATCTGACCTTCACCTACACTCTTCCACTGAACTTGGCATTGCCAAGATTTCTGACCACCTTCATATTGCCAAATCTAGTAAACATTTTTTGTATTTATTGCATTTGGCATATTGGAAGTCGTTTTTATTTTGGGGGGCTTAAATATTTTTAACTTTATCATCTTTATTAGTAGGAAAACCAAGACATTTCATGAAAAAATTAATTCACCATATGACACATAATTTAGCCAAAGATCTTAAAAGAGAATCAGTCAGTACATTCATGTCATTTCCCATCTTTTCTTCGATAACAAAATTATTCCAAAGCCAGATACCAGTTGTAGGTTCACACCTATAACTTTATTTTTGGCTTTAATTGAAATTTACTAGCAAAAGACAAATGTGGCAACAAAATAATTCAAGCTGTCTTTCTACTCCAAGGCAAAGAGGCAGATTCTCATGACCTCTTCATATTAGGTAAAAACTTTGCAAGCAAAGAGTCAATCAGAATTCTTTCTTTCTTTCCTTTTTTTGTTTAACTCTGGCATCTCCACCCTTGTGGCTACCATTGCATATACAGGGCTTTAACATAAAGCCCTTTAGCTATGCCAGTGCAGTTATTCCCTTCTCTTAAAAATAATTTTCTTATCTTTAAATAGTTGTACGAAGGATTGACCATTAAACAAAGCAGTTTATGAGTAGGATGCATCTTGATCAATAGGCCCCTGTTAGGATATTTTATACCACTAGCCTTCCTTCCTTTTTAAGGCAACCTCTTCCTTTGATTATTTTTTTTTGCCAGTCCTGGGGCTTGAACTCAGGGCCTGAGCACTGTCCCTAAGCTTCTTTTGCTCAAGGCTCAAGGCATTCTACCACTGGATCCACAGTGCTACTTCTGGCTTTTTCTCTTTGTGTGATACTGAAGAATCAACCCAGGGCTTCATGCATGCTAGGCAAGCACTCTACTGCTAAGCCACATTCCCAGCTCTCTTCTATTGATTTCTTGGTCACTATACTCTCCTATTTATCTTCTATTTGCCTCAGTCTCCTTGCCAGTCTTGCAGTTTTATCTTATATTCCCAAAGTAACTTTTAAGGTATTTCTCCTCCTCCCTCTCCTGCTCCTCTTCCTCTTCTTCTTCCTCCTTTTCCTCCTCCTTGTGCCTTCTTCCTTCTTCCTTTCATCTTTCCCACTCCTCTTCCTTCTGCCTCCTATTCTTCCTCTTCTTTTTCTCTTCCTCCTCTTCATTGTAAACACCCTTCCTCCCTCTTGGTATGGGTTCCCATGCCCAAAGACTGGAATTCGTACCCTGGATCTCTTTCCTGAACTCCAGGCCAGATGAGCAGCTGTGTGATGAACATCTCCCTTCAAGTTATGCTTATCAACGGAACCCCAGAAGGTCTGCCCTGCTCTTTCTCCCATTGCAGCGATGGCATTCCATGGGCGATGACATGGGGATAGACTACTTAGCTTTGTAGCCAAATTCCAATACCCTCTAGCTAGTAAGTTTTTTAGGCTAGTTAATTAATTTCTTTGTGTCTTACCTCCTAAATTCCTAAAATGTAAATAATATACTTCCTCCTCTAGAGGAGTGTGGTGAATTTAAATGGGAGATGTATTCTTGTATAGTGAAACACTTAAAAATAATACCTGACATTTACATTCTCAGCAAGTCTTAGCTATTGGTATACTTGGCCCTGGAAGGGGCCGAGGACTCAGTCAGGCACTGGTAGCTCATACCTATAATCCTAGCTACTCCGAAGGCTGAGATCTGAGGAGCACAACTCAAAGCCAGACAGGGCAAGAAAGTCTGTGAGGGGCTGGGAATATGGCCTAGTGGCAAGAGTGCTTGCCTCGTATACATGAAGCCCTAGGTTTGATTCCCCAGCAGCACATATATAGAAAACGGCCAGAAGTGGCGCTGTGGCTCAAGTGGCCGAGTGTTAGCCTTGAGCAAAAAGAAGCCAGGGACAGTGCTCAGGCCCTGAGTTCAAAGCCCAGGACTGGCAAAAAAAAAAAAAAAAAAGAAAGTCTGTGAAACTCTTGTCTACAATTAATCACCAGGAAGCTGAAAGTGGAGTTGTGATTCAAGTTATAGGATACTAGCCTTGTGCAAAAAAGTTCAGGAACATGCCCAGGCCCTGAATTCAAGCCCCAGTTTACCCTGCTCTCAGAAATAGAATTAAAAAGCAAACAGAAGGATTTCCTTTTCTGGTGGGACATGCAGAACTGGGGTGTGTATATATAAGTATTACATATATACATATAAAACACTTAAAAATCAATTTCCCTGACATAATTTTTTAATCTGTGTCAAAATATGTTTTAAAGAAAATTTTTCTTTTATACTCTAAAACAAAAAGGCCAAGAAGGGCACTAGTGGCTCACACCTATAACCCTCACTACTCAGGATGCTGAGATCTGGAGAAGCATGGTTCAAAGCCAGCCCAGGCAGACAAGTCTGGACTGTAAAGATACAGCTCAATAATGCTCAATGCCTTTGATTCATAATCACAGGAAAAAGTCTGATCCATTCCACATAGAAGTCACAGATAAACCATGCAGCATGCCAGATACAATGCAACATGCACAAAAATACAATAAAAGGGGATGGATGACATGTTACAGATCTATGCCTTCACTGTATCTTTAACATGGCCTTAAGCAGTTGTTCCCAAATAGAGGGATTTTCCCCTCTATCTCTCTCCCCTCCATTCCCCCCCACCCCCGCAACCCAGTTTATGTATAGGCACATTTTTGATTGTCACATTTGGGAAAGGGGCATGCTGACACCTGGTAGGTGGAAGTCAGGGCTGTTACTAAATGCAGAACAGCTTCCACCCTGAAGTAGCCACCTAATGCTGTTAAGAAAATGGCATAAAGTATGCCTTGCTCAGTTCTTTTTCCCCTCCATTGCTGTTATAATGTTTCATTTTTTTTTAACTCCTTTCAGTTTGAGTAGAGGTTATTAGAGGTTTGGGAATAATGGTAAGGAGTTGATTTTCTACAAACCCACACTATGGTGTTGGTCAAGGAATTTCCTCTACCTTAAAATCAGCTTCCATATCAGCTTAACTTATTCTTTGTATAGATTGCTTGTCTGAGTGGAAGAACTACAAAATCTCTTAGGCAACAAAAAATGTTGATATTCTAGTTAGAATAACCTTTCTAAACCAATGGCTTGCTTTTTCTGACAAAGTAGAAACCAGTATCAGAACTCCCTCATGAGTTCCATCCTAATGATTAATCTGGTGCTTAAGATGCTCCAGCTCTTTGTCTGGGCAGTGGGATTACAAAATAAGCTTTATGCATTTCTGTCAAATGTTGCCTGCCTGTGCCTTTGGCTTCCTGATGCTAGTGCAGGGCAGAGATGGGCTGAGAGCAGACTCTCATCCTTCTTTAAAGGAGATGCTGAGCGGATGGGCTCATTCTAAAAAATAAATGAATAAATAAAAAGGACTTCTCTTCTAATAATGGAATATCTACTCAGTAGGAAAGGATGGGGGAGGCAATAGTATGGGAATGGGTTGACTCTGACATTTTTGTAAAGGTATCAGTGGATCATAAGTCAAAAGAATTGTATTGAAATGAGATACATAAATACTACTAATACTATTGTTCCATATGTTATAAAGTTCACCTTCCTAGAGACAGGAGCCAGACATGGGTCAACATTTTTTAATTTCTATTTTGCAGTTTAAGTCTCAGAACTAGATTAAGAATATTTACTTACTAGATAGATAAAAAGATTACATAACAAAGAATATAACTAGACTATAAAGCAATAAGTTGTTAGAAAATCATTAGTAATTAACATGTGAATCTTTTGTATAAATGGTATAAATTGTGGAATGGGGGAAAATAAGGATCAATATTAGAGAGTTGTCTTGAGGATTAACAAAGAAACTACAATTCCTAGCATATGGTAGATGGTATTTTAACATTAACTGAGCATCTATTATGTGATACTCATTAGGTTGCTATAGACAAAGCTGGATGTTCTTACAAAGTAATCTTTCTTTATTTTTGGTCTGTCGTGGGACTTGAACTCAGGATCTGATTGCTGTCCCTGAGGCTTTTCACTCAAGGCTAGCACTCTATCAGTTCGAGCCACAGTGCCACTTCCAATTTTGTGGTGGTTAATTGGACTTTACTGCCCAGACAGGCTTTGAATGGTGATTCTCAGATCTCAGCCTCTTGAGTAGCTAGAATTACAGGCATGGTTTGGCTCTATGTTTTTTTAAGATCCTAGATGTTGCACTAACGTCTACATTTCAGAAATTTTACATATTTAGTTTAAAGAATCTCTCTCTCTCTCTCTCGCTCTCGCTCTCTCTCTGTCTCCATTTCTCTCTCTTTCTCCTCAGAGTCTTTCCTCCTACTCTGGGTTAAATTTTCCAAGAGATCACATTTCTTCAGTAAATCAGCAGCTTAAGACTAAAAGACTTTAAACTGCTTTAAAGAAATCTAGCACCTTAACATTGGGAGCACTAGTGACTAGAAAGGCAAACTGGCTGCACTTACTGCCATCTGATACATGTGCAGCTTGACACAGCTGCCAGGCCTGCTTTGTGTCTCAGCCCAGATGGAAGATTGAAGGACCTAGTTCCAATCAAATCTAGTCTTCCACTGAGAGGCTGAGCTAGAATGTGAGATAAAGAACTGAGGAAACACTGCAGTATCCTGGCCACTCAGGACTCGCACCCATGACAAGAAAGTCACCAGCACTCAGTCAATTGGGTTAGGAGTCTTTATTTAGCTGTGCACAGCATCTGCTCTCCACCATCAGGATGGTAAAGAATAGCAATGAGCCACCACAGGGCTGGGTTTTTAAAGCCAGAAGCTATGCTTTCTACAACAGGTGGTCATGTAGCACAGACACAGTGGGGTTAATGCGGGGCGGGGGGGTAGACCAAATCCCAAAGCCATTTACAGAGGCAGAATTTTGTGGTCAGGCTGACCTAATATCAACTTTATTTAATGATTGTTACCATGTTTCCCTAATATCAACCAAGCAAGCATGAGCGGGCTAAAACAAGACAGTACTCAATCATATGGTTATTTCTATAATCTATTACTATGATCATTTTTATAATCCATTACTATGGTTGCTACCTAGGTACAGAGAGGAACAAAGGCTACCTATATTTTTAAATGTCAAAGTACAAGGAACTAGTCTAACGGGTGGGTGCAGTCCTCTAGCATGGAGTCACCAGAATGGAGTTATAGAAGCTAAGAGTAAACTCTAAGACAGTGAAATTTTACAAGCCCTATTGTTTCTAGGAGCTAATGGGGCTGCACTTTTCCTTGGTTTTCACAACATCTGGGCATGGACAAACATTCTAAGAAGTTCTAGGAAGCTGAACCGGTTCTCCTTTCTTTTTTTTTTTTTTTTTTTTTTGGCCAGTCCTGGGGCTTGGATTCAGGGCCTGAGCACTGTCCCTGGCTTCTTCTTGCTCAAGGCTAGCACTCTGCCACTTGAGCCACAGCGCCACTTCTGGCCATTTTCTGTATATGTGGTGCTGGGGACATGTATACGAGGCAAGCACTCTTGCCACTAGGCCATATCCCCAGCCCCCTATCAATCATTTCTTAGCAGGGTCCTCACTGAGCACAGAAGTCACCTGTGGCGGCATCTTCGTCCCAGGCTAGGTGTGTGAATTCCCTGAGGATGGAGAGAGGCGCTCTCAATCACGTTATCCTATTAAGAGTCACCCAACATAGAAATACAGTTTAGATGCCAGGCCAAAGGAACTAAGACGCATAGGTCATAGTGGAAACGACAAAGCATCACAAACGAAACAGAAAAAGCTCAGTCCTAAATACCTAGGGCTGCTTGTCGCCTGCTGGGGCCTGGAAATGAAGGGAAACAACACTGCGGCCTGGGGAATGCTTTTCCCGTTGTTCACACTGCAACTGCGCTCGCGGAGTGGGTCTGGAAAGCCCTTGGAGGGAAAGCTTGGAGTGAAGGGAAGTTCACCGAGTCAGAAGGGCAGGGGAGAGCAGAAGCCGCCCTAGGAATGAATTCGGAGCTGGCTGGGAGGAGCTGCCCGGCACTGTCGAGGAGAGGATAGTATAGTTTGGACTCTGGGGCCACCTGCTGGTGCAGTTTCCCAGCAGCCTCTCACTGCATGTTTGCTGGGCAACTCACATCGCCCAGCAGGGCTGCAATTAGCAAATGGACCAAATGCAAAGCCTAAGTGGGTACTCAGACAGGAGAGTGATGATGGTGAGATTAATTGAGAAGACATTCCTCTCCTCCCCTCCCCTCCCCTCACCACCCCTCCCCTCTCCTCGCTGCTTTTCTCCCCTGCCTCTGCCTCTCTCTGCCTCTGCCTCTCTCTGTCTCTGTAGGCAGAGCAGGCACTCTGACACTTGAGCCATTAATTTCAAATAGGGTCTTTTTTTTGGCCTGGGTCAACCTGGGCCACATTTCCTCCTATCCCACACAGCTAGGAGGACAGGCATATGCCACCACACCCAGCCTTTATTGGTGGAGATGAAGTCTTGAGGTCTTTTTTCCCCAAGTTTTTCTCAAACTGCAGTCCCCTTGATCTCAACTCCCCAAGTACCTGGGATTATAGGTGTGAGCCATTGTGCCCAGCATGAGAAAGTGTTTGTTGGTAGGTTGGGATGGGAACCTAGAAACTGGGTGGTGAATATGTTTTCATTGGATAAGGACACAGGAGACCGTTCAGTGATAAGATTAAGAGTTTGTTACTGAGGCTAGGTGCACAATGGGCCCTGTGTCCACAGAGGTCTTCTCCTGCATGTCCAAGGCAATGGACAGACACCTTCCAGAACTGTAGCTCTGTGGGGCCCTTTAGACCTATGGTCTTTCTTCTTTCTCATGACCTCCTCCATGAACCAAGCTAGCAGAAAAGATGCTACAGAGTAGGCCTACTGTTGTTGCTTGAGTTTCTCACAGCCTTTGGCCACAGTATTTCTTGCCCTACCTAGACTTGTATCCACTGCAGGGGTAGTTGGGTTTAATCTCTGCTTTCTAAATTTCTCATGACTCCCTTCTCCACCTTCAAGGGCAGTACTTCCTCTTCCTTTTGGTGTCCTGTTCAAGCTTCCTGTGGCTGTGCCCAAAGCTCAGAGATGTATTCAGGATGATATAAAACAAATTAAGGTTGCAGCTTTGAGATTCACTCTGCTAACAAACATCAAGAAATCCTTTTGGGCTGCTATTGACAGATCTCCTTGGCTGTCAGTACATGGAATGGTTCACAAAGGCAGGTTTGAGATTACTGGATAGAAAGAGGATCATTTGTCTGTGATTAAGGCTCTTGAGTCTAATGACCCTCTTTCAAAGGGAAAAATGAGCTCCAATCAATTTCCTCACAAATATGGTTCAGCTCTATTTTAAAAAGAAATAAAAAAGATCTTGGTTTAAATAAATCCAGTAAAATGCAAGCTTTTAATGAATATGTATACTAGCATGGCCACTCCCTACCCTAGTTTGGAGTTCAAGAGTGAATCAGGTAGGGTCAATTCCCACAGCCAGAGAAAAACACCTGAGACAGGGACCCTCTAACTCATGTGCTTCAGATTCACCCGGATGGCTCATTAAACAGATTGCTGTTCCTTGCTGACATGACACTGCTGGGAACAGCAATTGGGTCAGGGACCATGCTTACAGAATCTCTGACCTCAGGAAAGCCAGAAAGGATTAAACAAGCTGCCTTATATTTATAATCATACAAAGAGCCAAACATGGTGGTATGCACTTGTAAACCCAGCTAATTGGAAGGCTGTAGCAGGAGGGTCACTGGAGTTCAGGAGTGTGAGTCCAGCCTGAGAAGCACAGCTGAGACTTTGTTTCTAAAATAAAAATAAACAAGTCAGGTGTGATGATTCATGCTTATCCTCCCAGTTACTTGGAGGGTGGAGATAGGAGGCTCATAGTCCAAGGTCAGCATGGGCAAAAAGATTGAGGGAATCAATTTTGGCCTAGAGGCCATAAGAGTTATAGACAGAGATGCTGGGATAAGGAGGGGGGAGGGTGATTTTTTTTTACAAGTAAAAGATGAAGAAAGGGCTGGGGATATAGCCTAGTGGCAAGAGTGCCTGCCTCGGATACATGAGGCCCTAGGTTCGATTCCCCAGCACCACATATACAGAAAACGGCCAGAAGCGGCGCTGTGGCTCAAGTGGCAGAGTGCTAGCCTTGAGCGGGAAGAAGCCAGGGACAGTGCTCAGGCCCTGAGTCCAAGGCCCAGGACTGGCAAAAAAAAAAAAAAAAAAAAAAAAAGATGAAGAAAAGCATATATTTTTAAGATAATAAAATCAGGAGCTGGGAAGTATAGATCAGGGATAGAGTGCTCACTTAGCATATGCAACATGCAGCATAATGTCCAGTGAGTACCACTGCTACATTTACTCAACCTTTATCACTCCATTTCTGAGCTCCCCCTTACCCTCCCAAAGACGTATAAGTAAACAGAACAAAAAGAAAAGAAAACAAAAGCAATGAAAAAGAAAAATCCTCTCGTTTCCAGTTCCTGGAGTTTATTTTTATAAATATTATTTTGTATGATCAGATGCACATAGGCATTTTGCCTTTCTGTTCCTTTCCTAAGAGTGTCCTCCTTTGGTCTCGCTGTGTGTGAATGCCTAATGTCTGCATGTATTTAGATCTAGCTTCCACATATGAGAGAAAACATGCGTGGACCATTTGTCTCTCTGAGTTTGGCTTGCCTCACTTAAAAATCAAAAGATTCTTATCCCGATTAACCAGCAAAAAACTGGAAGTGGAAAAGGCATGGCAGAAGTGGTAGAATGCTAGCAGTGAGCAAACAAAAATTGAGTAAGAGCATGAGGCCCAGAATCCAAGTCCAGGTACCAGTACAAAAATAAACAAATAGGTAGATGAATGAAAGAAGGAAAGATGAAAAAAACCGCAACCATAATATTCAATGTACGCATGTGAAAATGGGACTAGGAAAATTGAGAGGATGGGTGGAGTTTGTCAAATTGAGGGAAAATGATGGAAGGAGTGACAATGATGAAGATGCATTGTACTCATAAATTGACATGTTGAAGTGAAAGCCCTTTGTACAACTACTTAAAGATAGATAAGTAAATAAACAAGAAAAGGGATGATAAACTTCTATTTTCATCGTCATCCTTTCTGAAGTTCTTACTTTCCTTAAAATCACACTATAGAGCTTACTTGCCATTATACTATGCTAATGTCATGTTTACATCTCACAGAAATAGTTTGCCTTGCACATGCTAAATCTATGTTCTATCTCTGAGCCAAATGTGTGTTTCTTAAGTGAGTTTGTGAACTCTGGAGGAGTTAATTTTGGTGGATCTTAAATGTCTTGGGGGAATATAGCATTTGGTTGACAGTTTCATACAGCTCAACATATGTCTGCACCGGAAACTAGAATTTTATATTTGTAAAGACAGTAGAATCCAGTAGTTCAATTGTGACATTTAGTCTACTACAGTTATTTGGCACATTCATTAAAAGTATTAATTGCTTACAAATCATTTTACTGGACAATTCTAGTCCCCTTAAAATAAATTCTAACAATCTTGACTTTTTTTTTTACTTGTTTGGGATTTCCTTGGTTGGCGTCTGCTTCTACAACAGTCTTTGTGATCTATCCACTTTAGAGCCATTCCTTTCTCCCAGGAAAGAAGATGAAGACAATGTGTCAGTCACTTGCTGGACTTTTCTTGAACTGAGTATTTATACTTGCTAGGCAGTTGGTTGCTCTACTACTTGAGCCATGCCTAGAGCCTTAAGTAGTACTATTTTTAGAGGGGATGGTCTTGAACTGTGATCCTTCTTATCTCACCTCCCATGTAGCTTGGATTCAATCTGTGAATCACCAACACCCAGCTAGCTTTATAAAATCATTTTTTTCTTTGCCTTGTTTTTAAATTTGTAAAAGCAATAAAACATAACCAGGAGGGATTTCTGACAGTCAAATAAGCATTATTTAAGTAACTATAGTTGTTGGAGTATTTTAAACTATCTAAGAAAGAAGCTCATTGGCTCATTTTAATAGAAATTTAGGCACAAGTTCAACTGTTTTTTTAAATCAACTTTATTGGGAGAACTAGCTATTTTGCAAAAAACAAAAAAGTAAGATGCAATATAAAATTGAAAAACTTGGGCTGTAGACCTACATATATATCACAAAGAGCTACAGTAAAAATTCATAAGGAAAGGTAAATAATATTTCAATAGAAAATTAGCAAGGATCTTTTTTTTAAATATATATATTTTTATTATTAATTGAACATAAATTTTTTTACAAGGTGTTGTGCAAAGAGGGTGCAGTTACATAGTAGGGCAGTGTGTACATTTCTTGTGATATCTTACAACCTGTTTAGCAAGGATCTTAAATAGGCCATTCCTAGAAGAAATTATATATATATATATATATATGCATACATACATATACATAGTTCAAGTACAAAATAAACAATGAAATACTATTTTTATTCCAGAACATATGCAATGTCTACTACCCTCCTCCCACTGCCAATTCTAATTTTAGCAAAAAATAATAATAATGTTGGGGATAAATTAAACCCAGATCCTTGTATACGGCATTCTTTTCTTAACACCACCACAACCACTAGGGGGCACCTTGGAAGTCATACATAGGAATGTGTCACTGTGTTTAAATCTCCCAGTGGAACTCCATTTCACCTACAGGAAACCTCAGGACTGAGTTGAAGCCACACGGACCTCACTAACCCGATCTCCTCCTACCCTGCCTCTTGCTCTCTCGCTGTGACTCCTGCCTCTTGATACAGCTTCAGCGTATTTGGTGTGTTCCAGTCTCCAGAACTTGGCCCTTACTGTTTCCTCTGTGGAAAACACTCTTGCCCCAGGTAGTCTCACACCTTGTATCTATACTTCCAGGATTTTGCTGGAAAGTCACCTTCTTGGGGGTCATCTCTAACCACTGTACTTTACATGGATGCCCTTCCAGGCCCTGAACTGCCTGCTCTTCTCCCCTGTGTCTTCTGCCTTCATAGCTCTTCACTACATTGTAGGGTACAGTAAAACCACTGCAGTAAGCCAGGTGTGGTTCACACCTGTAATCCTAGCTACTCAGGAGTTGGAGATTGCAGTTCAAAGCCAGCCCAGGAAGGAAAGTATGTGAGACTCTTATCTCCAGCTAACCACCAAAAAAAGCCACAAGTGGACCTGTGGATAAAGTGGTAAAGCACTATCCTTGAGAAATAAAAAGCTGACGGACAGTACCCAGACCCTGAGTTTAGGCCCCAGGACACACACACTCTCTCTCTCTCTCTCTCTCTCTCTCTCTCTCTCTCTCTCTCACACACACACACACACACACACACACACACACACACACCAAAACAAAACAAAAAACACTGCTAGAATTTAGGTGTTGAATGTTCCCTAAATGTGCCTGTGTTGAAGGCTTGAAGGCTTGGTCACCAGCTGGGAGTTACTGGGAGGTGGTAGGACTTTAAAAGGTATGGCTAGTAGGAGGTCTCTAGGCCATTGGTGGTATAGACTTGAAAGGGATTTGGAAAGGACCATGACTCTTCTCCCCTCCCCTCCTTGAACTCTTTTGGTCCTTGCTTATGATATGAGTAGTTTGGCTCAGCCACACAGTCCTGGGATCATATCTTGTGTCAGTCAAGGCAATGGGACCAACTGATGATGGACTGCAGTCTCCAAAACTGTGAGCTGAAATAAACTTTTCCTCTTTATAAGCTTCTGCTCTCAGGTATTTGTTACAGTGATAGAAAGCTGGCCAATATACTCACTTATTTTGTTTCTTATTTATCTCTTTCAGACACTCAAAAAATATCTGTTCAACTAATCAGTTTTAAAAAAAATGTTGGGCACAAGTGGGAAATGGTTACATTTATCTAATATTACCTAATAATTAATCATTTCAATTTTTTTCAGAAGTGTGATGTGGCAACAAAGATCAACAATTTATTTCCTTCCTTCCTTCCCTCCTCCCTCCCTGCCTGTCTTTTCTTTCTTTCCTTCCTTCCTTCTTTCTTTCTTTCCTTTTTTTTTTGGTGCCAGTCCTGGGGCTTGAACTCAGGGCCTAGGTGCTGTCACTGAGTTTTGTTGTTTTTTTTCCTGCTCAAAGCTAGCTTACTATCACCTAAGCTACAGCTCCACTTCCAGCTTTTTGGTTGTTAGCTAAAGATAAGAGTCTCAGGGAGGACAAAGAGTCATTCAAAAGATACAGAGGACTGCTCTACTCTAAAAAGGAGACACTAGTGGGAGAAAGATGGCGCCGACACAGTAGGGAGGCACCCCGACTCGCTCCAACTGAATAGTGAGCTGGGAACTCCAACACCCAACACCCCATCAAGAACCCAGCAAATCCAGCAGCCAGAAGCAGTGGAGATACGCAGGAAAACACAAAGGAGTAAAAAAGAAGAGGCGAAAACCTACCCGAAGCCGGAGAATCTCCGGGGCACCCTCCCCCCACCAGCCGACCCTGGCCCGAACAGGGCCAGGCTGGGAAAGGGGAACCCGGCGATCAGCAGACAGGCTGCCGGGAGCGCAGAATCCAGACAGCGGGACCCCACGGACACTAGGGAGGGTGAGGACTAAGACATACAACGGCGGCGACGAGAAGTTCGGATGCACAACGGGTTCGGACAGACGGCGGCTGGGGAACCCAGCACTGCAGAAGGGGGGAACCGGGGATGCCACCACGACACTTCGCCACCCCCTGAAGGACCAACAGCTGCGCGGGACACACACACAATCCAGGATCAGTGAGTCCCCCGTTACCCCCTCACCCAACGGGAGACCAGCTATCAGAGACCCAAGCCCTACAAAGAAGCTAGATCTCCCTCCCTCCCCCTCCCCACCCCGAGGGAACAAAGAACCCCCAAATCAGGCGGGAAGCTCCCATCAGGCGCTGGGAAGTCAGTTTAGCAGGGGAAGGGCGGAGCAGCCCCAAGGCCACATAAGATCCTGAACTGGCCGAATCGGCCCTGCCCCCTTCCCAACAGGGGCCAGGGGATGGCCGGCAGTGCAAGCCCCACCTGAGGTGCCTGGACCTCACAGACTCTTACAACTAAAATCACAGGCGCTGGTGGGCAATACCAGCACAGCAGGGACACCTGGGCCTGATCACGCCCCCACCTTGCAGCAGAGGCGAGGTCTGAGGGCTCTAACCCGCGCCCGGACAGTTGATCCCACTGGGCCCCACACATACCGCCCCCCACAACGGACTCTCGGGAGGGCACAAACACAACCCAACAACCCGGGGCTCGCTCTGGGAGGCGTACCCCGCTAAAGTGGATGGGGCCACAGCGCCAGCGCCTGTTGTAGCGGGCGCACAGCGCACAGGTGGGCGGGGACCGGGCGACAGCGCATGCACTGGTAGGCGTACCCCGCACAGGTGGGCGGGGCCACAGCAGCAGCACCTGCTCTGGTAGACGTGCCTACACAGGAGGGAGGGCAGAGCTATAAACCAAACCTGAGAAGCTATCCGCAGATCTCCAGATGTGCAAATCACAAAGAAACATAACACAGTTCATCAAAGAGCAAGCCAACTCGCCAGCTCCAAAAAGCAGCACGACTGAAGAAGAGATGGAGAATAAAAAAACAAATGAGGCCATGTTAACAGGAATGATGGAAAGTGTCAGAAATGAAATCAGAAAACAATTCCAGGAGTTTAGAGCGGAAATCTTGAAGGACACCCAGGAAGCCAAGAAAGAAATGGAAGCAAAAATGGATACAATGCAAGCCTTCTTTAAAGAAATGTAAGCAAAAATGGATACAATGCAAGCCTCCTTTAAAGAAAATCTTAACATCCTGAGAATTGAAATGCATGAAAAAATAGATTTAAAATACAACTCTTTAAAGGAAGAAATTTCCACAATCAGAGCTGATCTGACAACCATAAATAGCTCTCTGACATCCATAAACTCCGCAATTGAAACCATAACACAAAGAGTTGACCATATGGAATCCAGAATCTCTCGCCTGGACGATGAAGCAGCCGACAACAACCAGAAAATGACCACACTCCAAGAAACAGTGAAGCTTCAGGGCAGACTAATCCAGGAACTAATGGACAAAGACAAGAGATACAATCTGTGCATAACTGGAACAGAAGAATGAGCCGAATACCAGAGGAGAGGGCTTAAACGTGTTCTCAATAAAGTTATGGCAGAAAACGTCCCCAATCTCACAGGGGACCCCATCCAGGTAACCAAAGCCTATAGGACACCTGGCAGGCCAGACCCCAGAAAAGCCACCCCAAGGCACATAATATTCATAATATTCAAGACTTCAGATCTCAAGATTAAAGAGCAAATTCTGAATTCAGCCAAAGCGAAGAAAGAAATTTTCTACAATGGGAAGAGGATTCGAATAACAGCTGACCTATCCACGCAAACTTACCAAGCACAAAGTGAGTGGAAGAACACCATCCAAGTACTTCAGGCTAAAAATATGCAACCTCGGATCAAATATCCAGCGAAATTGGAGTTCACATTCGAAGGGAAAACCAGATCTTTCCACACCAAAGAGGAGCTAAAGGAGTATGTGAATAAAAAACCAGCCCTACAGCGAATTCTAAGAGGGGAGCCCCACCCAACAGAGATCGTACAAGACACACAGACAGAAACAGAAAGAAACTACAATAGCCAAAGTCCAACAGAAAGAACAGCTCACTAAAGACAAGAAAAAAAAAAAAAAACAGGAAAAAACAGCCCAACAAGAAAATGGAAGGAGAAAAAACACCCTTATCCTTGATCTCTTTAAATATAAATGGTTTAAACTCTCCGATAAAGAGGAGCAGACTGGCAGGATGTATCCGCAAACAAAAAGTTGACATCTGCTGCCTACAAGAGACCCACCTTACAGCAAGAGACAAAAACAGGCTCCAAATGAAAGGATGGAGCAAGATCTACCAAGCAAATGCACCTACCAAAACGGCAGGTGTAGCCATCCTGATCTCAGACAAGCTGGACTTTTCATTAAAATCAACTCAAAAAGACAAAGAAGGACACTACATTTTAATACAAGGAAAAATCCAGAATCAAGACATCACGGTGATAAATGTATACTCACTGAACAAAAGAAGCCCTACATATGTCAAGCAAATTCTGACAGAATTACAGAACAAGATAGATGCAAACACAATCATCATGGGTGACCTTAATACCCCACTCTCTCCAAGAGACAGATCCAACACCCAGAGGATTAGCAAGGGAGCTGAGGACCTAAGTAACACCATATCCCAAATGGATCTGACAGACCTATACAGAATCTTCCACCCTAAAGAGACCCAATACACCTTCTTTTCAGCAGCCCATGGATCATATTCCAAAATAGACCACGTCATAGCCCACACAAAGAACCTCAGCAAATACAAAAGTATTGATGTCATCCCATGTATTATATCTGATCACACTGGATTAAAGGTAACCCTCAACAACAAAGGATACTACAGAGGCTATACACATTCTTGGAGGCTAAACCCCACACTGCTATCCAACACTTGGACCACAGACCAAATTAAAGATGAAATCAACGAATTCTTAAGCCACAATGACAATGAAAACACATCACAAAGAAACCTATGGGACACAGCTAAGGCAGTACTGAGGGGCAAGATCATTGCCCTCAGCACTCACATTAAAAGAATGGAAGCAGAGCAGGTGAATAACCTCACAATGAAACTAAAACAACTGGAGAAACAAGAAATGACAGAATCTAAAACGACTAGGAGGGGAGAGATCACAAACATTAAAGAAGAGATAAATCTGATTGAAAATAAAAAGACCATTCAAGAAATAAATAAGACTAAAAGCTGGTTCTTTGAGAAAATAAATAAAATTGACAGACCCCTCGCAAGACTTACAAAAAAAGAAGAGAAGAGACTCATATACGTAAAATCAAGGACTCCACCGGAAAAATTACAACAAGTACACACGATATTCAAACAATCATAAGGAACTATTTCCAAAACCTCTACTCAGCAAAAAACAATAATTTTACAGAAATGGATCAATGCTTAGAGAAGTACAAACTGCCCAAACTGAACAAAGAAGAAATAAATCAACTAAATAAACCAATAACTTACAGTGAGATACAGGAGGTAATCAAGAACCTCCCAACAAAGAAAAGCCCAGGCCCAGATGGATTCACCAACGAATTCTACAAAACCTTTAGTGGTGAGCTAATACCAATACTCCTCAAACTCTTCCGCGAAATAGAAACAGAGGGAGAAATCCCAAACTCATTCTACGAAGCTAATATCATACTCATTCCCAAACCAGGCAAAGACCCAACAAAAAAAGAGAACTACAGACCAATATCACTAATGAACACAGACACAAAGCTCCTCAATAAAATATTAGCTAACAGGATACAGAAACTGATCAAGAAAATTATACATCATGACCAAGTAGGCTTCATCCCACAATCACAAGGATGGTTCAACATCTGTAAATCAATCAACGTAATTCACCACATAAACAGATCTAAAATTAAGAATTACATTGTTATCTCAGTCGATGCCCAAAAAGCCTTTGACAAAATACAACATCCATACCTACTAAAAGCTTTGGAGAGAACAGATGGAATAGATGGAACATTCCTCAAAACAATAAAAGCCATATACAACAGACCAACTGCTAATATATTAAATGGAGAGAAACTTAAATCATTCCCCCTAAACTCAGGAACAAGACAAGATTGCCCACTCTCCCCACTTCTTTTCAACATAGTACTGGAATCCCTAGCCATAGCAATAAGGCAAGAGGAGGAGATCAAAGGGATCCACATCGGCAAGGAAGAAATCAAGTTATCCCTATTCACAGACAACATGATCTTATATCTGAAGGACCCAAAAAAACTCAGTACCCAAACTCCTACACCTAATAAACCATTTTGGCAAAGTAGCAGGATACAAAATCAATACACAAAAGTCAGCAGCTTTTCTGTACACCAGCAATATACAAACAGAAAAGGAAATTATGGAAACAATTCCATTTACAGTAGCCAAAAAAAAAAGGATAAAGTACCTAGGGATCAACTTAACCAAGGACGTGACGGACCTATTTAATGAAAACTATAAAAATCTAATAAGGGAAATCAAAGAAGTCACAAGGAGATGGAAAGACCTCCCACGCTCATGGGTAGGCAGAATCAATACAGTGAAAATGGCCATATTGCCCAAATTGTTATACAAATTTAATGCAATCCCCATCAAGATCCCAGCTACATTCTTCAGTGAAATAGAGAAAGCAACCCATAAATTCATATGGAACAGCTAAAGACCTAGAATAGCCAAAGCAATTCTAGGCAAAAAAAGCAGTGCAGGAGGAATCACAATACCAGACTTCAAGCTCTACTACAAAAACAGCATGGTATTGGTATAAAAACAGATTGGAAGACCAATGGATTAGAATTGAAGATCGAGAAATAAAACTGCACTCTTACAGCCAGCTGATATTCGACAAAGGAGCTAAAGATATACAATGGAATAAACATAGCCTCTTCAACTACTGGTGCTGGGAGAACTGGGCAGCTATATGCAGAAAACTCAAAGTAGACCCAAGCCTATCACCATGCACCAAGATCAACTCAAAATGGATCAAGGACCTCAATATCAGACCTGAATCTTTGAAACTACTGAAGGACAGGGTAGGAAAGATGCTAGAACTTATAGGCACAGGAAGGAACTTCCAGAATATAGTCCCAGGGGCACAACAAATAGGGGAAAGACTTGACAAATGGGACTATTACAAATTAAAAAGTTTCTACACAGCTAAGGACATAGCCACCAAAAAGAAAGACAGCCAACGATATGGGAAAGGATATTTACCAGCACAGCAACAAAGGCCTGATATCTGTCATCTACAGAGAACTCAAAAAACTAAGCCCCTCCAAGCCCAATAAACCTATTAGGAAATGGGCAAAGGAGCTAAAGAGAGACTTCACAAGAGAAGAAATAAAAATGGCAAAGAAACACATGAGGAAATGTTCAACATCCCTGGTAGTAAAGGAAATGCAAATAAAAACAACCCTGAGATACTACCTCACCCCAGTTAGAATGGCCTATACTCTGAACTCAGGCAACAACAAATGCTGGAGGGGGTGCGGGGAAAGAGGAAGCCTTCTTCATTGTTGGTGGGAGTGCAAATTAGTACAACCACTTTGGAGAACAGTATGGAGGTTTCTCAAAAAGCTCAATATAGACCTACCCTATGACCCAGCCATACCACTCCTAGGCATCTATCCTAAACAGCAAACCCCAAGATATCAAAAAGACATTTGTACTTCCATGTTTATTGCGGCACAATTCACAATAGCGAAAATATGGAAACAACCCAGATGCCCCTCCACAGACGAATGTATCAAAAAAATATGGTACTTATACACAATGGAATACTACATAGCGATTAGGAATGGTGAAATATTGTTATTCGCAGGGAAATGGTCAGAACTCGAACAAATAATGTTGAGCGAGACAAGCCTAGAACACAGAAAACAAAGGGGCATGATCTCCCTGATATATGACTGTTAACAAAGGGAGACGGAGAGACAGTAGAGACCAAGTCTGTGAAACCAAAAACTGCTTGTCAAATAGTATTCCCCACAGGATTGAGGCAGCGACCCAACAGTATGTAACTAAAACCAAACAATTACTCAACGTATAAAGGTCAAAAATTGACCTCTCAGTAGAATACAATAGCTCAAAAGCTATGTATGTACGTTCATATGAGACTAATGTCGACATATGGTCTAATATCAACATTACATTTAAAGCCCTAGGCGAACTTTCTTGGGCGTAGGCCATGTGGCTACTGTATATGTTCTTGATACATTGTATATTGTATATATGTCTACCTGACCTAGAGAAGGGATAGAAAAACAGGGCGTAAGATATCACAAGAAATGTACACACTGCCCTACTATGTAACTGTACCCTTTTTGCACAACACCTTGTCCAAAAATTTGTGTTCAATTAATAAATAAATAAAATAAAATAAAATAAAATAAAATAAAAAAAGAGTCTCAGGCACTTTCCTGTCAGGGCTGGCTTTGAACTAAAGAATCAACAATATTAAAAATATGTCTCTAACAGCAATTTTGCTTTGAGAAATTGTGTGTGTGTGTGCACGCTCGTGTGCGCTGGTCCTAGATCTTCTACTCAGGGCCTGAGCCCTGTCTCTGGGCTCTTTTTGCTCAAGGCTAGCTAGCTAACACTTCACCACTTAAGCCACAGCTCCACTTTTTGCTAATTAATTGGAGATAAGACTCTCACAGACTTTCCTGCCAGGGCTGGCTTCAAATGGTGGTTCTCAGATCTCAGTATCCTAAGTAACTAGGATTATAGGTGTGAGCCATCTCTAAAATTGAGAAATTTGTCATAACCAAATAATATATTGGAATTCACTGCTTTGCAAATAACAAGGAACCACTTGTGCTAGCTTAGGTAACAATGGTGCAGTGATTTATTATGACACACTATAAACCATATTACAAAGAAAGATCAAATTATTATGTGAGACATTTGCACAGCTATACCATACCCACTGCTTTGTCAGTCTTCCCAGGAGACAGGTGGAGACAGAGATTTGTGTACAGCAAATGGACTGAACAGTGCCATTTTAAATTTTATTTTATTTTTTGTATTTGGGGGTTCAAACTCAGGGCCTAGGCACTGTCCATGATTTTTTTTTTTTTCTCATGGCTAGTGCTCTACCACTTGAGCCACAGCTCCACTTTCAATTTTCTGGTGGTTAATTGGAGATAAGAGTCTAACAAACTTTTCTCCTGGGGCTGGCTTCAAACCATGATCCTCAGATCACAACCTCCTGAGTAACTAGGATTGCAGGCATGAGCCACCAGCGCGCAGGACTGGAGCAGTGCTCTTTCAACCAGTACCTATAAGGGAAGCAGACTGGCCAAGGACAAAGTTGAACTGAATGCAGTTATAACCTATGCCACAGTCAGTCCCATAAGAGCTCTGCAGTTATTGCCATCGAGGCAAGGAACTGGGTTCCTTTACATTACATATCAACCAGTCATTAGATGCAAGCCACCCCTGGAAAAGGTATGTGACTTTGGTCCAAGTAATTTCCTTGTTCAAGGAGCAAGTCTTGGGAAATGACTTCACTATGAATCATCAACAAACAGATGCTCCTTGTCTGGAGCCTGTAATTCTAGCTAGTTAGGAGGCTGAGATCCAAGGATCACCATTTAAAGCTATCCCAGGCAGGAACATTCATGAGACTCTTATCTCCACAGTGAGCAAAAACCTGGAAGTAGAGGCTGTGACTCAAATGGTGGAGTGCCAGCCTTTATCCACAAAAGTTAAGGGCCAGGCACCAGTGGCTCAGCATCCTAGCTACTCAGGAGGCTGAGATCTGAGGATCATGGTCCAAAGCCAGCGGAGGCAGGAAAGTCCATAAGAATCTTATTTCCAATGAACCACAGAAAACCAGAAGTGGCACTGTAGCTCAGAGTGGTAGAGCATTAGCCACAGCAAAAAAAGTTCAGGGACAGCACCCAGGCCCTGAGTTCAAGCCCCATGATCAACAAGAGAAAAAAAAAAAAAGCTAAGGGATAGGCCCTGAGTTCAAGCCCCAGTACCAGCACAAACAGATTAAAATCCAGAAACTCCGGGCAGCTGGGGGTGGAGGGATTTTGGGTCCTGGGACCTGGGTCCTGATTGGTGGTGGAGGGGCAGCACACTACAGCTTGAACTTAGTGCCTGGGTGCTGTATTGTGGCCTTTTTTTGCTCAAGACTAGAGTCTGCTACTTGAGCCAGAGTACCACTTCTCCCTTTTTGGTGGTTAATTGGAGACAATGGTCTCATGGACTTTCCTGCCTAGGCTGGCTTTGAACCATGATCCTCAGATCTCAGTCTCCTGACTAGCTAGGATTATAGGCATGAGCCACTGCTTGTCTCTCATGATTTTTATTTTACCCAGGCTGGCCTCAAATAGATCTCCTCCCAATCTCAGCCCCCAGAGTAGGTGAGACTATGGGCTGAGCCACTGCATGCCTATGTATCTATCTATGTATCTATGTAAGATAAGACTTTAGTGATTATATGTAGTTTTTACAAAGAAAAATTAAGTATGATTTCTAGTCTCCTGAATAAAGTGTTACTAGTTATATATGATTGGAAGATCACTTGTATTAAGAAGTATTTTCTTTTCTTTTTTTTTTTTTTGGCCAGTCCTGGGCCTTGGACTCAGGGCCTGAGCACTGTCCCTGGCTTCTTCCCGCTCAAGGCTAGCACTCTGCCACTTGAGCCACAGCGCCGCTTCTGGCCGTTTTCTGTATATGTGGTGCTGGGGAATCGAACCTAGGGCCTCGTGTATCCGAGGCAGGCACTCTTGCCACTAGGCTATATCCCCAGCCCCGAGAAGTATTTTCTGAGAACTGGGGAGTGGAAAAAAAACATGGCTTGACTTTGTAAAGCTTATTCTATGGAACTGCAAACTGGACAGGGAAAAGCCAAAACTCAGCAGTTATAATTAACTTGATATTCCTTGTTTTCTATCATGTAACCATGCAATCAAATGAACTTTAAACAAAATTCTCCATTTTGTAATATCCAAATGTCAGCTGGAGCCTCCCAGTATAAACCATTGAGCAGAATGTTATCCAAATCCCAGCATGCTTCCTTCTGGAAGATCCCGCCCATCAATGACCAGTTCAAAAATCACCAGTTAAATTAACTACTATTTCCTGAGTATCTGTTGATTAGGAAATATAAACATAACAGAATCTTACTCTTTGTTTTCTTGTTGTTTACTTATTTATTTTTGTTTTGTTTCTGACAATACAGCCCAAGCTGGTCTAGAACTCACTGTGTATCCAAGACTGCCCTTAAATTCTCTATCTCTCTGCTTCTCCTTCCTGAGTGCTGAAATTACAAGTGTGCACCTAGCTCAAAGCCTTACCCTTAATGATCCAAGTAAGAATCCAAGAGATAGAGCTGTACTGTACATGTGTGTACAAAATAAATTTTCATAAATACCTAAGTGACTGCAATAAAATATACACAATATAAAATGCACCAAGAAGTTGTATGTAATGGCAGACACCTATGATCCCCGACACCTATAATTCCAGGTTGAGGAAGGAGGATGGTGAGTTCAAGGCCAGTCTGGAGAAAGTTAACAATACTCTACCTTAAAAAAGGCTGGGGCTGGGAATATGGCATAGTGGCAGGAGTGCTTGCCTCGTATACATGAAGCCCTGGGTTTGATTCCCCAGCACCACATATATACAAAACGCCAGAAGTAGCGCTGTGGCTCAAGTGACAGAGTGCTAGTCTTGAGCAAAAAGGAAGCCAGGGACAGTGCTCAGGCCCTGAGCCTAAGGCCCAGGACTGGCAAAAAAAGAAAAAAAGATAACAAAACTAAAGGGTATATAAGGTGTAGCTCAAGTGGTAGAGCACGTGCATAGCATATGTTAGATTCTGGAATCAATCCCTTATTATGTTCATATTAATAGTAAAAAAGTGCCAGGTGCTCATGCCTATAATCCTAGCTACTCAGGAGACTGAGATCTGAGGATCACAGCTAGATGCCAGCCTGGGCAGAAAAGTCCTCCCATGAGACTCTTATCTCTAATTAACCACTCAAAAATGGGAAGTGGCACTATGGCTTAAGTGGTAGAGAGCTAGCCTTGAACACAAAGAGGCTCAGGGTTATCACCTAGGCCCTAAGTTTGAGCCCAACACCCACAAAAACAAACAAACAAATAATAAAAAGCAATAAGAGTTCTGTGGGAATGAAGAGAAGCCTGAATAATTTCTGGGTAGGGTGGCTTGCTGGAGCATTTCAGTATAAATGAATGCTAAGATCTCAGCTAAACTCTATCTACCTGTCTTATTTGCTTTGTTTTAATTAACCATCTGTGTCGTTCTATCTTCTAATCTGCCATAGTTGCACAGGCTTGAACATGAAAAAGGAGTTTGAAAGAATCATTATTAAATATTTTAATTCAATGAAGTACTGGCAACTTGGAGAGGAGGGATCGAAGGGTAGAATTTTAAGGCCCTGAGGGGCTGGGCTGATGGGCTGGATGCTCAAGGCTGAAGCCTTCCCCTGGTGGGAAGCCTGAGTCTGATCCTTATTACCATAAGAGCAAGCAAACAGCAGCTCTGCCCTAAAGGAGACTGTACTGTGCAAAAATGATAAGCTGGCAAAATGAATTAGCCTTTCCATTAAGTAATGGGATAAAAATGAATGCTGAATGGCAGATTGCCTCCTGTTGCAGATCACTGCTGAAAAGAAAAAGGCTTGGACAAAAGGAGCCTCAGCGGGCTCTGATGACAGAAAAGGGGTGGAGGACAGAATGGGAAGAGCTTTTGCTCACTGTGTCTGTTTTCTTCTTTGGGTGGGGATGAGCACTTTATGTCACCATGTCACTGGAGGTTATCTTTCTCCAGTGTGTATTGTTCCTCAGAAGAAACACAGGAAACACAGGAAGGCATTCCCTAAGACAGCGCGCTTCCCTTCACAGCCTGAAGGTAGCCAGCATTTAATCATTCTTAAAGCCCTGGAATCAGACAGAGTAAGTCTGGTTCAGAAAGGAAAGAGTATGAATGAAGGCACTCTGGGGCACAACAAGCACTTGACAGGAAGTTGTTTGTTTTACTTAAAATGGCCATTTAAAATCTTACTTCTGAAACAAACACATTTCATTCTGTCACTCATGGGCTAAAGAATCTATTATTTTTGACATCTTATAATTTCTGGGCATTCTAGTGACACTGATGGTCTGATGACAGGCAGGTTCAAAAGAGCCTTTTCTGGGCTAGGGCTGGAGCTCAGTGATAGAGGCACTTGTCTATGTATACAGGCCCTGGAATCAATCCTTGGCAACACACACACACACACACACACACACACACACACACACACACGAGGATGACTTTAACAAGAGACCCCTTTCTATTCTTGCTCTTCCTCTCTCACTGTTTGGCCAGCTGTCTCCCACCAGTTGCCATTTTCCAGAGGACAAGAGCTATAGGCTAAAGCCAGGTTCCAGTGATTCACACCTGTAATCCTAGCTACTCAGGAGGCTAGACCTGGAACATCTTGATTAGAAGCCAGTTCAGGCAGAAAAGTGTGCAAGAGTCCATCTCCAATAAACCAGAACAAAGCTAGATTGGAAGCATGATTCAAGTACCAGTCATGAGTAAAGATTTGAATTAGAGTGTGAGACCCTAAAATCAAGCACTAGTAACAACTCAAATGGAAAACAGAGAGAGAGAAAGCACTATAGGTTGACTTTCCTGCAGCATTTATTTATACTGGAGTTTGAACTTGGGGCCTCATACATGCTAGGAAGGTATTCTATCACTGTGCTACACATCCCTAGCCCCATCTTTTGAATTCAGCTCTATTCCAATTGTATTTATTTTAACTAGTCTGCTCAAAATATGTGTAAAATTTTTATCAAAATGCTTTGCAAAAATACTGAGTTCATGGCTGGGGATATGGCCTAGTGGCAAGAGTGCCTGCCTCATATACATGAGGCCCTGGGTTCTATTCCCCAGTACCACATATACAGAAAATGGCCAGAAGTGGCGCTGTGGCTCAAGTGGCAGAGTGCTAGCCTTGAGCAAAAAGAAGCCAGGGACAGTGCTCAGGCCCAGAGTCTAAGCCCCAGGACTGGCCAAAAAAAAAAAAAAAAAAAAAAAAAATACTGAGTTCATAGTAGATGTTTTGTAACTATTTGTTATTTGCTTTATTACTTGAATTTCATCTTATATATTTGAACTTCTAGGAAATATCAACAATAAATATTTTGTCAAATGATTAAAGGTTTAAATTTTAAACTGAATTGAAATCAGTGTGAACTCTAAACTCAAATTGTATAGCAAAACTTTAATTTATGGGGGTTGAACTGACTTTTGTAATGAAGGATACTCAGTGTGAAAATTATACCTATATGTCTGAAGATGTTCATGGCAAGTACTTGTCAGGAGCTAGACCTTGGTTTATAGAAAGGTAGCAGGTTCTAGTTAGCAAGACAGTGGAGATCTGAGTTAGAAATTGTATATTCCAACATCTACCTAAAAGTTATCTATGAGGTTCAAAGGCAAAAATATACATAGGACATTTAACATATTTCCTGGTATTCACTGTAAGTAGGGCAAGACATTTATTAGAATTTTGTCTGAGTCATCTTTCTTTCTCTTTTACTCTTTCATTAAGAAGAAAACCCAGGGGCTGGGGATATAGCCTAGCGGCAAGAGTGCCTGCCTCGGATACGCGAGGCCCTAGGTTCGATTCCCCAGCACCACATATACAGAAAACGGCCAGAAGCGGCGCTGTGGCTCAAGTGGCAGAGTGCTAGCCTTGAGCAGGAAGAAGCCAGGGACAGTGCTCAGGCCCTGAGTCCAAGGCCCAGGACTGGCAAAAAAAAAAAAAAAAAAAAAAAAAAGAAGAAAACCCAGATTTTCCCATTGTTTTGGTGGTGTTAGAATGGAGATCGTTGGTAGTGGAAGATTACTGCTCATTGGATAAGCTGAAGATTAAGGAAAGCATGCAGAAACCAGAGAACATCTTATATAGTAAGAAATAGGGCTGGGGAGAGTGGCAGAAATGCCATATAGCCAGAGATATGGGAGAGAATTTGGTCAATTTGAATTTGAAAGTCCCTTGCTCCAGAATGGTAGAAAATATGGAAGAAGGGAGTTTGTCGAATACATGTGTTATATTAATGTAATGAACTTGAATAAGTCATCCTTACTGTGGACACCCACGTTAACCAGATAAACCATGGCCATGGTAGGGAGATTTGATTTGTAGCCAAATCCCCTTATATCCATTGAAAAAGTCTGGCAGAAATCCAACTGCTCAAGTTAAATAGACATTTAGCTGCACTGTGCATTAGATATGCCTGGTAACCTCTGAAAAACATACTTGAATACAAATACTGGCTTAAAGTATTCTAATATGATTGTGGCAGAGAATAAAAACTCACTTAAGATCAGCCATGATCATTATACTGTTTTGTAATATGTATTTGAAACAAATTTGATTTTTAAGCCTAAAATCCAAAAGATTTGCTATATTCCTTGCCAAGAAATAAGTATTAAAAAAATATGGTTTCAAAACAAATTAAAAGTAGATCTGTCCCTTCTTCCCTCTGCCCCAGCCCCTTCCCACTCTCCCCTTCTATCCCTTCTGCCCTACTCTGAACCAGGGACTATTTTGATATCACATCAAAATAAATTTTAGGAAGTGGAGCTGTGGCTCAAGTGGTAGAGTGCTGCCATTGAGCAAAAAATGCTCAAAGACAGCACCTAGTCCCCGAGTTCAAGCCCCAGTACTGGCAGATAATTGCAAAAGATTTAGACAGGACTTGGGGCTTTCAAAACATCCTAGCTTCGGATTCATTGTAATACCTGTGGCTTTACCACTTTCTGAATGAAGATTTCCTCCTCACTCTGAGTAATTAACAAGAAACACATTTTTGAGCCAAAGATAGATAACTCCTTTTTATTGTGATTTTAAATTCAATTTTCTCCCCCATTCATTCCCCCACCTTCTACTCAGTTTCTATTTAGTGTGAAAGTGAATATATTTAAAAGACTAGTACTTGCCTCTGTAATATGCAATGGAAGTCCCTGCCCCATTTAGGATAATTTTGGTGGGTCTAGCCATAGTGTTTATAAGCAAGCACTGGGAAACTGAGTCTTCAATTCTTAAGGTTTCTTACATATTTCTCAAATTCAGTTTTACATAATTTCTGATATGCTATTATTCTAATGAATATAATTTAGGCTTCCTCTAGTGGTCAATGTAATACAATTAAGTCCCCTAAACATTAAATTATTTAAGTTATTTAATGACCAATTTTACAGTTTATAACATAATTATTTTTTTCCCCCAAACAGATTTATGGTCTGAATCGTTATGCACAAGAGAATTAATGTCTTAGTTACTTGTACACACATGGCCTTGTCCTGTGAAAGTGCTAATTATAGTTCCTGGAAATATACAAATATCAGGCAATGTGTTCTTTTCAAAGTCTGAGATAGATGGGAGGGGAAAAATTCACTTAAATTAAATGTTTAAGGAAAACATTATTATAAACAGATGGATTTCACTAAACAAATTCACATAATAAAAACAAATATTTCCACTGATACCATAAACAGGATAGTGAGAATGTCACATGTTGCTAATATTTAAATGTATAATTTTACTCTTCATCAGTATGACTGGGGAATAGAAAATGTTCCTGTAACGTTAGCAGAAATACATTGTAATATTTTTTCTTCCACAGTAAACTTCTGCACTATTTTGGGAACTGTAATAATACCACTGGTATTTCTAGTGTTTAAAGCTCTGTTGACATGATAAAGTGCTATAATTTTAACTTGTTATTGTGAGGCAGAAACTGCCTTGTTAATTTCTGCTTCAGTGAAAACTGAGGAACAAATCAATGTTTACCAAGGGGAGTGAAGCTAAAATAGTAATGAAAAGGAAATCTAAGACATTCTTTAAGGTCTTTAGTTGAAGATGTAGAAAACAATCTTAAAGGATTGAGTTTTATTTAGACAACAAAATTTAAATAAAAATAAAGGACCATTTTAGTAAATTTTAAATGGGATTATTCACTGCAGAAATTTACTTTAATGCTGTTAAGCCTGAAAAGGGTTCCTCTCTATACAATAAATGTAGTATTATTAGTTAAACATACTACAGATGTCAATACAATATGAATGCTTTAATGAAATATCACTTCTTTATTACCTTGGTTACTTATGAACTTTATATATATATATATATAATAGTACTTTAACTATATTGGAGATTCCAATAAACACATCTTGTTTTATCCATAATCCAGTTAAGGATTTTTGAATATCACAATGGTAGATAAACCTAAAAGGTGAATTAGAGATAACCTACTTCCAACCTTTCATTTTATGAGGGAGGAAAATAAGAACCAGAAAGACTGAAATATTGGCTTAACAAAGCAAGCATTTTAAACTACTTTACTGTTAAGTACAAAGTTAAATCCTTGAATGAAAATATAACTGTTATGAAGCCAATTCATCTTTCAACCATTTTTATAAACAACTGAGGTCACCACCCATAATAATCACCTCTAAGTAGTTAACGCCCTTCCTTTCATTGAATCTGTAGTCCAAAGGCTATGGCTATATTTCCAGCTAAGTGAGTAAAGAAGCACCCTCTTGGATGGAACACTGTTAAAAACATCAATACCATTTTCAAGGCAGAGCACTTTGATCAAGTACTGAAAGCATTTTGTTAGAGCATCAAACCATTTAGATGTCAATGGAAAGGCGTCACTTAGGGAAAGCTTTGAAAAGATCTTTTAGGAGCTTTGAAAAGACGCATAGCAATGTTCATACTGTATTGTTCCAAAGAGTATCAGTAGTACCCAGTACCCTAAAAATAGCACTCTCTCTCTCTCTCTCTCTCTCTCTCTTTCCCAGTCATTTCCCCCACCAGTGTGGTGGGCGTAGGGAGTCCCCACTAGACTCTTATCTGAGTCTATCATGAATTAGCATTTAGCTTGTCCACAATTATTAAAGAGTGAAGAGTGGGTCTAATAACCAAACCTTGGCTGTGCAATGTGGGAGGAGGGATCAGTCTGGGCACAAGACAGTTAATTTCTCTTTAATTCCCACCCCCCACTCCAGGACAACTCCCCAAGGGACAGAGTGAATTCCTATCACACTGAGTGGTAGCATCTAAACCTGGGTGTTCTGGCACCTTTTGAAAAGGGCTAAACAAAGAGAAGAGCACTTTTCCTTTCTTAGCCTGGATGGACATACAGCTGTGTAGAAGAGCTGTGGAACAAGATGCAACCTCCCAAATACTTAAAGAACCTAAACGTACATACCAACTAAGGACAAAATATCCCTCCCCCCCCCCCATGTTACTCTGCTTCTAATACTAAGCAGATTTTTCCTTTTAAATTCAAACCATGCAAGCTCTAGATTGGTGGGGGGTGGACGGTGGAGAGGGTCTCAAAGAATAGCAGAAGCCTCAGATTTTACAGTGAGTTTTGCCCCTAAGGCGGTGCATGGATCTGGGGAAAATCTTTAACCAAGGGCTGCTGTTTGTTTTTACCTGTAAATTAAGGGAGTCTAAGTCTTTTCTTGTACAAAATTCCGTGGTTCTATGTAACAAATATTTTCCCCCTTTTTTAAAGTATAAAGGCAAAACATTCTGAGATTACAAAGGATAGCTAGAGGCTAATGTAGGGTTGCTAAATAGTCCTGAAATTTTGTGAATTTTTTTTTGATGTGCGCTTGTATATTTATTAGAGACTCAAGGAGAAAGTAGGTCCTCCCAAAAAGGTTGAAGACAACTGGTGAGACAGTAAATGGAGTCTCTAGTTTCTGATTTATTTGGTTTCAGAATGGTTCTGCTCAATCTTTACAGGGCTATAAAATCTGTCCCACAGAGCTTTCTTGACTTTTCATTTATCTTCATGAGCTGGGTGTGCTTTTCATGAGCAAAAATGTTGCTTAAAATATAGTCCCTTTATTCATTAAATATTTAAATTCTAAAGATTTCAGGATCTATTTTTGTATCTGTGACTACAGAAATGTCGTTTTATATTAGAAAATTTCAGGCTTATAGCATCTTAAATATTTGCTCACTCCTGCAGAGTTCTCTCACTATTTCTTTCTTGTAGAATTAACTGACTTGAAACAAAAGGCGTGCTCCCTCCCCACCAGCTTTGCTTTTTTTCCCCTTCTGATTTGCTATGAAATAATGATGACAAATTAACCATGGCTCTATTTTAAGTAATTAGAATTTTTATAGAGATTTGATGCCTGAGATACAGCCAATAGGTATTTATTTAATTTCAAAAATTAGTTTACAAAATGGAGAAAAGAGGAAAATAACACTAGAGAATGAACTATGAACTAAGAGGAAAAGATGTATGGAAGAAATGAAAACCAAAAAGAAATGCAGATGATTGGATACCAAAATAGTATCAAACCTTAAACAGAGAAACAAGAGAAAGGAAAAGATATAGCAACTGGAGAATACTGAGTTTTTGAATACATTCAAGTGAACACGGCATCGCAGCTTAGCTTTTCAAGAACCTCTTCTGGCTGATAATCTCTAGGTGTTATATGACTCCTCATTAATTCAAGCAAAGACAAAGGTGAGGAGAAAACATCAGAAAGGAGGATGTTGCTAGTGATTAGCAGATAAATAGCGAAAGCTCATGGGAACAGTCTTTTGTGGTAGGGAAGCGCCTAGCAGGGAGGAATGCTGATTTTTTTCCTGAGACAAAAATCCAAGAAGTATAATGTAAAAGGGAGAACACAAGGCTTAGCATTTGCCTTGTGACCCAGTATTTTAGGCGATCCCTAAAGGGTCGCTTTTTACAGCTACCCTTTACAGTTTCCCAGTGTACGGCAATCTGGTCAGAACTACTGCGGGCTCCTCCTTACGAAAGGGGAGGAAAGCTCCAGCCAGTCCCTCGGTTCGCCCCGGGCTCCCTTCCAGAGTCCGCGGCCAGGGGTCATGGTTCCCGCGCGTTCACCCCGCAGGCGCATGGAGGAGGCGTCCGCCCACGATCCCGGCCCCAGGCGACCCTGCCGGGCTGCCGGTACTCGCGGAGCATCCTCGGGTGACTCTGCAGCTTCCGCGTGGCGGCTCAGCTTTCCTCCTCTCCGTGCCCCGTCACGTCTCATTCACGAAATAACAACAAAACCCTGGAATTTCAGGGAAAACACACCCCGCTACTACCCGCCCCGCCCCAGCCCCCCGGCAGCTAGCTGCCTTCGCCCAGGCCGCCTGCAACTCCGGGTGGGCGAGCGCGCAGTGCAGGGAACCCGGGCGCCGGGAAGGAGCGCGCGCTCGCGCGCCCCCGTTGCCATGGGAACGCACCGGGTCGCGCCGCCCGAGGGGCCTGGCGGGAGGAGGCGAAGCGGCAGAGCTCGCCGGCGACGCTCTCGCAAGATGGCGTCCGCGAGGCCGCGGGATGCGGAGTGAGCGCGCCCCGCCGGGGGGCTGTGCCGGGCTGCTCTGCTCCCCGCCGTCGCCGTCACCGCCACTGCGGCACCGCCTCTCTTCAGCCGAGCCTCCCGCCCCACAGGTACCGCCGCCCGCGCGCGCGCCCACTCCCGCCCTCCCGCGCAGTGGCCAGGTGGCCGCGACAAGTGCCGGCTCACCAAGGGCTAGCGGGCTCCCCGCGGACGGCGCGCCCCACAATAACGCCTGCACAACTTTTTCTTGCAGCGGCTGCCCGCGTCCCGGCCTGCAGCCTCCTCGCACCACGCCCCTCCGAGGAGCGAGCGCTCCCGGGCCGGTGCGGTGATCCCTGGCCGCCGGGAGGAGCGCGAGCCGCGGCTGGCCGCCTGAGCGCCGCTACCATGGCCCTAACCCTGTTCGGTAAGTGCCGCCGACCCCGCCCCGCCTCGCGCCTCCGCAGGTGGGCCGCGCCCGTGGGGCCAAGCCACAGGGACCCGGCGCCCAGAGAGGGGCGCGGCCCGCGCCGCGGGGTCGGGGTGCCCGGAGCGCGGGGCTGCCTCCCTCGCGCCGCTTCCATTGTTTCCTCTCCAGCCAGGGCCGATGGGCGTGTGCTCCCCTGACCGATTCAGGGCTGGGTGTGAGAGGAGGTGCTGGGTGCTTTGTACACGCACAGTGATTCTCAACTTGAGAGTGAAGTTGGCTAGTTGTGTCCAAGCCTCCCTTTCCCTAGTCGGGAAATAAAGAGACTGCAAAGTTTTATATGCAGCAAGATGTCTTAGCATCTCCAGCTTCTCTAAAATAACCCAAGTGCTGGTGTTGCTTCCTGTTGGATTGATGGGAGATTTTTTTTTTGAATTATGTATATTCCATTGAAAATAATTGGAGAGTTTAATATTGGTTAAAATTGGAGATGTGTACTCTAGCGAATGAGAGCAGACAGAAGAAAGTTGGCTACTGGAAGATAACTAATCCGAGCGTATTTGTGAGCATTCACTAGGAAAGATAGGGCATTCCTGCAGCACTATTGTTTCAGTGGTTAGGACTTGAAGGTCCCCCTGCTCTCTGATTTCCAATGGCAGTGTGCCGGCTGAGGGACTGAAAAGCTACTTTCCCTTTTACAAAAGCAATTTATTGGTACATAGGAACTTCACATCAGGAAAATTTAGTATGTGAAAATTTATATGCTCCCACTGTTCAGCTTTTCCATAATCAGGGTGCAATGCTCTCAGGACAACTTTAGAAAAGTTATTCAGACTATCATGTTTCCAGTTAAGTTTTAATCATGTTATTTGATGAGGCACATTAGAGGGACCACATACCTTAAATTCTTTTCATTGTAAATACTCTAAGTGAATTAAGTGGCTGGAGTCAGAGTTCTTTCTATTTCTTCTTTCTCCTATCTCTCTGTTTTCCAGTACGTGGTATCTAATCTCCATTATTTAGTAGAAATGGTTTCTTTCCTTGAATGTGGACTTTTGTATGGAAAGTTAAAAATGATAGAAGGCTCTACTCAGTCCATACTTTCTTTTAAACAGTTTGTTGTAACGAATTAGCAACTATTGTAGTTAATCTTAGAAAATCTTAGCAGATTTTCAGAAGTAGGTTTCTCCCAAAACAATTAGACTAAATTCATTTTCCTTCCTAAAGAGATATTCTGAACTCTGAAGACTTTCAAAAGTAAACTTTAAATCTAGCATTCAGAATATTGACATTTCTGGTGAGTCAAAAGAGATAAATTGGAGGGAATTAAGATTCTCTTAAAAGGATTCCAAAATTGTAAGCCTTTACCTACTGGTGTAAGTTTTACCCAAGTCTTTATCTAGGGGTCTTTCACCTCTAGAAGAAAGTGTAAGAAATATCTCCCACCTGTCAGAGTAAAGTGTCTTTAAGATTTTAAAGTCCGCTTGGGGGAAACAAAATTCACTTCCTTTCAATGTGAACATTTTGTGTTGCAAAGCAAAGGGTCCTTGTGAAGAGAAGCCAGTTTTGAAAGTGGTGTTAGAGTAACAGCAGTTTTGTGGCTATAGACTACTTATCTGGATTTCTTACAAAATGTAGAAGACCAAACGAGGATATTCTTAGGAGAGAATCATAAAGGCACAATAGCTGTGTGTATATCATTAATATTTATCGAAATGAACTGAAAGAAATGGAAATGAGGGTTTTTTTTCTCTTTGTTGCAGTTTTTGTTTACCTTTGTCTTGGTTGTAAGTTTATCTGTTTAAGGGAGGGGAAGGGGGATACAGATAGGGTGGGACAAAGTGAACAAAATCAGCAGTGATAATTACCTAGACACTATGTTGAAAATGAACTATAAAACTTGGGGGTGCGGACAGAAGGGAGAAACTGGGAAAGAGGAAAGGGGTGACACAGTTCAAAAGGAAAGGTACTCATTACCTGACTTATGCAACTGTAACCCATGTTCATCACCTTTACAATAGCTATATATAAAGAACTATATATGTAGTTATATATTGTATATAATATATGTATTATATATAATACATTTTACTTTATATATTATATATCATATGTTATATAAATTATATATGAGTATATATTACATATAATAATATTATACATATAATGTAGATTACTTTGTCCAAAGATCTGGGGAAGGGGATTTTAAAGGCTCCTGCCTCCATGATTCTTAATCACTTGAAAGAGTTGAGTGTCACTGAATTAAAGGTAACTATTAGGAGATTTAGTTAAGCTTGCCCAGTTCAAAATAGCTTTTTGTAAATGTTAATAGAAGTATCCAAGAAAAAATAGACAGTGCTGGGGATTGAATTTATGTACTCCTGCATGCCAGGCAAGTATGCTCTCAACGCAGTCTTATCTCCATATATTTACTCTTTTTTTTTTTTTTGGCCAGTCCTGGGCCTTGGACTCTGGGCCTGAGCACTGTCCCTGGCTTCTTCCCGCTCAAGGCTAGCACTCCGCCACTTGAGCCACAGCGCCGCTTCTGGCCGTTTTCTGTATATGTGGTGCTGGGGAATCGAACCTAGGGCCTCGTGTATCCAAGGCAGGCACTCTTGCCACTAGGCTATATCCCCAGCCCATATATTTACTCTTAATGACCAACTAAGAATTGAGGAGCAATGAGTTGATAAAACTCTGTTAGATGGTGACAAGAAGGTGGAGACAGAAAGCAGATTAGATGAACATGGTTTGTCAGTCATCAAGTCAGAGACCAACAGTTTGCACCCAGAATAACTGCCTAGTTATCTTGTGTACCTTGCTTGTGTGTGTTAGTTTCAGCCTGCAAAGAAGTATAGTTTATCCCTTGTTTTGTGTTTTATATTTCCATTCAAGCATTTTATAAATGTACAAAAAGGCGAACCAGTACAACAGCAATACTTACAAGACAAGCTCCTGTAAACCAACTGTACATCTTAGGGGAGGGTGGGGAGGGAACTGGGGGAGGAGGGAAGGTGAGAGAAAAATGGAGGAGCTAAAAACTGGTAAGAAATGTACTCACTGCCTTACGTATGTAACTGTGCCTTACATATGTAACTGTAACCCCTCTGTACATTAAAAGAAAGAAAGTGAAAATTAACTTTGTTTGGTTATCTATTTATTTTAGTGCTGGTTTTAGGGATTGAACTCAGGGCCTGGACACTGTTCCTGAGCTTCTTTTGCTCAAGACTAGTGCTCTTCCATGTGAGCTACAGCTTTTTATGGTCATAGGGTTTGAACTCTGGGCCTAGGTGCTTATTCCTGAGCTCTTCCGCTCAAGGCTGGTGCTCTACCACTTGACCCATAGTGCCACTTCTGGTTTTCTAGTGGAAATGAGAGTCTCACTATCTTTCCTGCCTGGGCTGGCTTTGAACTGCTATCCTCAGATTTCAGCCTTTTGAGTAGCTAGGATTATAGGCATGAGCTACGAGCACTACGCCTTAAATAATATTTTTTTAATTTATTTTTTTGTAATTTACTTATTAATTAAAGAAAAGTTTTTTTTGACAAGGTGTTGTGCAAAAAGGGTACAATTACATAGTAGGGCAGTGTGTACATTACTTGTGATATCTTACATCCTGTTTTTCTTTCCCTTCCCTAGGTCGGTAGACATATATACAATATACAATGTACCAAGAACATATACAATAGCCACGTGGCCTACGCCGAAGAAAATTCGCCTAGGGCTTTAAATGTAATGTCGAAAATAGACAATATGTCGACAATAGTCTTATATGAACGTACATACATAGCTTTTGAGCTATTGTGATCCACTGAGAGGTCAATTTTTGACCTTTATATGTTGAGTAGTTGTTTGGTTTTAGTTATAAAGTGTAGGGTCGCTGACCCAAACCTGTGGGAAATACCATTTGATAAGAAGTTTTTGGTTTCACAGACCTGGTCTCTACTGTCTCCCCCTCCCCCCACCTTAACAGTCATATATCAGGGAGATCATGCCCCTTTGTTTTCTGTGTTCTAGGCTTGTCTCGCTCAACATTATTTGTTCAAGTTGTGACCATTTCCCTGTGAATACCAATATTTCACCATTTCTTTTTTTTTTTTTTTGGCCAGTCCTGGGCCTTGGACTCAGGGCCTGAGCACTGTCCCTGGCTTCTTCCCGCTCAAGGCTAGCACTCTGCCACTTGAGCCACAGCGCCGCTTCTGGCCATTTTCTGTATATGTGGTGCTGGGGAATTGAACCTAGGGCCTCGTGTATCCGAGGCAGGCACTCTTGCCACTAGGCTATATCCCCAGCCCCAATATTTCACCATTTCTAATCGCTATGTAGTATTCCATTGTGTATAGGTACCATATGTTTTGGATCCACTCATATGTGGAGGGGCATCTAGGTTGTTTCCATTTTTTGGCTATTGTGAATTGTGCAGTGATAAACATGGAAGTGCAGATGTCTTTTTGATATCTTGGGACTTGTTGTTCAAGATAGATGCCTAGGAGTGGTATGGCTGGGTCTTAGGGTAGGTCTATGTTGAGTTTTTTGAGAAACCTCCATACTGTTCTCCAAAGTGGTTGTACTAATTTGCACTCCCGCCAACAATGGAGAAGGGTTCCTCTTTCCCCGCACCCCCTCCAGCATTTGTTGTTGCCTGAGTTCAGAGTATAGGCCATTCTAACTGGAGTCAGGTGGTATCTCAGGGTTGTTTTTATTTGCATTTCCTTTACTGCCAGGGATGTTGAACATTTCCTCATATGTTTCTTTGCCATTTTTATTTCTTCTCTTGTGAAGTCTCTCTTTAGCTCCTTTGCCCATTTCCTAATAGGTTTATTGGGCTTGGAGGGGCTTAGTTTTTTGAGTTCTCTGTAGATGACAGATATTAGGCCTTTGTCTGTTGCTATGCTGGTAAAGATCCTTTCCCATATGGTTGGCTGTCTTTCTAGTTTGGTGGCTGTGTCCTTAGCTGTGCAGAAACTTTTTAATTTGTAGTAGTTCCATTTGTCGAGTCTCTCCCCTATTTGTAGTGCCCCTGGGATTATATTCAGGAAGTTCCTTCCTGTGCCTATAAGTTCTAGCGTCTTTCCTACTCTGTCCTTCAGTAGTTTCAGGCCTTATATTGAGGTCCTTGATCCATTTTGAGTTGATTTTGGTGCATGGTGATAGGCTTGGGTCTACTTTGAGTTTTCTGCCCAGTTCTCCAGCACCAGTAGTTGAAGAGGCTATGTTTATTCCATTGTATGTCTTTAGCTCCTTTGTCGAATATCAGCTGTCTGTAAGAGTACGGTTTTATTTCTGGGTCTTCAATTCTATTCTACTGGTCTTCAGGTCTGTTTTTATACCAATACCAGGCTGTTTTAGTTATGATGGCTCTATAGTAGAGCTTGAAGTCTGGTATTGTGATACCTCCTGCACTGCTTTTTTTGCCTAGAATTGCTTTGGCTATTCTAGGTCTTTTGCTGCTTAAATAATATTTTTAATGCAAATATTTTTTTTCCTGTGATTGAAAAACCAGACCTCAGTCTTTTATGATTTTTATGGTCACATTTGGATATTGAAAATGTGCATCAGGAATTTGTAACCATTTTTCTCTACTTTTTTTTTTTCTACCAATGTCTCAGAATGAACCTTCAGGTAGTTGTTTTGTGTGTTTTTTTTAACTTTTTTTTTTTTTTTTTTTTTTTCCAGTCCTGGGCCTTGGACTCAGAGCCTGAGCACTGTCCTGGCTTCTTTTTGCTCAAGGCTAGCACTCTACATCTTGAGCCAGAGCACCACTTCCGAACGTTTTCTGTATATGTGGTGCTGGCGAATTGAACCCAGGGCTTCATGTATGCGAGGCAAGCACTCTTGCCACTAGGCCATATTCCAAGCCCTTCAGGTAGTTTTTAAATCCTCCTATCTCATAAGTTAGGCAGATATTACTCAGACCCCTCCCATTTTATTCATTTATCCAGCAGACTTCTGTCTAGTGCTTGAATCTTGGTGATGTTCCATAGTCTTTCCAAAACTATATCAAATGCACCCAATTTGCTTGCTCACTCCTCAATTCCATGTAGTTAGTGTAAGGTTTGACTCCAGGACAGTTCCGTGCAGATGACCCTCCCCCTCCTCCATACCTCTTTAAGTCTCAGCCTTGTACCTGTGTTACCTAGGAAATGGGGGTGGGGGGGGTCATCTACATGGACCTCCTAGGGGCTGACCTTACCATTTAGTGATACATAACTAAGTGGAGCCTGTGTTAAGCCTTCTTGGTAGGGAAGCACATGTTCTTTAGTAATTACTGGGATATAGAGATGTCTGAGATCATCATATCATCAAATTTAGAACATTTTAGCTGGTATGCCTGACTGGGTGTCCTGATTGGGCATACCAATACAGCTCTCAGCTGAATTAGGGGAATAAGCATTCTGCCCTGAGCAGCAATTACCATCATTCATGGCTTAATGGGGCAGTGTTTATATAGCCCAGTCCAGTGAATGAGATGGATTTCAATATGATCCCTCAATTGGCTGAACCTTGAATAATGTTTTGCCATGAATCACTTTTATTTATTTATTTTGCCAGTCCTGGGGCTTGAACTTCAGGACCTGGGCACTGTCCCTAAGCTTCTTTTTGCTCAAGGCTAGCATACCACTTGAGCCGCAGCACCACTTCTGAGTTTTTCTGTTTATGTGGTACTGAGGAATCGAACCCAGGGCTTCATGCATGCTAAGCAAGCACTCTCCCCTAAGCCACATTTCCAGTCACTTTTAATATTTTCTTACTGTATTTCTCCAGACTCCCTGCCACAGAAACTTTCTGACACACCCACTTGTTGACATCTTTGTAGAGATACTTTGGAGTATTTATATGGCTGTGGTTTCTTTTTTTTTTTGAGATGTAGCCAGAAATTTTTCTCATTGTTTATATGATTATCCTGAAATTAAAGTGTATTTTCAAGAAGTTGAGTCAGTTGAACATTTTTCATGTGATTTATTTGACCAAAAGCTAACTTTAAAGAAAAAAATCCACTCAGCTCCATTCTCTGCTAATTTTTCTTTTTTCTTCTTGTTATTCCTGGGCTTGAAGTCAGGGCCTAGGCATGTCCCTTAGCTTTTTTGCTCAAGAGTAGTGCTCTACATTTGAGATACAGCTCCACTTCTGACCTTTTGGAAGTTTATTGAAGATAAAAGTCTCATGGACTTTTCTGCGCAGACTGCCTTTGAACCTCGATTATCAGATCTCAGCCTCCTGAGTAATGAGGATTACAGGTATAAGCTACCATCTCCCAGTCTCTGCTGATATTTTTTGTTTTTTACTTGTTCTGAAGAATGTGAGGTGGTCCAGTGGAAGCACAACAGAGTTTCTTCTTTTTATTTGTCTTCAAACCGCTATCTTTATTTAAATACTTGCCTTCATCTCTTCTCTTAACCAGTGTCAAAAATGTAGTATTTAAGCTTTAAAATTTGTCTTGTGTGGAGACCTGGCCTCATTTAAAGAGTTTAAAAGAATTATAGCAGTTTCAATTCTAATTGTCATTATCTGTGTACCATGAATAAAGAAATACTGGTAGCATTGTGTGTGTGTGTGTGTGTGTGTGTGTGTGTGTGTGTGTGTGTGTGTGTAATGGGGCTTGAACTTAGGGTCTTGAGAGCTTGTTTGGCTTTTTCAAAAGCTCAAAATTGGCTTTCTACTATTTGCACTTTCTACTCCCTGCTTTTTTTTTTTTTTTTGCTGGTTAATTGCAGTTAAGAGCCCCATAGGCTGGCTACAAATCTTGATCCTCAGATCTCATCTTCCTGAATAGCTAGGATTACAGGCATGAACCTCTGAGCCTGGTTTTCCAATCAAATTACTAGCCATTTTTGAGTTATTTTTTCAAAAATGATTTTCAATTTAAAAAATATTTTATTGGTTAAAATATTTTATTGTTACTATCCTTAAAAATAAAATAGGAGGAAACTAAGAAAATAGGATAGTTTGACCATAGTTTACACTAAATATCATGTTGAATAAAAAGTCATTGGACAGTTAAAGTTTAATTCTTAACTTAACCCCTTTTTAATAAAAGTGAATACTTTGTGCAGCTACTGCACTATACACAATAGATTTCATTCATTCCTTTATTATTATTATTATATTTTTGTGGTCCTGAGGTTTGACACAGGGCCTGTACTTGCTATACCTCTATAACTATACCTATACTTGGTATACCTCTATAACTCCATGCCCTTGAATACTTTGCAAGGGTAAATTTTGCAGTATATGAAGTATCTCAGTTAAACTGTAATTGGTAAAAAGCTACCTGAGCTAATGCAACAACAACAACAAGAGCAGTTTAAGTAATTTACTTCTCTTAAACTGTTAAAAAAGAACAAGTTGGCTGGGAATATGGCCTAGTGGCAAGAGTACTTGCCTCGTATACACGAAGCCCTGGGTTCGATTCCCTAGTACCACATATATAGAAAACGGCCAGAAATGGTGCTGTGGCTCAAGTGGCAGAGTGCTAGCTAGCCTTGAGCAAAAGAAGCCAGGGGCAGTGCTCAGGACCTGAGTTGAAGGACCAGGACTGGCCAAAACAAAACATAAAAAAGAACAAGTTATTTTTAGTTGAATGGCTTTATATCCCAGGAGTCTTTAGAGTTTTTCATGCTTCTGAAAATTGAAAAGTAAACTGCTCTTGCTTATTTTGAATGGGTTTAGTTTGAGGAAAGTAAGCACTTGTAAAGAATTACTAATGACAATTTAGTAATTTGTGGTAGGAGGAAGATGAGTCAGTCTAGGCCTGTTGCCAGCTACTAAGTGGCGTGGCATGGGGCCACCTCATTGTTTTTATCTAGCTGCACTAAAAGTTGTTCCTTTCTCTTTCCACTCTGCTGTTTTACCTTTCAGTTTCTTTGGACTACATATAGTTCATTATCGGAGGGAAGACAAAAAAAAAAAACATAGCCCAGGAAACACCTCTACTGAGTGCATCCTCTAGGCTCATTAAACTGCTAACCTTCCTGCGTTTCCCAAATCTTCCATTAGCATATATTTTCAGCCCACACAGAATATTCTGTTCTGTGGCTTTTATGTAGAACTTTGTTGTTATGGTCTAGCTTCTTATTGGCTCTGAAATTATATCTATAGAGATGATTTTGGGATTTGGAGTAGCTTGTGCTGGGACTAACAGGTAAGTGCTGTAGCTGCCCATTGAGAGGTATGCTGGACTGAAATACTTGCCTTTGTGGACCTTTCATGGTAAAAGAGTTTTATAACATGTAGTGTAAAGAATGAGGAATTACCATATTGGATATAGATACTAATCTTCATAAAGCCTTGAAGAAGTATTTTAACTCATGGGTTGGAGATTTTTTAAAGTGACAAGGCCTAGACAAACATTTTGTTTGAGGGAATTGCACTACCAGAGAAAATAAAGTGGCAGAAGTTTCCTTGAGAGGGTGAGACATTGTTATGAGATGTTTGTAGGAATGAGGGAAAGATAGAGGATACCAGTAAGTGAGAGGAGGAAGCAGACACAGAGAAGTGTTATTTTCTAATATCTCACTTAACAGCTTTGAATATTTCTGTTTTATCATTTGCTGTCATCTATTTGTTGAATTTTCTTGTGTCTCTAATATGTGCCAGGGATAGATTGTTCTCTGCTTTCAAGATGAGAGAAAGACAGACAATAAAAATGTATATATTGTGTGGCAAGTGCTATGAAGAAAAATAAAGCAGGGTGAAAAGTATGGCTGTGGTAACTAACAGGTGAGGACAGAGGCAGCTGGGAGAGAGGACCCAGATCAGTTACAGGCCTGTAAATCATGGTAAATTCTTTCGATTTCACTGAGTGAGATAGTCCTCATCGATGATGATCCTTCTATAGCATGCAGTATATAGTTGGATTTTAAAGTAAGAGAGGAATGTTTAACCTTTCTCTGCTAAGTATCAACTGTATAGTCTCTCAATTTCCTTATATGTAGGGGACTGTTCTTTATATGTAAGTTCTTCATGTAAGTAGGGACTATTATTTGTGCAGAAATCAATGTAATCATGTATATGAAGATCATGGTATTGAAGATACATAAACTATTGTCACCAATATTGGTGACAGTATTATTACTTCTACAATTATGAACAAAGATCAATCCATTTGTTTCTTTTTTGAGGTTCTGGGCATCATACCTCGAACCTCAAACATGCTAAGCAAGCGCTCTATCACTAAGCTACAACTCTGCTTCTCTCACTTTGTTTAGAAAGCCTGTTGGCTCTTGAAAAAGCGTTCTGTAATATTTTTCCTTACATGTCTGGCTGAAGATGTGTTTGAGAGTGCTGTGCTGGAGACTTGACCTGGTTCAGGGTATTTACAGCAGAGATCAGATGGACTTCTCTAATAGGGCAGGCCACTGTGACACTTCCATTGCACTCAGAAAATGTAAAAAATACACTGGCCAACATGTAATGATCATTTCTTCTATGTAAAGTTATCAAGACTGTAATCAGATAAAGTCCCTTCTCTCTTGGCACATAAGTACATCAAGGATGTAAACTCCATGTCTAATACATAGTGGGACACAATCCAAGTCTGTTTAGTGAATAAATGAAGCAACAACAAATAACCACATAAAAATGGATGATCATTTCTATAGCCATAACCCATGAACCATTTAAACTTTTACTTTGTTATCTTTTTTCCTCCTATTACTTTACTCTTACATTAAATCTGCCTTTGAAATTAGTTTCGTAGTTCATTTTTCTATTTTAAATACTCCAGTGGTTTTCTATTACCAGTCAGGGTAAGTTAATCTTACCTAGTTTGCATGTCAGCTGTATAAAAAGGCCTCTTGCTTACCTACTTGTCTGGCCTCATCTCCACTCCACCCCTGAGAGACTGTGTTTTAGCTACACTGAACTACTTGAATTGGCTCTGTATACTTTGGTACCATCATTGCCCTATCTCTTTTTTGTCCCTCCTTGCTTCGGTACGTCTTTTACAATTGGCATGAATAGCTAGTTCTTCTAAGAAGTCTTCCTTTTTCTCTATCTGTGGTGCCCTTATACTCCTCTGCCCTAGCATTTATCTGTTGTAATATAATGGTTGGTTTAAACTCCTGTCTCCTCTACCAAGTCATGTTCCCTAGTGGAAAAGCCATGAACCTCTTTATTTTTAACAACCAGAGTCTGAGGCATACCATCTACTTAATAAATATTTGGATGAATTATGTTTACTAAGAAGAAGCTATAACTCTTAAATTGTGGATTTAATTGTAGGGCTCAAATATATTTTCTATCTCTCTATATCTATATCTTTTATTTTTTGTTGTTTCTGTGCTGGTCCTGGGGCTTGAACTCAGGGCCAGAGTGCTACCCTTTTGCCTTTTTTGCTCAAGGCTAGCACTCTACCACTTGAGCCATAGTTCCACTTTTCAAGTTTTTGGAAGTTCATTGGAGATAAGAAACTCACTGACTTTCCTGCCTGGGCCAGCTTTGAACCTTGATCCTCAGATCTCAGCCTCCTGAATAGCTAGGATTACGGGTGTGAGCCGCTAGTGCCCTGTTTCACCCAGCTTTTTGTTGTTTTAAAACGTTTACTACATATTCCATTCTGTCATTCCTTGACTCCATCCTCTATAGTGGATTTTTCAACTGCAAACACACAGGCTTGAATAAAAGGAAGTCTCTCTGGGAACATAATTCTTTGAGGTTTAACTATAATATTACTAACAACCAGCAGATGTTTGTAAATTATTTGCCATAATTAGATAACAAATTCCACTTCATTAAGCTATTGTTCATTTTCATTTCAGTAGCACAAAGAAATTGTACATAAATTAACTTGGTTTGTTCATGTTTTACCCTCACTGTAGGGAACATAATCAAATTCAATAGGAATTCAGTATAAAAATGGCTAGTTTAACCTTTTAGAGGTCTGAAAATAAAAACAGCGTAATGTTTTGGAATAGTAAATATGTGTGTTGGATGAATATTCCCATTAGTTTTATATGGTTATTAGAGGAAGATATACATATATATGCAGCCATTTAAATATATCTTTATATGTGCTAAAGAAGACTTTTGTTTTTGTATGCTTGTCTTCTAGGAAGACTGAACTGACCTAGAAAAAGGTACAGTGCAAAAAGATGGAAAACAATGATAGTGGGAATTCATTTTTCTCTGCCTTGTTTCATTAATTTCTTCCTCTAACCCTAAGTTGTTTCTTTCTGATTAGAGCTATGTTTTGCCATTCTGTGTGATAAAACCTTCCTTCAACTTTGGCACCCTTGTGAGCACCATTATGAATCATTAGTACCTCTCATAATCAAAGGGTTTTTGAAAGGACCCTCTAGCACTGTACAGCTGCTGATCCTTTGACCTTCTTCCCAACTTTAGTGCCACAGAGCAGTGTTTTCTCATAATTATATATGCTGTCATTCTTCCCTAGTGAAAAGAGAAAAAAAATTGACACTTGTTAAGATGGGAATACTTATGTAAAATGACTATGATAAGCATCAGTGCTAATGTAATAGAGATATTAAGCTCAACTCTGACGTGTATAATTACCAAGCAGGCTTGGGAAAGTAGACAATATTACGAGGATATATCAAGAGTAGTGTGTATGTGTGTGCGTGCATGCACGTGTGTGCTCACACCAAGGAAAATTTTCTTTTGCAGTTGTGGGGCTTGAACTCAGGACCTGAGCTCTATCCCTATGCTCTTTTGCTCAAGGCTAGTGTTCTACCACTTTGATTCATAGCTCCACTTCTGGATTTTGAGTGGTTAAAATTGGAGATAAGAGTCTCAAGGAGACTTTTCTGCCAGGCCTCGCTTCAAGCCACAATCCTCAGATCTCAGTCTCCTGAGTAGCTAGGAGTATAGGTATAAACCACCAGCATCTAGCAGATATTACAATTCTCTCTCTCTCTCTCTCTCTCTCTCTCTCTCTCTCTCTCTCTCTCTCTCTCTCTCTCTTTTCCTTTATTGGTACTATCTGTTGGGCTTGAACTCAGGGCCTACATGCTGTCCCTTTGCTTTTGTGCTGAAGGCTGTATCATTTGAGCCATGGCACCACTTCTGGAAATTCTTGATAACCTGACCTATAGAATTCCTGTGGAGGGGAGAATGGGATGATCAGATATCAAGAATGATCAGTTATTAAAGGTGGAGGGATTTAGTGGGTTTAGCAGGTTTTTTTTTGCTAAGATTGGGCTACAAAAAGGACGAGGGCCATGGATGAGGCCTACTTGAGAAGAAGACATGGAAGAACCTGTCTAAAGTTTGGTCAAGGAGAGCATATTGCCCTAATTTCACTTTATGTTTCGCTTCTGTTCAGCTAGAAGTGCACATGGTCAATTAGTAGTCATATCCAGTGCCTTCTCCTAGTTCTCTTGTTTGTTCTTTCTGTACTGTTTGATAGTGTCTCAAAATTCTTTCTCTTACCTTTCAAAATGCTATTTTCTGCCACTCTTTCCTCCCTTTCATCAGTCCTCTGTTTCTATTTGCTCTCCCAGCAGTGTTAGTACTCTTTAAGAACTGTTTTTTGTTTTTTTCTTAGAAGTTTTTAGGTTTCAACAGTAAATACTGGGTGAATGGCTTCCATCTCTATCTCTAGCCCTGTACTTTTGTAGGCTACAAATCTCTTAACTGGATTCCCTATCAACACTTTGGAAGTATGTTCCAGCCCCAAGCCTTAGTATTGTTCATTCGTCTATCCTTCTTCCCTTGCCTGTGATACCTATCAGTTATTAACTTACAGATAGTGTTGGGAAGGCTTCACACTTGGTATTGCTCTGTCTCCATCTCTGTGGCTCTGCCCTTTCTCCACCTCCTGCCACTCATCAAAAGGCCTCTGTCTTTTTTCCCCCTTTTGTGCTGATCCTGGGTTTTGAACTAAGAGCCTGAGTACTGCTCTGAGATTTTTTTGCTAAAGGTTAGTGTTCTAGCAGCTCAAAGTAGTGGCTTTTTGGTGATTAATTGGAGTTAAGAGTCTCATGGACTTTCCTGCCCAGGCTAGCTTCGAACCATGATCCTCAGCTCGCAGCCTCCTGGTAGCTAAGATTACAGACATGAACCACTGGTGCCTGGCTTATATATCTTTCTTATGCTATAATTTTTCTAAGGTTCATGGCTTTTTTCTGTTTAAACTTAGCACAGTACTTCACAAATAGTAGTGCTCAAAATTTGTCAAAGGAATAAAGTGGCTTTTAACCATGCTACTTTTGCAGTTTGTGTTAAGGGTTAAAATATAAATCATTTCAAAATGTCTTTGTCACTTTATAATACCTTAACTGAACTAGCAATAGTTTATATCTCAGAATGACTCATTATTTTTGTGGCCCAATTATCTTATTTTCAGTCTTTCAAGGAAGAAGTACATACATTCTTGCAGTATTGGTACTTGTCAAGGGTAGAAATACACACATGTACACACACATTCACTGTGAGATACATTGCTTCAGCATAACTTATTTCAAAAGTGTATGGTGAAATTTTGATTGGACTTTCACTGTCCTGTAACAACTTCTTTAGACTTTCCAGGCAGAGGGGAAGGGACACTAATATCAGCAAACATGGGGCATATTAATCCAGGATGGTTTGCTGGCTCCCTTTTTTGTTGTTGTTGTTGGCCATAGGCCTTGAGCTCTGGGCCTGGCGCTGCCACTGAGTTTCTCAGCTTAACACTAGCGCTCTACCACTTGAGCCACACCATCACTTCTGGTTTTCTGATGGTTATGGCCTTTTCTTCCCTGACAGGCTTTGAACTGTGATCTTCAGGTCTCAACCTCCTGAGTAGCTACGATTATAAGCATGAGCCTGGCTTATGCTGGCTCCTTTAATATTGCTACATGTCCAGTAGTCTATGGAAGGTAGGGACATTCTAGAAGGGAAGCTCTTCATACTCCAATGTCCCTGTCAGACCTTGGTGAGTTAGCCAAGTTTTTAGACATTTGCTATTAGTTCTCTGCTTAAAACCTAGGCTACAGATGGAAATTTACTTATTCAGGGCCTGGACACTGTTCCTGAGCTTCTTTCGTTCAAGGCTAGCTCTACCACTTGAGTCACAGGACCAGGTCTTTTCTGTTTATGTGGTACTGAGGAATTGAACCCAGAGCATACTAGACAAGCACTACCACTAAGCCACATTCCCAGCCCCCCCCGCCCCCCTTTTTTTGTGGGGAGTGGAAAGTACATGAGTTTGAACTTAGAGCCTTATACTTACACTTTCTAAGCAGACACTTTACTGCTGAGCCATGCCTATAACCCCTATTTGTCACTGGTTATTTTTGAGATAGAATCTTGGCTTCTTGCATTGTGTTCAAATGTGTGCCTAAGCCAAAATCCTACTTAAGGCTTCCTATTGTTTCTGGGATCACAGCCACAAGCCTCCTCATCTAGCTTACTTTCACTAAGTAAGAATCAGATTTTTCTGCCCCACCTGGGCAGGAAAAGCTGTGATCTTTCCAATTCTAGCTTCTTACTTCGCTTTAGATTACAAGCATCTGCCACTGTGCCAAGTTTTTGTCTTTTCTTTTTTGGTACCGGGGATCGAACCTAGGATGTTGCACTTGCTAGGCAAGTGCTTTGCCACTGAGCTACATCCCAGCCCTCAATGTGCCAAGTTTTTGGTTGAGAATGGGTTGAAACCTTTTCTGCTTTGGCCGGCCTCAAACTGTGACACCCTGATCACAGTGGTGCTATACTTGGATTTATTACTTTTATTTTTATTTTTTAGACAGGATCTTGTTGCACAACCCAGGTTAGCCTCAAACTCCCCATCCTCTTGCCTCGGTCTCCAGAATCTTGGATTTAAAGATGTTTAGTGCCATGCCCTGCTTGATAATACAAGTCATTAAACAGTTCACTATAGAGCTTACACTTGAGATTCTTTTTCAGAATATGCTGGAATATGTGATCCTTTAAAGAAAATAGCCCATTGGTTTGTTGGATACTTCTCATGTTACTTGTAGTATTACATTTAACTGTAAAAATATTTGAGTAAATTGACTGCCACTTGTGAAAACATAAATTGGTGATATTGCCTTTTAACTATTAGAATTGCATGTGCTAGTTTTCTCAGATTTGGATGTTATAAAAATGCTCATTATTCATATGTACAGAATAGGCCACCAAATAAGCCACCAAAAGCAGTTCATATTTCTTTTTCTTCCTCATAATGTTTAAAAGTTAACAAGAGGCTTTAAACTTACATTCCTTGAATGGAAAATAATTATCTGAGCTTATTAGTTCTTTTAGGTGATGTTAAAGGTTAAATTTACTTAAAAAGAACAAGAAAAAGTACCAAGATGTATTATAAAAGGAGAGGAAGAAACAGATGTTGCTATACATTATTAGAGAGATTAGAGAGATTGGCTGAACACTGAGGCCTATTTTCCTGAAATTTCCAGACAGCATTGGTTCTCTGGAAAGTCACAAACCTTCCTTTTGCCACCTCATAGCTGCTATTCCTAGGTCTTTCCAGACAGAGGAGCTCTTGTTCTCTTTAGTGACTCTCTTTTCTCCCTCCCCCCCCCCCCCCATATGTCTGTGTATATATATCTTCCTTCCATTCCCCATGTGGGCCAGTGTCTGGAGGCAGTTGGGCATTTAGTTTGTAGGACCTACTCTTTTGGGGTGAAGCTTCATTCAGCTCATCATACATTTTGACTTCAGTCTAATCAAGGCTTTTCCTTCTACCTTATTTCTAAAGTATAATAATTGAGCTTGGGGAAGTCAGGCAGTTGAAAATTTATAACTATTTATTTGAAATAATTTTTAAGAGTTGAAAGTTGCCAAAAACCTTAACAGAAAATGTCCAACATTTTCTAATCTTACAGTAAGCTGTTTTCCATTACCAAAGGAAGAAGGAGAACTGATGGATATTAATATTAGATAATTTAAAAAGAGTTGTCCTTCTGGGCTCCAGTGACTGATGCATGTAGTCCTAGATACTTGAGGTAGAGATTTGAGGATCATAGTTCTAAAGCAGCGAGGGCAGGAGAATCCATGAAACTCTGTCTCCAATTAACCAGCAATAAGCCAGAAATAGAGCTGTGGCACCAGTGGTAGAGCACCAGCTTGAGTGGAGACGCTAAAGGACAGCATACGAGTTCACACACACACACACACATACACACACACACACACACACCCCCACACACCCCCACCCCCAGAATGGTTTTCTGATAAATAAAGGCACAAGTAAAATAAATGTGAAACTTTAGCAAATTATTTGCTATGTGTTTTCAGCTGACAACTAAGTAGCAAGGCACAGTTTGTTTTGGTGTAATATTTGGATTCAAACCTATAGTCTTGTGTTAGGTAGGTGAGGTACAGTTTTTAAGTTGACATTTTTTAATTTTAAAATTTAAACAAGCTCGTGGTCATACTGTTAAATTGATAATCCCTATGTTAACAGGCCAAAACTAATGTTGGTGAGATTCATTTACTAATATAGAGAAAGGGCATCAGTTTTAAATAATTACCATGGAGCATTACTTTTTTTTTCTTATTTATTGTCAAAGTGATGTACAGAGAGGTTACTGTTTCATACGTTAGGCATTGGATACATTTCTTATACTGTTTGTTACCTCCCTCATTCCTCCCCTCCACATTCCCCCTCTCCTTCTCCCCCCATGAGTTGCTCAGTTGGTTTACACCAAATGGTTTTGCAAGTTATGCTTTTGGAGTCGTTTGTCTTTTTATCCTTTGTCTCTTGATTTTGATATTCCCTTTCACTTCCCTAGTTCTAATACCAGTATATACAGTTTCCAGTGTACTCAGATAAGATACAGTGATAGTGCGGGTACAACTACAGGAAGGGGATACAGGAGGATCATCAACAATAGAAGCTACGGTTTCACATGGCATGTTGAAAGTAATTACAACCGTGATATAACACTCGTTTCCGTAACATGGAGTTCAGTTCACTTAGCATCATCTTATGAATTCATAAAGGCATAGCTATTAGGCTCTTGTGATCCTCTGCTGTGACTAGCCTAAACCTGTGCTAACTATTCCCTATGAGGGAGACCATAGAGTCGATGTTTCTTTGGGTCTGGCTCACTTCACTTAGTATAATTTTTTCCACGTCCTTCCATTTCCTTACGAATGGGGCAATGCCATTCTTTCTGACAGAGGCATAAAATTCCATTGTATATATGTACCACATTTTCCTGATCCATTCGTCTGGGTTGTTTCCATATTTTAGCGGAGCATTACTTTTTCAAATTCATGACTTTAAGGAAGACTTAGAAATGGTAATAAAAACTGTAATAAAGCAGGCCACTTTAAACTTCTCATGTTCTGTATCTCAAAACTATGTTCCTAAATTATAGCACTATCGAAACTTTTCTTTGTTTTTTTAAAAAAACTTTTTCTTTTCTTTTTGCCAGTCCTGCGCTTGAACTCAGAGCTTGAGCACTGTCCCTGGCTTCCTTTTGCTCAAGGCTAGCACTCTGCCACTTGAGCCATAGCACCCCTTCTGGCTTTTTCTGAGTATGTGGTACTGAGGAATCGAACCCAGGGCTTCACGAATGCTAGGCAAGCACTCTACCACTAAGCCACATTTTCAGTCCAACTTTTCCTTAAGTATAAAAATAATACCCTCTTAATGTTGAAAGTTTGGATGAACAGGTACACGTGTTTCTACTATATTTATCACTTTTATACTATTTCTTTTCTAAAGAGCTCAAGTTAATGGTGACATTTAATAGGATTTGCATTTCATTTTGCCAGTGCCTTATTCTAAAATAGGCAAAGCTCCCAAGAATGCTACTAGAGACTGGGAATATGGTCTAGTGGCAAGAGTGCTTACCTTGTATATATGAAGCCCTAGGTTCAATTCCTCAGCACCACATATATAGAAAACGGCCAGAAGTGGTGCTGTGGCTCAAGTGGCAGAGTGCTAGCCTTGAGCAAAAGGAAGCCAGGGACAGTGCTCAGACCCTGAGTCCAAGGTCCAGGACTGGCAAAAAAAAAAAAAGAATGCTGCTAGGGAATACAATCTCTCATAGCTTCAAGGCAACTGAATATACTACATTAGTATATACTGTAAGTAATCACTTACAAAGCATGGGCAGAAATAATTAAACGTGAAAAATAGTATTTTTTCTCATTTAATTGACAGGGGAAACTATAGAGTATTTAAAAGAATTTTAAAGTTTATACCAATTTAAATTTGACAGAAATAATGTTCTCCCTCTTTTTTTTTAAATTGATTTATTTATTGTCAGAGTGATGTACAGAGGGGTTACAGTTTCATACGTAAGGCAGTGAGTACATTTCTTATTCAACTTGTTACCTTCTCCCTTATTTTTCTCCCTCCTCCTCTTCCTGTCCCCCCACTTGTACAGTTGGTTTACACCATATAGTTTTGTATGTATTGCTGTTACACTGATTCGCCTTTTACCCTTTATCTCTCCATTTTGATGTTCCCCTTCCCTTCCCTACTTCCAATAAATGTATATACAATACCCAGGGTGCCAAAAATCAGTTACAATGACATCAGGGGTAAAACCATGGGGAAGAAAGACAAAAGAAAATGACATAATTTCACAACAACAATGATAAACCACTTATTTCCATAACTTGGAGTTCATTTTGCTTAGCATCATCTTATGTGTTCATATGTACATAGCTATCGAGCTATTGTGATCTTCTGCTAGGACTATCCTAGACGTGTACTAATTATTACCAGTGAGGGAAACCATGGAGTCTATGTTTCTTTGGGTATGGCTTATTTCACTTAGTATGATTTTTTTTCAAGTCTTTCCATTTCTTTATGAATGGGGCATGTCATTTTTTTCTGATAGAGGCATAGAATTCCATTGTGTATATGTACCACATTTTCTTGATCCATTCGTCTACTGAGGGGCATCTAGGTTGGTTCCATATTTAAGTGATGACAAATTGTGCTAACATGAACATAGTTGTGCTGATGGTCTTGCTTGTAATTTTTTGGGTAAATGCCCAAAAGTGGGGCTGCTAGATCATAGGGGAGTTCTATCTTTCTTGAGAATGTGAAACTGTAACACAGAGGGAGGCAAAACAGAAAGCTCTCTCAGTTTCATGTTTCAGAACGTTGGTGAGAAAGGTGAGTGTCCTGTAGACCTCCAGGCATCGCTGCATTGTTAGCCTACAGGGGCATCAGGATTAAGTACCATCTAAGGAGAAAACTGGGGAAGAATCCTCGAGCAGTTATTATTCTATGTAACATAAGCATGACCTCGGATGCCTTTTTATGCTCCTTTTCACATACACACACACCCCTTGGGAAAAAAAAAAGAAGGAATATCAGGAAAAGAACTGTGAAGAAAAAAATTGAAGGAGTTAGAATAAAATGTAAACCAGAGCCACAAATGTGGGCAGATAGCTAGTTATTGTATAAAATAGGGATCATTGAGGAATTTCCTGATTTTAAAAGTTGGCAATTTAGGCCTTTCAAAAAAGCACAGTGCAGGCCAAAGACAACACATCTTTGCACTGGCAACTAAAGCCACAAGTTGGTGGCTTTCCAATTGCAGACTCCGTGTTGTGGAAATGGAAAAACTGACTGACCTGGTACTAATCTTAGAAGAACACCAGGGAGGATAAGTGTGTCCTAGAGATGAAGCATGAGTAGGATCGAAGAGTTGGGTAGTGGGAGCCAGTGAGTTGAGGATTCCCGTATTAAGATACAATGCATGATATTCTGTGCGTGACTAGTTGTATGTACCGTTTGGATAGGAATATATTCTTCAAAGAGATACCACTACACATTTTACTACTTCTATTTGGTACCACTTTGGCTCAAATCTTATTATTTTCTGGCTTGTTGGTATCCTTTAGCGTGTATATTTTCCCCCTCCCCCCAGTACTGGATATTGAACTAGAGCATCATACATTCTAGGTAAGCCTGCTTCTTGAACTATATCCATAGCTCCAGTTATGTGAAAGTTTTGGAGAACTTTTCGTTTTCTTTTTTTGGTCTTACCCAATTTAGACTATCAAAAAGATAATTAGCAGTCACCCCTTCCTTTATCTTGTCATGGATAAAATTGACAGTACCAGGTTTTAGAAGGAAGTACATTTGTATAAAACTGCTACCATGTAACTTTTCTGTCTTCATTAAATAATCAAAAATTGTCTCCAATTTCTTTTGGGGGGATGGGCGATACAGGCGCCTGGTGCTCTACCTCTTGAGCATGCCTCCAGTCTGGCTTTTTTCCATTTTGGAGATGAGTCTCCTGGACTCTCAGCTGTTTTTGATCTCAGTCTCCTGAGTGTTTAGGATTGTAAGTATGAGCCATTAGTACCTGGCGTGTTTTCAGTTATTGAACCTAAACACTAGATAAAAACAATTTTTCCTTATCTATTTTTTTTTTTTTTTTTTTTTTTTTTTGCCAGTCCTGGACCTTGGACTCAGGGCCTGAATGCTGTCCCTGTCTTCCTTTTGCTCAAGGCTAGCACTCTGCCACTTGAGCCACAGTACCACTTCTGGTCGTTTTCTGTATATGTGGTGCTGGGGAATTGAACCCAGGGCTTCATGTATACGAGGCAAGCACGCTTGCCACTAGGCCATATTCCCAGCCCTCCTTATCTTTTTAAGATGGTATTTAGAACAAGGGATAACAGAGTTTCTGTGCAAATAACAGTGCTTTGTAAAGCTTGGATGCTACTATTTTCTCTTTAATACTATGTGAAATAATAAACTATCATACTTCTAAGTCTGAAAGAAAATTATGTGCCTCTGAGCAAGGGTATTGTTAGCCTTTGGGTTTTTTTTTTTTTTTTTTTTTTTGCCAGTCCTGGGGCTTGGACTCAGGGCCTGAGCACTGTCCCTGGCTTCTTTTTTGCTCAAGGCTAGCACCCTGCCACTTGAGTCACAGCACCACTTCTGGCCATTTTCTGTATATGTGGTGGTGGGGAATCGAACCCAGAGCTTCAAGTATATGAGGCAAACGCTTTTGCCACTAGGCCATATCCCCAGCCCCTTGTTAGCCTTTGACTTTTCATGTTTAGATACTATATACCTTAACTCTTAATTTAGCTTGTAACTTTTTCCATTCAGACACATAGAGTTACAGTGGATGTACAGATCTATTTTAATTCCACTGTAATTTAGGATTTTGATGACACTTTGGTTTATTTTTCATGTAAAACCTCTTACTTTTTATAACATACACTGTTCTATAAATTTGTTTGCTCTACTACAAAATTCAAATTATTCTAACTTCTCTACTGACTAGATGCTTTTTAAAAATTTGGCTTTGCAGATTCTCAAGCTTTTGTATGATGTATCTGAGAATAAAGTATCAAATGTAATAGTTTGACTATAACTATTTTAAATCCTAGAAGGGTCTTACTTAGAGCTGCAAATGCAGTTCATTATAGTTATTGATGTATTAACCCTGAGAAATTAATCTTTGCATGTAAATTACACTAACATTTTGATTATTAGGAATATTAAACATTGATATTGATTTACTTCTGGCACTAGATTGCAAAGAGAAAACAGTTTTTATGAAGTCCACTAGATGGCACTTGCCAACCTGTTTTCTTTGTTTTTCCTTAAGCAAATTTGGCAAAATTTAAGGATGTTTATTAATTTAAGATGCCAAATTCAGGTATCTAAAAGTTTGGGTCAAGACTCCTGAAAATTGATGAGCTTCAATGCAATATTTTGAGAAGTGCTCATTTGTAGTATAGGATCCAGGATTCTTTAGGGGTTCAAAAATAATGAGGTTATAGTGAAAGCAAGCTATAATCTGTGCAGTAGAAGAGGCAGCCTCTGTTCAATCCACCTTTTTATTTTTGGTTGTCCTGGGGCTTGTACTCTGGGCCTGGGAACTGTCCCTGAGCTCTTCAGCTCAGGCTAGCACTCTACCACTTGAGTGACTTCTGGTTTTCTGGTGGTTAGTTGGAGATAAGAGTCTCATGGAGTTTCCTGCTTGGGTTGTCAGGAACCGAGATCCTGAGATCTCAGGTTCCTGAGTCGCTAGGATTAGAGGCGTGAGCCACTGGAGCCCAGCCCACTTGGTTCACTTTTAAAAGAAAATATATTTGTAGGAAAATGAATCAAACATCAGGATGGGTGGGTAACAGATAAATATCATGATGTTGAAAAACATAAGTTCTGAAAGATAGGCATATTTTCTCTCATGTAGAATCAAAAGCTGAAATAGAAACAATAAGAATGATAATAGTAATAAGAAATGATTTTAAAAGGGAACTATCTAGGAGGAACTAGCTGGAGAGGGAAGCGTGATGAGGGTGACCATGATTGGAACATGGTATATATTATGTATATATGAAAAAACAAACTATTAAAGGGAGGAGGGGAAAAGTATAATATAGAATCATTTTTTAAAATTACTGTCATTATAAAGCTGTGATGTTCAGAGGGGTCACAATTATGTAAGTCAAGTAAAGAGCACATTTCCCTTTGGACAATATCACCCCTTCCCTTGATCTCTCCCAGTTTTTCCCTCCCATCCCCACTCAGAAGTTGCAATACAGAAGAATTTAATCAAAGTATGTTATATGTATGGAAATAATTACAAATGAAACCCTTTGTACACTTTATACTAATAAAAAAAGTTTAAAAACTGCTGGGTGCTGGTGGTTCACACCTGTAATCCTAGCTACTTAGGAGGCTGAGATCTGAGGATCCTTGTCGAATCCAGGCCAAGCAGGAAAGTCCATGAGACTTTTATCTCCAATTAATCACAGAAAAAGCTCTGAAGCGCTATGGCTCAAGTGCTAGAGTGCTAGCCCTGAGCAAAAGGAGCTCAGGGACATCGCCCAGGCCAGAGTTCAAGACCCAAGACCTGAAAAAATTAAAAAAAACTTTTTAAATCTAAAAACTCAGTTACAAAACTGGGGGGAAATGTGATTTATAAAACACATAATCCATATACCTAATTTCTACACATCTCAAAATATTGGCATTTATAAGGACACTGACAGTTCTTCTGATTTACTTTTTATTTTATTTATATATATATTTTATTGTCAAACTGATGTACAGAGAGGTTACAGTTTCATATTTTAGGCATTGGATACATTTCTTGTACTGTTTGTTATCTCCTCCCTCGTTCTCCCCTCCCCCCAATTTACTTTTTATTTTCTATTTAAAAGCTAGAAATGGAATTAGAACATACTATAGAATGTAATTCTTATAATTAGGAGCTAACAGTTCTAGTTATGGATGAGATTTACTGAGAAGAACAGTATTGAAAGATAACAAGAATCTATCCAGTCATATGAGTTACCTTAGATTTCCTTTTTACCTCTGCATATTTAGCATTTAATTAATACTATTTTACATGTTGACTTTACACTAACTTGGGGAAGGGAACAAGGCTGCGATTATATTGATGTTAGTAGGGAAGTTTTATGTATTGCTTTGTGAAATCCTATCAGTAATTTTCAGGGAAAGGAGCTCTACATGTTCGTAGAAGTCTGAAGAAGGAAAATGTTTTCGAGTACATTTTAGCACTGTAGCATTGCTTACAGCTAAGCATTCTGATTTCACTCAGCCTCATTATAGAAGTGGTCAAACAATAGAAGCAAAAGACATGTTATCAAATAAAAACTGTAAAAGGGACTTTCTGATGCCTACTGAATCAGACTTGCAAAAATCTAAATTTAAGCTTATAACCAAATATTTTAGAGGGTTATGAAAATATTCATTTTTCATCATTCTTAGGAAATTTTGAGAAGAAAGAATCTATTATATATGAAAGCTTTCTTTTTAAAAATTACAATTGCTGCATGAACTTGCTGTTAAGCTCACATAATGAATGTATTTTGTGGGCAGGCTGCACATGGAAACTATTCTTTTGTGAGCTTGCCCTTTCCTGAAGCAAGGGCTCAGTGTTCCCTTTCAGATTGCCATTGCTATATCATATTACAGGATCTCTTTTTGAGATCTTGTCACAGTCTTTTTAAAGTTTAGTGATTTTCATTGAATTTGTATAACATTAGATTTAAACAAAATTGATTTCTGAACTGGTAAGTTTTTGATAAGTATGTGGGTAAATATATTGGGGCTGGGTATAGTCACCACAGATGCTTCATCCAACTGATGTCTTTGAATACTAGGATTTTAAGCTTTTATTTTTGAAATACTTTGATTCTTTTCCCACTGATAAAATGAAGAGTATGCTTTCAATTGTGCTTATTTCCAGTGTTTGTTCTTCTAGAATTCTACAAATTTCTGGAAAAAACAAACAAACCCAGAAGCTCATCTCAGTCACTCACCCCGCCTCCCTTCCTTCTTTCATTCTTTCCTTTGTTTAGAATTGTAGCTTTAATTTGAGACCAAGTAAAAACAAGTAGCTCAAATGGAAATTACTTCTCTGTAGATCTTTTCTAATACTTCTTGTGAAAATGTGTATTTCTATGCAATTGTCAGGAAAGGATTTGTCTTTTCTATGAGGCCATCCTTGAGGGTTTTTTATTTTATTTTTCCCACAGCTTCATTCCTGGCTTTTTTGGTGGCTAAGAGTTCCATGGACTTTACTGACTGGGCTGGCTTCTAATTGTGGTCCTCAGATTGCCTCCTGATTAACTATGATTATAGTCACGAGCCACCAGTGCCTGGGTTCTTTCATTTGTTTTGATGCTCATCACCACAGGCAAATGAAAATAAAAAGATGGAGTGCTTATGGATATTTTAGGGTCATCAAACAATAGAACACTAAGTCTGAACTTCTATTGAACTAAATGCCATATATTAAAAACTGATGTGAGTTTGTTATTCTTCATAATTTCCCCATTTTGATGTTATTTCATATTGTCAGGAAGAATATTTACTGTTAATAGACAAAATCCCAGTGAAACAAAAAGTCATGGAAAACTGAATTAAATTAAGAATTAAATTAAATTAAGAATTACTTAAGTTTACTATCTGTTGGCATAATTAGTAAGAATTTTTACTTTTAAGCTGTGTTCAAGCCAGTCATGTGGACAGATACTGAACAGTTTGGACAATGCTCCATGCTTCATGTAGTGGGTATCTCAATAGATATCATCTACAGACAAGTTAAATTGCTTTGTCATATAGAAGAGAAAATTCTCATTCCCAAGTTAGCATTTTACTTTCTCAAAAAACATTAACTAAAAAGATGTTGTCAGTGACAGAAGTCAATGAATGGTTCCTGGGTACTCAATGGACTTGGTGCTGACAACTTTCTCATAATTTTACCTGCCTCCTTTTTAGCTCACACCCATGAATTTTTTAGTTGATGCCACAACTCTTGGTTTATCACCAAGCACTTTGCAAAAATTACATGTCTGTATGTTTTTATGAATATATAAAGACCTAATTATTAGGATACATTCTGAAAGCCTCAAGTGAGAGAGCTAGTTTAGCTTCCTTAATTAGTTGCTTAAATAGATCTTTCAGCACACGAAAAGCTGTCTTTGGGTTTATGCCACCTGTCTCTAATTTGATTTTTGCCTTTTGCCAGATGTGGATTAGATTATATCTGCAGCACAAGATTTAACCAAGTGGTACATGCACGATAATTCTCAAACTGATGTTCATGGAAGTTTAGGCTACTTTTAAGTTTGCAAATTAGCACGAGAGTCTGTTGTTTCTGGCTGAGACATTTTTTGTTTAGTTGCAAAATGCCCTTAGGATTTTTTACTTCAAAATTACATAATTTCAAATCAGTGGAAGAGTGATAGTTTCACTTTTTTTTGTTTGTTTTTGTTTTTTTTGTTGTTGTTGAACTAGAGGCCTGGATGCTGTCTCTGAGCTCTTTTGCTCAAGGCTAGTGCTCTACCACTTTGAGTCACAGTTCCACTTCTGGTTTTCCAGTGGTTAATTGGAGATAAAAGTCTTATGGACTTTCTTGCCTGGGCTGGACTTGAACCGTGAGCCTTAGATCTCAGCCTCCTGAGTGGCTAGGATTACAGGCATGAGCTACTGTCACCCTGCTTGCTGATTATTTTTTAGATAGGTTCTTGCAAACTTTTTTGCTTAGACTAGCATCAAACAGTAGGCCTCTCAAAGCCTTCTGAGTAGATACAATTGTAGACATAAGCTACTGGCACTTAACAGTACTGAGGTTTTTAACTCAACCTCACTTACTAGTGCCTATTTACATTCTTACTGCTCAACTACATCTCCAGCCCTAATTTTCATGGTTATTTTTTAGAACTACAGTCAGCTCATGTTAGCTTCACGATAGGCTGAGTAACAGGTGTGTACCACGACATCCAGCTGTTGGTTGAGAAGTGGGTCTTGTGAACTTTTTCTGTCGAGGCTGGCCTCAAACCACAATCTTAACAATTCTCAGCCTCACAAGTTGCTTTGATTGCAGGTGTGAACCAGTGGCACTCAGCTAAAAATTTGAATGAGTTTTTTTCACTGTCCTTTATTATTGTATCTGTAAATTATCCATAATGTGAATTTAAACTTATGTAAAAATAAAAGGGGTCATGATTCTTCATGGCAAATAGTGATAAGGTTTCCCCCGCCCCCGCCCCAGCACTTAGAAGGTTAATAATGTCCTGGGTATAATAATGTTTTGTAGTTATGTAAGAGAATGTTCTCATTTTTTGCAGATGATCAAATCATCTGCATGCTAGATGATTTGTAGTGAATGTTGCAGGCTTGCAAATGTATGTGTGTGCATGTGTGTACATGTGCTGGTACTGAGGCTTGAACTTGGGGCCTAGGTGTTTTTCCTTAGCATTTTTGCTCAAAGTTGGTGCTTTACTACTTGAGCCATAGCTCCACTTACAGTGTTTCCATGGTTAATTAGACATAAGACTCTCAGGGATTTGTCTACTCTGGCAGACTATGAACTGTAATCCTCAGATCTCACCATGCTAAGTAGTTAGAATTATAGGTATGAGTTACTAGCTCCTGGCTCCTACTGATGTTCTTGTACTCAAATTATTTTGTTTTTGTGGGATTTTTTTTGTAGCTTTGAATTTTTTTTATTTGTTTTGTTTTTGTTGCCAGTCCTGGTGCATGGACTCAGGACCTGAGCACTGTCCCTGGCTTATTTTTGCTCAAGGCTAGTACTCTACCTCTTGAGCCACAGCTCCATTTCCAGCTTTTTTCAATATATGCGGTGTGAGGAATCGAACCCAGGGCTTCATGTGTACGAGGCGAGTACTTTACCACTAGGCCATATTCCCAGCTGTAGCTTTGAATATTTTGAAAGTAAACATTTGAGAAAAAAAAATCACAAAGTGAAAATTTGGTTCTGAAAGCTGAAAGGAGTCATTTCTCCCCATATATAATTTTTTAAAGTAACATTAGTATACTTGCAGTTACACTACTCATGTATGTGTATGTATACATATATACATGTATGTATGCGTGTGTATGTTTAAATACTTATTTGCTTATTTCCAATTGTATTAGCTTTTGATTGTCAAGGAATAGAGGAATATAATGGTGATAATATGAATCTGTTTGGCACCAGTGGTTTCTTAAAAAAAATTATGCTTTTAGAAAATACTATGTTTAGCATAGAACATAAATTATTTCCATTGTCTATTAGCAAGATTACAAGGAAAAGCAACCCCAGAGGAATGAACACAGCTTTGTTAGTGTGTTTAGTGTTAATATTATTTTTATCATTTCTTATGGTCCTGTTCCCACAGCAAATCTGGAGATTCTTCTTTAAAATAAGAGACATGTATACTGAGAACTCAAATTTTCTGGGAATATTTAGTTCATTTGCTCTACATAATTGAAAGAATCAATCTCCTGAATTTCTTAGTGATTTGTTATTTAATGATTAATAAATAAGTTGCTTATTAATGATGTTAATAAAATTATCTTACTCTTATCTTTATTTTAGATCATTTCATTGTTTCTGGGAAGACTTGTTGCTAGCATATTTGCTGCATGAACTTTGAGGAATATATCAAATACTTCAAAAATAGAAAATGGAATTTCATATACTTGTCACTAATTTGTAAAATTCGTTTATTTTGTTGTAGGAATTTTAGTCCTATGATAAGTAATTTTCTTATATACTGCTAAAGACATATGAAAATATTTCTCCATTATTGTCATTTCTTTATGCTTGATATTGATTTGAATCACATAACATTTTTTGCTTTGCATTGACAACAGTGACCTTTTGTTTACTAGTCCCTAGTGTTGAGCTTCTGGAGGACATTCTGACAATACTAGTGCAATAAAGCATGCAAACAATGACAAAATGCTTGTTCACAGAGGCTTGACATTATCACTTGGTCTTTCTTTTATCCAAGAGTATTGGTTATTAGGAAGCTTATTAATTGAGGTTGAGCTTAAACAACAGAAGACTCAATTTAGATATTTAAGAATGATTTAAAGATCTGCCTTTACATTTTGATAAGCTTACTGAAGTACAGCATTTCATTTGTGAAGTATATTTGGCATTGATGCAGTATTCTGAGTTCTGAAGTAGAAATGGGGGGAGTGATATACTATTTATTTAAGCATCATGTATGCATGCATGCCAGTTCTGGAGCCTGCGCACTGTCCCTGTACTTATTTTGCTCAAGGCTAGCACTCTACCACTTGAGCGGCAGAACCACTTCCAGCTTTTCCTGTTAATGTGGTATTGAGGAATCAACCCAGGGCTTCATGCATGCTAGGCAAGCATTCTACCACTAAGCCACATTCCCAGCCTGGAGTGATATTCTTTAAATAAGGATATGTTGGAAAGTTCTAGTTTCTCTGTGACATGTTTGTCTCTACTTCTTATTACCTGGTAGGAATTTATTGAGCTTTAGCTATATACATATGAGAGAACTTTGTATTTAACTCACATTTATTCTTATGGCTTTAACCAGTACCTCTTTCTCCATGTGTTCCATAGTTGATTTTTTATATGAATATATTATATGTACATATATATTCATATATTTGATTCAAAAGTAGATTATTGCATCTTTCCCCCCCTCTACTTGCTATTCATCCTACAGAAAATGTCCTCACACTTAGGAAATGTTCATTGCAGATGGCATAAAGGAATGTTACTCTGTGATAGCTGAGATTACAGCATCATAAATGTTCTCAAAATTGTGTGAAAATATTTCTAGTCACATTTATATGCAATTCCCTGCAAATTGCTTTAGTATCAGGTATTTCAATAATCAAGTTAGGACTAGATATGTGGCTCAGTAGTAGAGTACAAGCTTATTAGCAAGAGATGCCCAGAATTCAAACCACAGTATTGAGTAGTAAAAAAGAAAAGAAAAGCTCGGTGCTGGTGGCTCATGCCTATAACCCTAACTACTCAGGAGGCTGAGATCTGAGGATCGTAGTTCAAAGCTAGCCTGGGCACAAAAGTCCATGGGACTCTTATCTCCAATAAACTACTCAGAAAAAGCTGAAGGTGGTGCTATGGCGCAAGTGGTAGAGGGCTCGCCTTGAGCATGGAGAAGTTCAGGGACAGAGCTCAGGCCCCAAGGTTAAGCCCCAGGACTGGCAAAAAGAAAAAAAAGGGGGGGGGGGGCGGGGAGAAGAAGGAGGCAGGCAGGAAGGAAGGAAGGAAGAAAGGAAGGTAAAGGAAAGAAGGGAGGAAGGGGGAAAGGAAGAAAAGAAATAATAAAGGACAAAAATTATACAAGGAAAGGAAAAAAATCAAATTTAAAAAATCTTGGGGGGAGTGGTTATAACAACTCATATTTATTTGTCCAGTTGTTTTGTCTGGCCAGTTTACAGTAAGTACTATTACAGGCAGGTTTCCATAACTTCAGAATATATACTTTTGATCTCTGCTCATGCTGCCAAAGCTGTCAGCACAAAGTGAGGCAGATCTTTATAGTCTACAGTCCTGAAACCCACATCAGCCTGATAGAATATGCATAGCTAACTTATATTTGTCTTCTAAGCTTCAGATGGAAAGCTACCAGGAATCCTTTAGTTTTTGCTTCCCACACCTTCTTTGTCTTGTTTTTGCTCGTTAGAAATATCACAGAACTTTCAGTCATTGATTTTCTTCACTCAGCTACTCGTTTCTATCCTTTTTACGTATTTTGTAATCGGACTTCTAGAGTCTAAGCTGGTTAACTATCAACATGCAAGAACTCTACAGTGCTCTGTAGAATCTAAAAGACTTAACACTTCTACTATATATATGTGTATATATATATTTTATTTATAATCTAGCAAAATGTTGAGTCACTGTAGTTCTGCATACCAAAAGTTGAAGCATGTGGTATGAAATTGGATGGCAGCCCATTTAACCATGGAAAATATCAGTAAATGTAATTGTTCTCTTTCTGGTCTTAAGAGTTTTACTTAAGTGACCCCATATAGAAGAATTTATTGAAGGATTTGTAGAAGAATTCAAGGCAAACACAGTATTAGGGAGATCCTAAGTCATTTTAGTAAAGTCAAAACCCACATAATTTTCTCTCCCCCCCCCCACTGATATAAAAGAATACTAGAACACTAGAAAAACAGCTTATCGGTGATAATTTATCTTCCCTTATACATTAGTAACTTTAAAAGAATCTCCCTCAGCAGAAAATTTGCAAGTATGCATGTAAGTTTATTTTCTCCATTGTTGCAATTTTTTCTTGTCTTTTTTGGGGGGTGGGGTGTCTGCTCATTCTAGGGCTTAGACTCAGGGCCTAGGCACTGTCCCTAAGCATTTTCACTCAAGGCTAGTGTTCTACCCCTGACCCACAGCTCCACTTTTGGCTTTTTGGTGGTTAATTGGAGCTGAGTCTCACTGACTTTCCTGCCTGCGCTGGCTATGAACCACAATCCTCAGATCTCAGCCTTCTGAGTATTTAGGATTACAGGAATGAACCACTGGTGCCAGGCTCCAATTGTTGCAGATTTCAGGCATACTAAAAAGTTACTATTTTCCTATTTTTAGGTCTTTAGTCTTTTTTTTCTTATTTATTGTCAAAATGATGTACACAGAGGTTACACTTTCATATGTTAGGCATTGGATACATTTCTTATACTGTTTGTTACCTCCTCCCTCATTCCCCCCTTCCCCCTCCCCCTTTCCCTTTCCCCCCTGAGTTGTTCAGTTAGTTTACACCAAACACTTTTGCAAGTATTGCTTTTGTAGTCGTTTGTCTTTTTACCTGTGTCTCTCGATTTTGGTATTCCCTTTCACTTTCCTAGTTCTAATACCAGTATATACAGTTTCCCATGTACTCAGATAAGATACAGTAATAGTGCAGGTACTACCACAGGAAGTGGATACAAGAGGATCATCAACAGTAGAAGCTACGGTTTCACATGGCATGTTGAAAGTAATTACAACAGTGATATATCACTCATTTCCATAACATGGAGTTCATTTCACTTAGCTTTATCTTATGCATTCAGAGGGGCATAGCTATTGGGCTCTTGTGATCCTCTGCTGTGACTAGCCTAAACCTGTGCTAATTATTCCCAAGTCTTTAGTCTTATATTTCTGCATATCTGATTTAGAATTCTTCCTACTTTGCTCTGAAGGGTTACATATTTTAACCCTCCAACCTTAACAGTCTCAATACTGAGCATACTGTCTGTGGGCAGACATTCTTAATAACCCAATTTATAGCTTCTCTCCTTCCTTCCTCATAGAGTAAGAGCAGTTTCAATATCTCACTTTATTTTGTCCCAAATCCATTGTTTGTCTGAATGTTACATTGTAAACTCTGATTACTTCTCTGCCACCCACTTTATCTTTTCCTTCCTTATACTGTGTCACTTTCTTAAAATCATTCCCAACAAAATGATTCATCGTTTAAAGATTACAGGAAGTGGAAAATTCAAGAGTGTGGGAATTTTATGTTCATATCCTAGCGGGGATTTTCATTTGAAGTTGGGAAAGGATTGCAGTTCTTTACCTTATATGGGAGTCCTTTCAATGTAGACATTAAGTGCCCTTCTTGTCACCATGACAGTCAGGGTGGTGATACTTCAGGTGATTAGTCTGCTCAGGGCTTCAGAGGAGGCCCTTCTTGCATTTGATAGATGTAATGATGTGGCCACTCTCTTTGGATATAGCAATTACCGAACATCTGAAATATGTAAAGCTTGCCATGAGCTATAAGGAAATCAACAATAGTCAACTGTGATGGCATCATGAATGAATCTGGCTATAAAGGATATCAGCTTGACTCTACTGTCCTTGGAAGGTGGTCTTTAACTTCATGGGTATTTGTGTCCATTGTTTAGACTAGTGATGAATCTTTGGGTCTGTACTTGAGACAGTTCCTCAGAAAACAGCAACTATCTGTGAATAATTATCATAGCCTTTCTTCTGCTCACATAAACTGCCTTAAATTGTCTCCCTTCAGTCCCCTAGTCATTTTGGCTTTGTATTTTAGCTTCTTATTGCCTTGATATTTTTAGATATAGTTACCTGACCTTGCATTGTTTGCCTAACCTATCAACCCTTTATTACACAATCAGTTGAGGTTATCTGGAGCCATAGGATGTGAGTTAAGTACTGACTCTTCTGCTGAGGGCTTTTACAGTGTTTTCTGTCTTGACCTTTCTTAACTGCTGTGATTTTTATCTTTAAAATGATAATAAAATTGTTTTGAGGTATAAACAAGTAATCCATTTAATCTGTTGCATTGCAGGTATTCAAATCTACAAAAGTTGATTATTAAGTACTAGCTATTGTTTTAGCCTAGTAGTTCTCAACCATTTAAATCTCAAGACTCAGTTATACTCTTAAGCATTTGTGAAGAGTGTTTAAGTCAATTGTATATATATATTATGATTAGCCATATTTGAAATTAAAAATTAAAGCTAGCAGTTAATTTTAAAGTAGTGTTATATGAGCACAAATAGCATTTTGTGAATATAATTTTACTCTTAAAAAGTAGTATGAGAAGGGGCCAGGAATGTGGCTTAGTAGTAGAGTGCTTGTCTAGCATGCATGAAGCCCTGGGTTGGATTTCTCAGCATCACCTAAACAGAAAAAGCCAGAAGTAGCACTGTGGCTCAAGTGATAGTGTTATTTAGCCTTGAGCAAAAAGAAGCCGGACAGTGCTCACGCTCTGAGTCCCATGTCTCAGGACTGGCAAAAAAAAAAAAAAAGTGAGGAGAAGGGTGGTAATTCTTTTATTTTATTTTTACAGTCCTCTCGAATGTCATACATACTTAGAAGAGCTGGATTCTCATATCCACAGTAATACATCATTTTGATTAGAGTATGTGAAGAAACTCTAGCCTTACAAAGATATATTGTTGGAAAAGGGAAATATTTTAATAATCTCACAGTTTCAGATATAATTTGATATTGCACTAAAATTTGACAAGTAACAGTTTCATAAAAGTAATTTGCAGTGTATTTTGAAACCACTTTGTACTCCATTAACATTAATATCCATTTGGTCTGTCTTATATTTGACTGGATCTTTTACCCATAAATGATATTGTGCTGTCATGTATTTGTCATTTCAAAAAAGATTATTTCACTGAGTTATTGAAATCTTCTAATGTCAATACATTTCATTATATGGTATATTTAAAAATCATATTCTGCCACGTACTAGTGGCTCACGCTTGTAATCCTTGCTGTTTATGAGGCTGAGATCTGACAGTCATGATCCGAAGCCAACGAGGGCAGGAAAGTTGGTGAGATTCTCATCTACAAATAACTACCAAAAAGCTAGAAGTGAAGCTGTGGCATAAGAGGTAGAGCTCTAGCCTTGAGTAAAACAGTTCAAAGACAGCACCCAGGCTCTGAGGTTCAAGATCCAGGACTGGAAGAAAATCAGGTTCTTTAAGGTCATAATTAATCTCATATTAGTCATTTATGAAACTCATGGTAAATATGATTCCTTAAAAACATTTTTTTGGAGAGTACTTGGGATTGAACTCATGGTTTCTCATTTGCTAGACAGGCTGAGTCATGCCTCTATCAAGTTTCCCCAAATTTGATTTTCACTTGAAAGCTTGACTTTCATGGCTGGCAATAAATACTGTTAGGTTATTTTTGTTGAAGGAGCTCACTGTGTTCATTTCTGAGGAAATATCTATCAAATATCTACATCTGACTAGTCAAACTAGGTATAGTTTGCCAGCCATTCTTTCAAATAAAATGGTGTTTATGAAACCTGCGGCTAGTTCTGCCACAGTAAACTCACATATGCTTTTCTTTAAGACAACCATTTTACTCAGTGCCCAATACATGTATCTTACAAACTTGCCATTTTGTCATGTAGAATATTGAAGAGACGCCTACTTGAGTCAGATTTAATAAAGTCTTTAACTGTTTCATTAAAGACATTCCTTAGTTAACTGAATTTTTTTTCTAAGACAATGTGGTGGTAAAGACAATGACCACTAATATTTGGTGCCATGGCTTTGTTTAGTGCTGAGTGCCAGCAGTTTTGTCCACCATTGCTTTTGAAGTTCTGTGCAATGTCAATAAAGTAAAAAAGACAAATAACCTCTTCATATTAACTATCAAAATCTTTACTTTCATCTGTATTTTAGTTTCTCCATTTGTAAAAGAAGGCTGATGAGAGCAGGCACTTTACAAACTTGTCAAAACAGAGTAATATACTAGAGCACTCAGAATAGCATTTTATATAATGTCATATATGCAATTTACTTAGAAAAAAAGTCTCTTGAAAGGGTCTCAGTGATGACAAGAGTCCACAAACTGAATTGAGCATTGCTGTTCTGGGCATTAAGGATACAGCAATATGGAAAGAGTCATTGTCTTTTTGCATTCTGGTGGAAAAAGACAACATATATTTATTAGATGTATAATATTTTAGATTTTGATAAGTTTGAAGGAGAACATACCAGGAGTTTTGAACTTTCTAGATAGATGGAAGGCCTGGTAGAGTGAAGAACTGACTTAGCTGAAGGATCAAGCCATAGAGATACTGGGGGGAGAACCTTTCAGTCTGAAGAACTAGTTTATTGAACATATATCTCATATAGAGGAGACCGAGTAAGGGGAAAAAAATAGCTGAATTGTGAAAGTAAGGGGGACGGGTTATACTTAGAAAAATTGGTGTGTGCGCGCGTGTGTGTGTGTTGCTTGGCCTTGTGAAAATACAGATTCTGATTCATAGATGGGAGTTGGATTCTGTAGTTCTACATTTCTAACATATTACTTGGTATTGCCATTATTATGGTCCTCTTTGAATACCAGCCTTTGTTAGCAGCTGTAAACAGTTTGATTTTTATTCCGAGTGACCCAGGAAGCCATTAAAGAGGACCATAGAAGAATGACATATCCTGATTTATGTTTTAATATCAGCTGTTATGTTAATGTAACAGTAGCAAGTCTAAAATCTGTTTTATTCCAAACCCTGGAGATTAGATGTTATAATTCAGTTTCTAAGAATTTTAGAAAGGTTATGTATTTTATATATGTATGTAATATAGTTTATAGCAGTCCCACCAGTGTCTGAGGTGTTATTCTGTAATTAACATTTCTATTTTTGTAGTGAAACAAATGAATAGTCAAACTCAATGCAATAAATAAATTTCTCACATTCAGGTGAGGTTTTTGCCACCAAAAGAGTTATAGAAAATACTTTCAGGTTCATGTCAGACCAGGATTGGTTGCCAAAAAAATAATAGAAATACTTTAACTTTTTACAACATTCAGATTTTATAGTTGAGAAAACATGGAGTCTTTGTTGCTTTTCCAGGTGGCTGATTCTCATGTGCTCATACATCAGGAACTTTTTTAAAGGCAGTCAATTAATTACATGTTCATTTTAGGCTGTGTTGGGTGCAAGGACTAACCAGAGACACCACCTTCAAGGACTGTTGTCTCTCAAACAAACAGAAACAGGCACCTATCAATTTAGAACACAAGTTCTCCTTTCTAAGGAGTCTTGGTAACCTATACTGTCATATATGTAGTCAAAGTATCACTAATTAAAGTATGCTGAGCATTTTATTGTACTTTGGGACACTGAGGATATACTTAGAAGTATCCAACTCTGCTCATTTGTGGTTGACACAAGATTACTTCCATACCAACTGTGCCTTCTTTCTTACAGCTCTGAGTTGCCTTATTCCACATTTGGCCCTGCACCTTGTAATTTAAAGCAAACTTCTCTGTATTTTTAAAAATCTATTTTTTCTTCTTAGAGACTATTCCAATTGAAATGTAGTTGGAAATCATCACAAACTGAAAAAAGGCTGTGATCTTTTTTATCTCAGTTATCTGTGGTGTCAAATTATTAGTTATACGAGTTTTTAAAAAATTGTTTCCACATAGAATGTCACGTAACATTTAATATATACTATTTTCTGAGTGCCTGTGTTCTTGGTAAGACTTGAAAACAGCTCTGGGAATATGGCTTAGAGGTAGAGTGCTTGCCTTGCATGCATGAAGCCCTGGGTTCAATTCCTCAGCACCACATAAACAGAAAAAGCCAGAAGTGATACTGTGGTTCTAGTGGTAGAGTGCTAGCCTTGAGCAAAAAGAAGCCAGGGGCAGTGCTCAGACCCTGAGTCCAAGCCCAAGTCAGCAAAACAACAACAACCCCCCCCCCCCACAAGCCCTTGAATACAACAGTGTAAGGCAGATATTGAAAAATGGTTCTTTTAATGCTTGCTGGCAACAATGACATTGTTTTTCATCATCAAGAATCCTGTCTGACATTTGTACTTGCATGTTTATCGCTGCACAATTCACAATAGCCAAAATATGGAAACAACCCAGATACCCCTCCATAGACAAATGGATCCAAAAAATATGGTACCTATACACAATGGAATACTACATAGCGATTAGGAATAGTGAAATATTGTTATTTGCAGGGAAATGGTCAGAACTGGAACAAATAATGTTGAGCGAGACAAGCCTAGAACACAGAAAACAAAGGGGCATGAGCTCCCTGATATATATGACTGTTAAGAAGGGGTGACAGAGAGACAGTAGAGACCAGGTCTGTGAAACCAAAAACTGCTTGTCAAATGGTATTTCCCACAGGATTGGGGCAGCCACCCAACATTATGTAACTAAAACCAAACAACTACTCAACATATAAAGGTCAAAAATTGACCTCTCAGTGGAATACAATAGCTCAAAAACTATGTATGTACGTTCATATAAGACTACTGTCGAAATATTGTCTAATATTGACATACATTTAAAGCCCTAGGCGAATTTTCTTGGGCGTAGGCCATGTGGCTACTGTATATGTTCTTGGTACATTGTGTATTGTATATATGTCTACCTGACCTAGGGAAGGGAAAGAAAAACAGAGTGTAAGATATCACAAGAAATGTACACACTGCCCTACTATGTAACTGTACCCTTTTTGCACAACACCTTGTCAAAAAATTTGTGTTTAATAAATAAATTACAAAAAAAAGAATCCTGTCTGAATCTGTGTCAAAGAATAATATGTATTGTAAGACACATTACTGCTATTTTTCAGTATTTAGGGTGTTGGGGCCTTACAGTGACAAGTGTTAAAATTTTCTGACCTAGGATGTTAGAGTTCTCAGCCTTTGACCATGGAGATTAATGTTAAGGCTCTCTAGAATAATTTGAGCAAACTGGGACATGCATTTTCACTTTTCTGGCTCTTTATACCCTTTTGTCTCAGCTCTCTACCCTTTCTTGCTTTCTGTCTTCTTCTACAGCACTGTACTACTTGAGCCATAGCTCCACTTCTGGTTTTCTGGTGATCAACAGGTGATAAGAGTCTCACAAACTTTTCCTACCCAGGCTGGCTTTTAGCTGTGATCCCCAGATCTCAGAATCCTGAGTAGTAGGATTATAGGTGTGAGCCTTCGCAGAGGCACTTAGCCTCTGCTTTCTATCATTTTTGCCCTTGCTGTTGTCACCACTGCTGCTCCAAACCCTGCAGTTGCCTCTGCTGCCCTCACTATTGTCATGAGGATGACATCTGCTTCTGCTACTGACTCCACTGTACCCCTGGCACTGTCACTAGCATTGCTGGGATGGCATTGACTGGCATCATCATGGCTGTCACCAGTACCACCACTACTGCCACCAGGGCTATGGTGACCACTGCCACTTCTACTGTTGCCCCTGCTAGCTCAAACTGTTCTACTAATGATGATGGGAAGTAGGCAAAAAAAAAAAAAAATCTCTTGGGAGAAGCCACTATTGGTCCTAGTGCTTCCTTCTACTCAAAGAGGCAGCACAAGTGTCCCCTGCCCTACTCACAGCCTGCTTTATGCCTAGAAAGGTAGTGTGAGAATGGTGTCTGTACCAGTCATGGCAATTCCTTCAAGCAAATGAAGGATTGTGTTTACATTAATCATAGCAGTCTCTCATGTACCAGTCATGACAGTCCTGTATACACCAGTTAGAGGCCTTCTGTTGGGCTATTGGGAAGACTTCTCTGTATCTGGCCTGGGTGGAAAATGACTTTAGAGTCATCCAGAGTTCCCTGAGACTTGTGATGACAAAAAGTCCTGTGTAAGCTGAGACTTGGGACAGTGTCTTCAAGAGCCAAAATTGTGTTTCAACAGCAAACAGCTGTGGGTGCTATGTAGCTTCTTCAGGATGTCCATGGAGTATTCAGAATAGACGGTGCTCTCATGAAGACCAGCGGTTCTACTGGCTGGCTGCTTGGCTTATTATTCTTTGTAAATACAGCTGGGACACTAGAGAATGGTACTATAGCAGTCAACAAGGGAGCCAAGTAGTCACAGCTCCTAACAATTTAGCCTAAAGGAAAAAAATGAACATTAAAAGGGATGTTTACTCTGGACACTATGTTGAAAATGAACTATACAACTTGTGGGTAGGATGGGAGGGAATAGAGAGCAAGGGGAGGGGTGACATTGTTCAAAAAGAAATGTACTCTTCCCCTGACATATAACCTTAACCCCTGTGTACATCACTTTACAATAGCAATAAAAATATAAAAATAAAGTCTTCCAATTGACAGTCACTTAACAGTATTTTAATACTGCTGTAACCCTATCTCAGTGCTCCTCTGCCCTCTAGGTGAGATAGATCCCTCTAATCTGTCTGAAGATTATTGAAGGTGATTTTTTTCTTACCAGGCAAAATACAAATGGAAGTCAGTTGAGAATGCTGAGATGTAATTGAGAAACTTGGCAGGAGCTATATTATATTCCTTTTTTGTTTTCTGTATTCCTTTTTGAAATGCTGTGGATAAATAGGTCTGCTGGAGGACTTTTGTAAATATGACAAAATGTTAGGGTAAGCATAAGAAATTACCAAATCCTTTAAGGAGAAAACCTCAAAGATATGACCTGTTGTTTAGAAGAAGAAATAGTAGATTGGAAAATGACCCCCTTTGCCTTTTGATTGAGTCCAGTGACCTAATTCATTTGTAAAGCTTTTTGTTTTCAAGAATGTACTGAAAAGGTTTGAGTGAGCAGAAGGATTTTGTTTGTATAGTTTATTTGCTAGGTTTGCCAGCCTGGTGAAAGAAAGCTTTGCTTAGGTTTTATATAAAACCTTTTGGTGTTTTAAAAAGGAAAGTTTCCAAGTTTGCTTTGATTACATTCATCTTTGACCAGGTAGTGCACTGAATGTGCACAATATAAAATTACATATGTACATTATAGTTGTACTGTCTTAGAAACTTTCCCCATATAGAAAAAGTTCTGTGTCACCATTCTATGAAGAATAAAAAATAATTACCCTTGGTTTAGTTTTATTCTGTTGCAGTTGAATCTTGACACATCAGTTCTTAACTTGCAGTGATTTCAAATGACTTTGTTTCTTGAGGGTTAATGTAACTGACCTGATTTGGCCATGACTTTGTAGGGTGAATTTTAATTATTTCATTTGAAGTGTTTTCTTTCCACACTTTGAATCATTTTCTAGGAAAAACGTTTGATCAAGATGTGAAGTGCCTAGAAGCCTAGCAAAGTTCATTTTTATTGGTTTTTTCATTAGATTAATCTATGGCTTTGGCTTGCATTTCTGTTATAACTAATGATGTTGAACATGTAAAAATATATTTGTTATTAAAGGTGATGTACAGAGGGGTTACAGTTACATAAGTCAGGTAATGATTATACTTCTTTTCGGACACTGTCACCCCTCCCCTCACTCTTTTCCAGTTTTTCCTTTTATTTCATTTTTGTTGGTAATTTTGCTGTTTAAAGTGCCCACTCAGTATAGTACTGCCATCCTATCTAATGTACCCAACTACAAGAAAGCTGTGGTACGTAGTTCATAGAGAAAATGATTATTAGATAAGTGTCTTCTTTCAAGTGTTGTAGTGCTGTTAGCTGTGAAGTCAGTGTCAGTGAATCAACAATATGTAATAAATAAAGTATTTCTAAAGCAAGGTTTCATCCTGATTGGTTGACAAAAATGCTGTGGCTAGAGTGACACAGAAAGCTCTCTGGTTTCCTTTAAAAGTGATGATTCAGTATTTATTCCTCAATTTCATTTGTGGTTATAGAATAGACCTACTACAAATAATGAGAATCAACTGTATTTTATTTAATACTTCATTATTAATGTGTTCATGTAATTTTTTTCTTTAAGCAAACATATTTGAATACTTCTGGATGTGCAGAATTTTCTCTTTATGTTCTTTTACCCACTGTTAGTAGTCCTGCTGTGTCCCTCTGACTCAGTTTGTGTGGTTTGTGACAACACATCAGAAATTAAGTGTGAGGTTACATTTTAAAGTTTGGGCACTGAGGGTCAGATGTTTTGATTTTTATGATCATTTTACTCGAGCTTCAGGCTCAGCCTTCCTAATAAACTTCTTTGGAATTTTCTTGCTTCCTAGGGACCAAAAATGTTTAGGACCAGACTTCCTTATGGGTTCATTCTATGTGCCATCATGGCAGCACCTTTCCACTCTGAAAACACAATGTGTCTGATTTGGCTCCATATTCTTAGCAAAGAGCTTTTGGTGGGCAGGTGAATTGGCTCCTTGCCTTTCTCTCAATTACTCCATCTTCTTCAACTTGAGTGTTTGTATTTCTGTTTCCTACCATGTCTCTTCAGACTGTCTCCTACATCCACACTGAAGCAGAGCAAAGGAAATGAACTTGAAGAGCAGATGTTCACATCCTGTTCTTTGTGGTTCCCTGGAGATACTCTGTTTTCTGGAAGAGTTTCTCATTTCCTGCTTTTCTTTTTCCATGTTGCCTCTAAATGTAATGGGGGAAAATAGAGAAATACTTCACATTTCTGGTGGGGTATTACGTAGTCAGTTTGGAAAAGAAAAATTGCAAGTGATTTCAGTGTTATTTTGGTGAAATAATCTTGAAGGACAATGACTTTATTGACTATCATTCCTTTGTTGTTAATAAAGAGTACCAGAAGTAGAAATTAGTCATGATGTTTATATGATAGATAGTTGAGTAAATAGTTACCTTTTTGAATGGCTTTGTAAAAACTGTATTTTAAAACAGTAAAGGTCAAGTTGAAACCTTTGAATGCTGTTTATAACTAGGACAAATAGAGTTCATATGTATTAAATGAATTAATCATAAAAGAATCTTATTTGAAGTGTAAGTATTGGTAATGTTTTTGCTATTTATTGTTTCAGATACAGATGAATATAGACCTCCTGTTTGGAAATCTTATTGTAAGTATCCAAATAAATTGTGTGGGTGATAGTGCTTTATAAGTAATATAAAAATACCAGGATTATTATGTACATATATATTTTGTGCCCATTATTGAAATATTTATTTACAATGTTTCAGAATAGCATAAAAGAAATCACTAAGCTAAAAAAATAAGTGTTTGTTCAAAATCAGTGTGGTTTGCATGTCTGGAATGCAGCTCATCCTTTGGAGCTTGCAGAATTCTGCACAGCAAACTTGACATTTCTGTTTAGAATGGCTGGTGGAATGAATGTAAGGAGAAGTGAAGAATTCAAGAAACCTAACTACTCCAGTCTTGATTTATTGTGTGACAGAAGGAATAGATCAGTAATGATAATTAAGCAGACTGTCTTCATAGAAAAACAGGTGAACAGAAAGATTTTCCTTTCTTCTAAACAATTGCTTTGCCAAAATATAAAAGTTACTTTTTAACAAGGCACTCTTTGTGTCAAACCTAGGGCCTTTCACATTCTAGGCAAGTGCAAAGGGAGATTGTTTTATTTCTATTTTGCTCTTTAGACTGCATTGTTTTAGAATAAACATTTCTTCAAGAGAGTTTGGGTTGTTAGTTTCTTATTTTCCCCTTGCTTGTTTCCTAGAAAATATTATGTCATCAAGAAAATAATAGTCCTGATTTTAAAAATAATTTAATCAAAGCAGATTGTGTGTGTGTGTGTGTGTGTGTGTGTGTGTGTGTGTGTGTGTGTGTTGGTCCTTGAATTTAGGGCCTAGGCACTGTCTCTGAGCTTTTGTGCTCAAGGCTAATGTTCTACCACTTAAGCCAAAGCTCTACTTCCAGCTTTTTAGATGTTTAATTGGAGATAAGAGTCTCATGGCCTTTTCCTGCCCAGGCTGACTTTGAACTACAATCCTCACTTAGATCTCAGCCTCCTGAGTAGCCAGGATTACAGGTGTTAGCCATCAGATCCTGGCATCAAAATAGATTTTAAAGAAGCTAGGATACTGTGGCAACAACAGTGTCACAAGAGGCTAGAGATAGAGCTCAGTATTAAAGCATTTGTCTACCATATGAGGCACTGAATTTTATCCCTAGCATTACAAAAGCCAAAAACCAAACACACACACACACACACACACACACACACACACACACACACACACAATCAAAACCAGCATCTCAAACAGTAAAGATAAGTTAACCTAAATTTTGTTGTGTTTTGTTTTTTGCTAGTCCTGGGGCTTGAACTCATGGCCAGAGCACTATTCCTGGCTTCTTTTTGCTCAAGGCTAGCTAGCACTCTACCACTTGAGCCACAGCGCCACTTCCGGCTTTTTCTGTATATGTGGTGCTGAGGAATCGAACCCAGGGCTTCATGTATATGAGGCAAGCACTTTACCACTAGGACATATTCCTAGCCCATTAAACTAAATTTTGATATTTATAAATCACTAATATTTACTGGCTGAAAAAGTAATAATTAAAGTTTTTATTGGTTTATGGTCTAAGAACAACAGATACTTTTAATAATTTGTTGCTGCTTTAAGCTAAATATAAGTAAAATATAGGAAGTCTCTAAGAATATTGCTATTTTATTTTTTTGTTTATTTTTTGCCAGTCCTGGAGCTTGAACTCAGGTCCTGGGCACTATCCTTGAGCTTCATTTTGCTGAAGGCTAGCACTCTACCACGAGCCACAGTGCCACTTCTGGCTTTTTCTGTTTATGTGGTACTGAGGAATCGAACCCAGGGCTTCATGCTTGCTAGGCAAGCACTCTACCACTAAGACACATTCCTAGCCCCAATAATACTATTTTAAAAGTCTCGAAAAAGATTGTTTACTACTGGGCTGGGGATATAGCCTAGTGGCAAGAGTGCCTGCCTCGGATACACGAGGCCCTAGGTTCGATTCCCCAGCACCACATATAAAGAAAACGGCCAGAAGCGGCGCTGTGGCTCAAGTGGCAGAGTGCTAGCCTTGAGCGGGAAGAAGCCAGGGACAGTGCTCAGGCCCTGAGTCCAAGGCCCAGGACTGGCCAAAAAAAAAAAAAAAAAAAGATTGTTTACTACTACTAAACCCTGTCCTCCCTCACCCAGTAGATAAGTAAAATTCTAAGACTATATAAAAATGACAGTACTGTAATTATAGCTACTCAGGAGGTTAAGATCTGAGGATTACAGTTCAAAGCCTGCCTGGACAGGAGAACTGGCAAGACTCTTATCTCCAATTAACCACCCCAAAACTGGAAGTAGAACTGTGGCTCAAAGTGGTAGAGCACTAGAATTGAACAAAATAGCTCAGAAACCTTGTCCAGACCCTGAGTTCAAGCTGCATGACTGACCCCCGCCCCCAAACAAAACAAAACGAAAAACACTAGTGCTCTTTTCCTTCTAGAGATTTTTGTCTTAAGATTTCATTCACTGGAAACCTCTTGAGAATTATTTTCTGCATTTCCTGGATTTCAGTTTATCTTCATCTTCTTAACTCTAATCTATGCCTACTCTATACACTTTTAATGTAACATCACTTAGGAAGTCCTAGACTATGACTGAATTAGTGGCAATTTTATCTCCACTGCAGAATGTGGATTAGAAAATACAGTACATGCAATTTTTCTTTTTCTGTATTTTCATTTGAAAACCAGCATTTTCTCTTAAAATAACTCTTTTTTGTGTGACAATATCTTTTACTGAGTTTGATAGTTTTTCATAAACTTTAGTGTCTGGACTTGCTACTATCATCATCTTAATAATAGAAACATAGAGGAAATTATTAGATGTTTTATCTTCTCTCAGATTAAAAAAACTTAGAAGTTTCATTCAAGGAAATTTTATTGTTACAAGTTGAAAAGTCCTTTTGTAAAGATCAGTCACATGAAAATTCCTTAAGTTCATGATTTTCATTTTGTAAGATTAGAATATGGTTAAATTTGAATCATGAGAAAACATAAAAATAGCTTTCTAACAATTTTTAATTATGGTTACATAGATATTAGTGTGTTTGACAGAATTCTGCTTTTAGAAAAAATTGTGATTAGGCTCAGTCTGTTTTGTGTGTATGTGTTTGCCACTCTCAATATTGGAGTTGGCTCTAAAGACTTTCATAAGATATCTATTCATAGTACCTTGAGTTCATCCGTTACCAGAATTGAATTTTGCTATCAATTTTTGACAAATAATTTAATGGTTGGGGTAATATAAATTGGGTTGAATTCCAATAGAAATTATCAGAAGTTTCAAACTAAGGAAGAAGTAACATAATTTTCATGATATTTTAGTAGATATTCACTCAGTCTCAGTCTATATTTACTATATTTGTTTGTGAAATTCCAATGGCTTCCTTTTTTTTTTTTTTTGCCAGTTTTGGGGTTTGAACTCAGGACCTGGGCTCTGTCCCTGAGCCTCTCTGCCGAAAGCTAGTGCTCTTCCACTTGAGCCACAGCACCACTCTGGCTTTTTTTTTTCTGAGTAGTTTATTGGAGATAAAAAGAGTCTTAAGAACTTTCTTGCCCAGGTTAGATTCAAATTGTGATCCTCATATCTCAGCCTCCTGAGTAGCTAGGATTATGTACATGAGTTACTACTGCCCAGCTGGCTTCCATTTTTGTATTACTAAAAATGAATAATCCTTTTTTTTTTTTTTTTTTTTTTGGCCAGTCCTGGGGCTTGGATTCAGGGCCTGAGCACTGTCCCTGGCTTCTTTTTGCTCAAGGCTAGCACTCTGCCACTTGAGCCACACCGCCACTTCTGGTCATTTTCTGTATATGTGGCGCTGAGGAATTGAACCCAGGGCTTCATGTATACAAGGCAAGCACTCTTGCCACTAGGCCATATCCCCAGCCTAAAAAGGAAGAATCTTTTAAAAAATAATTTAAATGGTTATTTCCCCCTTTGTTTTATAATTTTATTTATTTATTGTGTGGTACCAAGGAATTGAACCCAGGACCTCATGCATACTAGGCAAGCACTCCATCACTAAAGCCACATTTCCTACCATAAAAGTAAATAATCTTGGGGCTGGGAAATGTGGCTTAGTGGTAGCATACTTGCCTAGCATGCACAAAGTCCTGGGTTCGATTCCTCAGCACCACATAACCAGAAAAAGCCAGAAATGGCACTGTGGCTGAAGTGGTAGAGTGCTAGCCTTGAGCAAAAAGAAGCCAGGGACAGTGCTTAGGCCCTGAGTCCCAAGCCTTGAGACTAGCAAAAAATAATAATAATAATAAAAAAGAACACAAAAATGAATAATCTTAACATTAATGAACCATTGATAGCCAATCAGTAGGGGATTTGTCTAAAAACTTACTTCCAAGAAACAGAACTGTACCCATTAGGGCAATTAAAAGTATTGAAAGAAATTGCAGACTAAATATTACTGTATAATTTAATGTTAGAAAAAAGGAAAAAAAATGTGCCCTCTGAAAATCTTAACAAAAAGGTGAAGGCTGCATCAGTTCTTGTGTGACAATACTATCACCCCTTTTTTCATACTGGCTTATTTTCAAGTTTGTATACTGGATAGATAAATGATTACTGAGCATAACAGATAGGCCTACAGTATTGTGTAATATTATGTATTACTAACTTAATACTATCAAACTGTTTTAACATATTATCTTTTAGGCACTTTTGTAACCACAAGAAAAAGGCAAAGGTATACATTTGTCAGTAGAATTTTTGACATTACTAAGGAAGTGCATTGTTATTTTTATTTCCAGCAGTAAAGCCATTATCAGTTTTCTTTTATAGTATTACCCTGATGCTATGTCTTAGTGATGGATTCATAACTATCCTTGTAAGCAAATATTATAAGGAACTTTAGGTATTAGTGTCAGTCATCTACATAATAGCTACTCTTTATTGAGTGCTTATCATGTGCCAGGGATTATTTTCAGTCTTTATATATAGTAAATAGAAATAAAACAATGACGTGTGTCATTATATTTTCATAATGTGTATATTGTGTATGTATATACACAAATATATGTATATACACAAATATATATATATACAAACTGGTTAATAGTCTTATTAGGTGTGTTTTTAAAAATGTTTCTATAACTAAGTAAGGTCAGAGATAGAACTTACATAATGATACCCAGCTGAAATGAGTTGTACTTTATCTAGAATTTCCCAAATTCCTGGTAGTTTGATACTATGTTGACAAAGCATGTAGGTATTTAACTTCAGTGCTAATTTAAATTCATATATACGTAATTGTATATTTAGACATAGAAAAAATATACTTTAAGAGGCAAGCATACTACTACTCTTTTTCCGACAGTCACCAATCCTATTCATTCTTTTTTCATTTTAAATTTTAAAAAAGATGGAAGTAAGGCTAGCAAAGGAAGTTATACTATCAGTATAATTTTCATTGACCTTTTTTCAGATACTCTGAGAATAATCTACTCTTTTGGCTAGGCGTCTCAGTGTCTGGATTCACTTTCACTCCATTTGTCCTTCTTTGATAAGTCATAGTAACTTTGCCTCTGAAATTTTATTCTTAGGTGAGATGATAGTTGAAGATAAATGTTTACAATATAACGAGGAAGAAAACTGTATATTATTTTTAGCTTCTAAATTTTAGTTATGTTTGATACTTGATAAAGTGTTTCACAGTACATGTATGTAATATGTATATGCATTTTATATGTTATATGGCTATTTATATTAGAGGCTTACTTTAATACATACTTAAGTCAGAGAAAATAAATTAGCAGAAGACAGAACAGAGATAAATATCCAGAATTGATTTGTTATAAGGTAAAAATACATTTGTGTGGATTATGATTTTTCTGTTTGTGCCTTGCTCCTAGACATTTGCTAAATTTAATTTGATTTACTTTGTATTTATAACAATTTTTAATTTAATAATAAATAGAAGTGTAAAAGTTTCTTCTGAGTATAAGAAGCAGCTTATTTCTTATTCCTAATATATTCCTAAAGTTTACATAAGGGAAACTGATGTTTTTATTTCTCCTCACAGTATATCAGTTGCAACAGGAAGCCCCTCATCCTAGAAGAATTACTTGTACTTGTGAGGTGGGTGAAATGTAATCACTACAAGAAAATTACTTAATCATCTGTTTCCCAAACTTTCACTTTCTTAAAAGGCTTGGTTAATTGTGGGATTAACTGCTTCATAAAATTGTGATGTGCATGTATTTTTCTTAACATACTTCTCCCTTGTCATAGTTGCGACTTAACAAACTGTTTGGAAGATTATATAGACCATAACCATCTAGTTTGAAGTGATTCAGGTTAATTCACAACTTTGTTTTTACTTATTTTGTTTTATTTATTTTTTGTCTTTTCTTTTTTGGTACTGGGAAACCAATCCAGCATGTTGCACTAGATAGGCAAGCACTTTGCCACTGAACTACATCCCACCCCACTTTTCCAGTTTTATTTTTGTTGTTGTGTTGTTTGCTGGTTCTGTGGCTTGACCTCAGGGCCTTGGCACTGCAGTGTCCCTGAGCCTCTTTGTGCTCCAGGCTAGTGCTGCTCTACCTCTTGAGCCACAGCACTACTGTACCTCTTCTGGCTTTTTCTAAGTAGTTTATTGGAAAAAAGAGTTCCAGGGACTTTTCTACCGGGGCTGGCTTTGAACTACATCATTAGATCTCAGCTTCCTGAGTAGCCAGGATTATAGGCATGTTTTTTCTGTTTTTTAGTGCCTGTCATAGGGCTTGGATTCAGGGCCTGAGCACTGTCCCTGAGCTTCTGCTGAAGGCTAGTGCTGTACCACTTGAGCCACAGCACCACTTCCAGCTTTCTCTGTTTATGTGGTACTGAGGAATCATACCCGGGGCTTCATGCATGCTAGATAAACACTCTACCACTGAGCCACATCCCCAGCCACCTGGCTAGTTTTTAAAATGAAATTTGAAGATATCCTTGAAGGCATTGTAGGATTCCTGAATTATTTCCCTTTTGAAGAAAGATCTGAATCATGATTTTTACAAAATGAACAAAAGACATGGGTAGTTCACAAAGGCAATTTGATGACATATGAAAAGATAGTCAATTGGTAATAAGAATGCAAATTAAAACACACAGACCATTTTACCTTGCAGACTGGGAGAAGTTCAAAAGCTTAGCAGTGAAGAAACAGGTATTCTCATATATTGGTGATGGGAATATGAACTGCTAAAACTTTTGAGAACTTTGTAATATTTAACAAAATTATACCTACACTTTTTCTGTGACATACTGCTACATTGTTGAATTTATTGTTCAAATATGGGAAATCGTATATTCTTAAGGTTTTTTTGTTGTAGGATTATTAGTAATAGAATATTGGGAAGAAAACTAAATATTTGTATGGGACACATACTGGGATATAATATCAAAAAATAAGAAAAATTTCTATGAGCCAATACAGAATGATTTCCAAATACAAAATGTATGCAAATAGACTTTAAAGTTCTTTTTTAGTAAGAAAGAATAGAAAATAAGAAATAATGCAATTTGGCTGTACCTGGTGTTCTCAGCTACTTGGAAGGCAGAGGAAGGAGGATTACAGTGCCAGGTCAAGCTACATAAAGTTAGCATGGGACCCTATCTGAAAAACAAAGGAAAAGCACAAGGACTAGATGTGGCTCAAGTGGTTGAACCACTTGAATTCAGTCTCCAGTTTTGGGAAAACAAACTTTAATTCTATAAAAGAGAAACACAGGATTAACCAGAGATAAGCCCAGTGGAATAGTAATTATGAGGAAGGAGTGTGGTTTACTTATGGGGTATAGGGATGAATAAAGAGATGTGAGGGAGATTTATCTGGTGATGTGTTTTTATATATGTAGTGAATTTTGACACATGTGCATACTCACATACTCCACAAAAATAAATGAATGAATGAAAGGTTGGGGCCAGCCCTTATGTGTAATCCCAGTTACCAGGGAGTCAGATTGGGAAGATTATAGTTTGCCTAGGTAGCCTAGGAAAAACGTTAGTGAGGCACCCACACCCACACATGCTGCAATCTCAACCAACAAGCCAGGTTTGGTATGTCTCTGCCATCTCAGCTACAGCTTTTTGCCCAGTCAAGAAGTGCAAGACCTTATCTGAAAAATAGCTAAAACAAAAAGGTCAAATAAAGGTGGTGAATACACCTTGATTAGGTCAAAGAGAGCGAGGGGGGGGAGGTGGAAAGGGAGAAGAAGCAAGGAGAGGTATAGGTGAATATATGTTTTTAAGTTTATACATTTTAAGCAGGATTAAAAGTTTTTGAATGTCAATTATATATTGCATGGGATGAAATGTAACACTTAACTTTTCTTAGATGATCTATTATTTAAAATAAACATTTCTTCATTGGTTAAAAAATATGATGGATTTTCAGGGAGGGGGAAGGTGGGAGAAAAGTGGAGGTAAAAAGTTTGATAAGAAATGTACTCACTGCCTTACGTATGTAACTGTAACCCCTCTGTCCATTACTTTGACATTAAAAAAATGAAAAAATAATGGATTTTTTTCATTGTGACATCTTCTTTAAACATGCATGTGTCATTTCTATTTCTTTTTTCCCAATGCACCACAAATGGCAAACTTGGGCTCTCTCAGACCGTAACAGAATATGTTTAGTGAAAGCAATGTGTGGGAATTTCCTCTTGTTGTCTACCCTTATAAGGTTCTGGGGATGGACTCAGTGTTCTGCCTTTTTTCAATTGAATTTCCATTAGCACATTCTGAAACCAGGATATGTAGTGCCTTATTTTTAAAGCTTGAATGATCAACTATTAAATCACATTAGGAGCAGAATTTTTAAATGCAGAATATCTAAGAAATAATTGAACAGAGAAATTAAGTTGTAACTATATTCATTTTTTCTAATTCCAGAAAGTATTACCAGCTATTCTTGTGACTACCAAAATATAAAAGATTTATTTTATTTTATTGCACTTTTATGTACTTTTTTATGTACTTCAACTCAACTACAAATAATTCTTTTTATAGTATGGTTTCTAGATCTACAACTAATTGTTTCAGGCATACTTTACAAACCAGCCAGTCTCAGTGGTATGGCTAATAGAAATCTCAAGTGTAAATAGTGTATCCCAAATAGAACTGACCTCATTGCCTGCTCAAACCTGCTGTTATCACAGGCTTCCCACTGATAAAATCCTCCTGTTTCCCTCTCTTGGAGTTCATCTTGCTTAGCCTCATTCTATATAATCATATGTATGTAGCTGTTGAGCTCTTGTGAACCTCTGATAGGTCTATCCTAGACCTTTTTATGCTTATTCAGTAATTGTTTGGCTTTAAAGACATATACATTACACTTTAATTTAGGCAACTGAGCAATATTTAGAAAGATCTTTCTAAATCACTACTTAACTAATATCTTAGAGATTAATCATATTATTTGTACTATAAGACAGTTTTATAGTATAAGTTTATTCTCTGTTTTCGTGGATGAGGTATTGGGGTTTGAACTCAGGGCTTTGCACTTGATAAAAAAAGCACTGTACCACTTGAGCCATACCTATAGGCCTTGATAAAAAAAGCACTGTACCACTTGAGCCATACCTATAGGCCTTTTGACTTTGTAGTTTATTTTTCATATAGGGTTTCACATTTTTGCCAGTGGTGAAAGGACTGCCGTACTTCTACCTCAGGCACCTACATCGTTGGGATTATAGGCTTTATATTACTATGCTTGGCTTTTTATTTCCATTTTTAAAATGATGATATACCGTGCATAAATGAGTATGCTTTCAGGTGTACAGACGGCAGTGTTCCTCAAGCGTAAAATCTGAGCCTTTATATAGATTTTTTTTGTTTGAACAGGTAATGTAAAATCATTTTTTAAACCAGCATTTTATCAGGTACCATAGACTTCTAAATTAATTCTCAAAGAGTCCAACATTGCATTTTTGTTTGTGAAGTAAAAGTTTGTTCTCAAGATTTATCTTCCCACTCTTACAAGCCTTGGACCTAAAAATGGAACAGTCATCATTAATAGCTACAGGGACTAACAGACATATTTTTAAAATAAAAGATATATATTTAATATATAAAAGAAAATTCTAAGTCTGACATAATTATATCCTTAAAAACATTCCACTTATTTACATGGGGCTGGGGATATAGCGTAGTGGCAAGAGTGCCTGCCTCGGATACACGAGGCCCTAGGTTCGATTCCCCAGCACCACATATACAGAAAACGGCCAGAAGCGGTGCTGTGGCTCAAGTGGCGGAGTGCTAGCCTTGAGCGGGAAGAAGCCAGGGACAGTGCTCAGGCCCGGAGTCCAAGGCCCAGGACTGGCCAAGAAAAAAAAAAAATCCACTTATTTACAAATGTATAAAAAGGCAGATTATTGGTCTTCTGAGATCATGCTTCTTATAGTAGGATGAGCACTTTCTTCCAGGTTCCTCAGATCTTCTCATTCAACTTCATCTGTCATACTGATACATGGAATTTTCATAGATCAGTTTTTCCCATACTTAAAGGGTAGGAGTTTGGGGGACACTTTAGGTTTGTCAAGACTGCAGGACTATTCTGGACTAAGCCCTCCTCTCATGAGAGAACACTCTTATCCAGGGGATTTGTAGTGTCTGCAGCCTTCCCTGAACACCTAGAATCATCCCTCTTATTTTTAAAAAGTGGAAGTATTCAGAAGCTAAAATAGTCCTTCTTTTCCTGAGGATTTTTCTTCACTCCCTTGCCTGCTCCCTGTCTGATCCTCCGAAGCCACAAGAGCCTTGGGAAGTCAGGAGAAGGTGGGGAAGTGACAAGTGATGAGAATCTGCTATACCCCAAGGACAACTATTAACAAGGGAAACAGGGGCTGGACTCCATGGGCTAAGGCATTGAATGAAATCTGTGGGGTAAAGAGTAGAAGGATAATGGGAAGCTGAAGACCATTCTCCTTGCTCTGCTAAATGGACATATTTTTAGTTCAGAGAATTTTACAAGCTGAGAAATTATGGATGAAGATTATAGTATAATTTACCTTGAGAAGATAATAAATAACCTGGCTGCAGGCTCAGCAAAAACAAAATTCCTTAAGGGTATTGTTTAAGAATAACTTTTGGGGGCTGGGGATATAGCCTAGTGGCAAGAGTGCCTGCCTCGGATACACGAGGCCCTAGGTTCGATTCCCCAGCACCACATATACAGAAAACGGCCAGAAGTGGCGCTGTGGCTCAAGTGGCAGAGTGCTAGCCTTGAGCGGGAAGAAGCCAGGGACAGTGCTCAGGCCCTGAGTCCAAGGCCCAGGACTGGCCAAAAAAAAAAAAAAAAGAATAACTTTTGGAGCAAGGTAAAAATCATAACTTTCCTGTAACTGTACAGACAAGCACATGTTAAAATTTTAACCAATAATATAGGATATAGAAAATCAGGAAGATATTATAATTGGGTAAAAGGAAAAGTTTTTAAAAACCCACACATTTATTTGAACTCAGGATATTGAGATAAAGTACATAAAAAGAAATTATCTTTTACAAATTGTTAAAATATTCTTATTATAGAGGGATTACAATTATGTGAGTTCTGGTAATAAGTACATTTCCTTTCCTACAGTGTCTTCTGTTTCTTTATTCTTTCCCAGCCCCCTCCCTACTGTCTCCACTCACAGCTTTTGTTTTGTTTAAAAGCTGAGAGAGCATTGTGAAGAAATCAGAAGTCAGTTAAAACACTACCATGCAGGAGAAATTTTATTAGTTATCTATACTTTAGAAGGTTCCAAAGTGGCTAGAATCTAAATACCAGTTGATTTTACCTTGAGGTTTTTTTACACTGAAACACAAATATATGTATATCACTGAATGAATTTATTGCTGAATAAATATCTGAAGTTTGCTTCAAACAGCTGTAAATGTCGATGACTAGTGGGCAGGTAACCTAGACTTGACATCCATTCTCCAAGCAAAACCAAGGGAGATGGTCACTGAATGTACAGATTTTTAGTTGTTAAGGAAACTGCCATATTAAACCTAATCAGATAACATTCAGATTCAGTGGCAGATGTCAGACAGACCCAGGTCTCAGGACTTTTTGTTTTGCCTAAGAATATCAAATTTACCTTGAGCTCTACTACTCAAATAAGTACTAACTGTGAGCAAATTATCTGACCTCTCTTATGCTCTGTTTCTTTACTACCATATGCTCCAGTGGTCTCACCACTGTGTTTGTATCTAAATGAAATGAAACTAGTATGTTAAAGAGAAGTCTACATTCCCATGTTGTGGCAACATTGTTTACAGAGGCCAAGATATGAAAGCAACCCAAGGGTCTGCCAATGAATGAATTGATTAAGCAAATGTCCATATATGGAAATGGGTAATGCATATTCTGTGTACAGGAGAATTGTATATATTTCATACTGAATACAGCCTTTAAACAAAAGACAATCTCACAATTGGCAACAATGTGAATGAACTTAGAGAACCTAGAAAATATGATAGTAAATGAAAGAATCCAGGCATTAAACGACTAGTAATGCATAATCTTCTATGTGGAATCTTAAAAAGTTGAAAGAGGCTCAACATAGACCTACCTATGACCCAGCCATACCACTCCTAGGCATCTATCCTGAACAACAGGTCTCAGGATATCAAAAAGACATCTGCACATCTATGTTTATCACTGCACAACTCACAATAGCCAAAATATGGAAACAACCCAGATGCCCCTCTACAGATGAATGGATCCAGAAAATGTGGTACCTTTACACAATGGAATACTACATAGCTATTAGAAATGACAAAATATTGGTATTCGCAGGGAAATGGTCAGAACTTGAACAAATAATGTTGAGCGAGACAAGCCTAGAACACAGAAAACAAAGGGGCATGATCTCCTTGATAAATGACTGTTAAGTCATAGTGATTGGGAAGATGTTGGTTAAAAGATATAAAATTTCAGTTAGAGATCTCTTTTACAATATGGTGTTATAATTGATAAAGATATATTATATAGTTGATATGTACCAAGAATAGGGCCTTGAGCTCTGTTCTTGAACTTCTTTTGTTCAAGGCTACAGCTGTACCACTGGAACCATAGTTCCATTTCAGTCCTTTTGGTAATTTATTGAAGATTCTCACCAACTTTCTTGCCTAGGATGGCTTCGACCTCAATCTTCAGATCTCATCTGGGATTACAGGTGTGAGCCACCAGCGCCTAGCTAAAAACAGGGTTTTAAAAATTGTTTTATTTTTTGGGGCTGGGGATATAGCCTAGTGGCAAGAGTGCCTGCCTCGGATACATGAGGCCCTGGGTTCAATTCCCCAGCACCACATATACAGAAAACGGCCAGAAGTGGCGCTGTGGCTCAAGTGGCAGAGTGCTAGCCTTGAGCGGGAAGAAGCCAGGGACAGTGCTCAGGCCCTGAGTCCAAGGCCCAGGACTGGCCAAAAAAAAAAAAAAAATTGTTTTATTTTGTGTTACTAGGGATTACATTCAGACCCAATGAATATTCTACCACCTAAGCATGACTCCAGTCCTTTTCTCTTTAGTTTGCTTATATTGCTTTGTCTGATTTTGAACTACAATCCTCCTCCTTCTACCTCCTAAGAACTTGGGATCACAGACATATAAAAACACTCCCATTTTGTTTTTAAAGTAGACTCTCCCTAACTTTTGCTGGCCTCAAACCACAGTCCTTCCATCTCTACCTCCTGGTGGATAAGATTTTAGACATATATCACCTTGCCCTGCCCAGGATAGGTTTTGTTTTCATCTCCAACCAAGGTTTGGAGGTAATATGTTAATTAGTTATTCTATTGAAAACATACAGTAGTTCATAACTCCTCCTTATAGTACATAAGTTTTATATGGGTAATTCATGTCAATGAGAAATACATAAATAAAAGAGGGGAACTTTCCCATGACAATAAGTAAATGAAATGAGTGATAATCTTGTGAAAATGAAATGAAATTTCTCTTGTGAAGATTAAATACTTTTCAAATGTAACCAAAACACCTAGACAATAGAAACAGGTAAATAAATGAAAGCTCTGGTCTCACCAAAGGGAAAGTCTTTGCTATTTCTGTGACTTTGTTATTAGAACCATCTTACCATTCAGAACCCAGTTGAAATACTACCTTTTCTGACCACTCGTATTTCATTATAGCACTCATTAGTGCTGTACTTTCCATTTTCTATGCTTCTTTTGAAAACTTCTTTACTGTTTGTTTCTCACCATTAGATGAATTCTATGACAGGACAGTTATGGTTCTATTCAATGTTGTATCCTTTGCAGATAGAAAAATGCTGTTCAGTTTTTCTTAAACTACTGGTGCAAAAGCTGTCTGTCTTGCCTATCCAGTAAGGAATGCTAGGGGGAGGGAGCTTTCGTTAGTTATAGCCCCATTCACACTATGGAATGCTGGGGGAAGATAAGCTGTGGTAAGGAAAGATCTGATAAGAAGATAGAACTGAGAATGGAGAAAATAGAGCAATAGGAAGGGAAGGAGTACCAGAGAATGGGAGAGAAAGCTACAACCCATGTGACATAATGGTGACATTAAATTTTTGGATGTCTTATCTGGTCTCTAATCTTTTAAAATTCTTTTTCTTAATGCATGTTTGGTTTATTACATGTACAAAATGTTATGTTTTGCCCCATTGCATTTTCACAAGTATAATTTTTTTCTCTTTCCCTAACAGGTAGAAAATAGACCAAAGTATTATGGAAGAGAGTAAGTATGGATTATCTAAAAATATTTTGCAGATTGGCATATGTAATAGAGACAGGTAAATGCATGCTTTTAGTAAAAATAAAAGAGGATAATGCAAATATTCAGGCTTGCTGGAGTCAAATTTTCTTTCCTACTATTACAAATGTAATTATTATAATTGATGTAAAATATAGAAAATAAAGACGATATGAAGAAGAAAATAGCAGAGGAAAATGTGCATACAATAATAAAGATTCACGTCAAATAGTCCTAAATATATATGAGAAAAATATATTTGTGTAAGTCTTGAATTTACGTGGTATACACGCGATAAATACATGATATATACTAAATATATCTTCAGTGGTATATGGGTATTTTTATATTTTGGTTCAGATTTTCTGCAAGTAGTATGTTGTCTCTCTTATTTTCGGGAAAAAAATGTAGTTCATGCTACCAAAAGATAATTACTAAAAAATTGAGGATCTCTATCTGCCCTTTTTTTTTGTTTGGACAAGGCCTTAATATGTAGCCCAGGCTGACATTGAACTCTATCTAGGTCTTCTTGAATGCTGAGATTACAATCATGTGTTCTATTCCTAATGTTATACCTATTTGTTTTTCCAAAATTGAGATATTTTGTATTTCAGATAATCTTATTTTTTGCATTTAAGATTGATAATAAACATTGTAACAATTTTAGAGGTTTATTTATTTTATTATCTTTAAGTAGTTGTACAAAGGAGTTGCCGCATAACAAAGCAGTTTATGAGTACAATACATCTCAATCAGTGTCACCCTTTTCAACATTCTCATCCATCCCTCTCCAACCCACCTCTTCTTCATTCTTCTAAATTTTATAAAATATATTCTGAATTAATGACTGCATTCTCCTCTTCTTCACTGATTTGTTGTTGTTGTTTTTAAATTTGGTCATAGGGCTTGAATGTAGGGCTTGGACACTTACTCTTTAGCTTTTTTTTTGCTTAAGGCTAGCACTCTACAACTTTGAGCTACAGCTCCACTGCTGGTTTGGGGTGGTTAATTGGAGACAAGCATCTCACAACTGGCTTTGAACTGTGATCGTCAGATCTCAGCCTCCTGAGTGGCTAGGGTTACAGGCATGATCCACCAGTGCTAGGCTTCAGTGATTTTTTTAGCTAGCTTTGTTTGCAGTTCTACATTTGGACAGCAGACTGACTGTGCCAGAAATAGTTCAGAATGCTGCTACAGTTCATTTCTACAGTCCTTAATATATCCGATTACTGACAAACAAGTCATGTTGGAGAAAAGAATAAAAATCACCCATAATCCCATCATTCCCCAAATATAATCATTTGTTTTTTATGACTTGAGATCACATTAAGTCAACAATGTATACAGAAATTTTGTTTTGTTTTGTTTTTGTTTTGGCCAATCCTGGGGCTTGGACTCAGGGCCTGAGGACTGTCCCTGGCTTCTTTTTGCTCAAGGCTAGCACTCTACCACTTGAGCCACAGCAACACTTCTGGCCATTTTCTGTTATGTGGTGCTGGGGAATTGAACCCAGGGCCTCATGTATACGAGGCAAGCAGTCTTGCCACTAGGCCATATCCCCAGCCCAGAAAATATTTTTTAAAATATTCTAAATTCTATGTTGATTTTCAAGACTGTTGTGAAAGGCAAATACCTATTAATTTAAGGGAAGTGATTCCCTCATCCTTTGCAGTCTTTGGGGTTCTTTGCAGTCTTATCAGTCTTCAGCTTGGTCAGTTAGGTTCTTTCAAACTGCAGATTTAGTAACTCTCACAAAAAATTCTGGCAACCAGAAATGTGTTAGATTGGGATTTTTAGACTAAAGATACTGAAGTGCTCCTATTGAAAGTAACATCATAAGAAATATTGAAGTACATATGTTTTGGGGGGTAGCAGACATACGGGTTGATTGGTCTGAATACGTATTTATTGTAAAATTTGTTTCTTTGATTTTATTTTAAAACAATTCAAGTCTTTTTTAAAAAAAATTCTATATTTTTACTAACTTGCCAGTTGATATAATGTAAATTCAAAGTATATGCTCATTTAATGGTATGTGTTACTACAGGGATAAGTTACATCTTGATTCCAGCAGATTCTTTATGTTAGCTTGTAAATCTAGTTTTGAAAAATTGAAAAATTCGTGGGGATGAAAAATTTAGTTGCCTATTGTGACTGACACTACATGTTCTGATTGTCATGATTTGAACATAACTGCTAGGAACTGTTGTTGTGTTTTTTTCTACCACCTAAATTTTTTTTTATTAATTAAATTTTGTTGACAAGGTGTTGTGCAAAAGGGGTACAGTTACATAATAAGGCAGTGAGTACTTTTCTTGTAATATCTTACACCTTTTTTTTCTTTCCCTTCCCTAGATCAGGTAGGCATATATACAATACCCAGTGTACCAAAATCATATACAGTAACCACGTAGTGTACGCCAAAGGAAATTCACCTAGAACTTTAAATGTAACATCAACAATAGAATCCTCCTGTATCCTTCTTTTGGAATTGTTTTTGCTTATACATAATGTAAGGTCGCTGACCCAAACCTGTGGAAATACCATTTGAAAAGAAGCTTTTTGTTTCGCAGACCTGGTCTCTACTGTCCCCGCTACCCTAACAGTCATCAAGGAGACCATGCCCCTTTGTTCTCTGTGTTCTAGGCTTATCTTGTTCAACATTATTTGTTCAAGTTCTGACCGTTTCCCTGCGAATACCAGTATTTTGTCATTTCTAATCACTATGTAGTATTCCATTGTATATAGGTACCACATTTTTTGTATCCATTCATCTGTAGTGAGGCTTCTGGGTTGTCTTCATATTTTGGCTATTGTGAATTGTGCAGCGATAAACATGGATGTGCAGATGTCTTTATGATATCCTGAGACCTGTTGTTCAGGGTAGATGCCTAGGGTGGTATGGCTGGGTCATAGGGTATGTCTATGCTGAGCTTTTTGAGGAAACTCCATACTGTTCTGCCAGGAACTGTTTGTTTGTTTTTTTGTTTTTGTTTTTGTTTTTTTTTTGGCCAGTCCTGGGCCTTGGACTCAGGGCCTGAGCACTGACCCTGGCTTCTTCCCGCTCAAGGCTAGCACTCTGCCACTTGAGCCACAGCGCCGCTTCTGGCCATTTTCTGTATATGTGGTGCTGGGGAATCGAACCTAGGGCCTCGTGTATCCGAGGCAGGCACTCTTGCCACTAGGCTATATACCCAGCCCCAGGAACTGTTTTAAGACTGTTCAGAGAACCTTCACTCTGCCCATGATGAGAAACTTCACGTTGTCACTTTGTTCTACCTGGTAAAGTTCCAAAATTACTAATGGTCATTTTAGGGCCTTTACAATTTATCATTGTAAAATCAAGTGACTATTTCTTATAAAGCTGCCAAGTTTTTTTGTTGGGTTTTTTTTTTTTTTTGAGCAGTGAGTTAGTATGTTATTTTAGGGGAGAAAGATTTCCCTACCCTTCTGGGTTAGATAGCTGAGTCAAAAATAAACTAGTAGGGCTGGGGATATGGCCTAGTGGCAAGAGTGCCTGCCTCGGATACACGAGGCCCTAGGTTCGATTCCCCAGCACCACATATACAGAAAACGGCCAGAAGCGGCGCTGTGGCTCAAGCGGCAGAGTGCTAGCCTTGAGCGGGAAGAAGCCAGGGACAGTGCTCAGGCCCTGAGTCCAAGGCCCAGGACTGGCAAAAAAAAAAATAAAAATAAAAAAAAAATAAACTAGTAGACAGATGGACAAGAAACAAAGTTACATACATGTGTTATTTGATGAAATAATGTACAGAAGGGTATTACAGGTAAAAGAAATGGAATACTCAGTGAGATTTGAGAGTTTATATACTGAGTCAATGTGAGAATGGTAGGGAATGTGTTTAGAGGACAGCAAGTGATTTTTAGGAAACATGAATAGTCCCTTAGAAGAATAAATAGGAGATGTGTTCTTTGGAGGCTTTATCTTTAGGTAGAAAAGAGAAATAGAGAAAGACATTTGCATTGGCTGTTTTTTCAGATGCTTTCAGCTCAAAATAATACACCAAAGCAGCATATTTTGGGGTAGTATGTCCTGTATGCCTTCATATCTTTGAGGTTGTGATATATGTGCATTCTTTATGAGTTGTAAATCACCATACAAATATAAGATGATAATCATTTTCACCATGGATTTTTTCTTTTTTAATGATTGGTGTCAAATTGTTATAGATCAACCTGTTTGTGTAAAAATGTGTTGCTTACTCTTTTCTTTGTTAATCAAAGGTAAGATTTGATAGAGAATGAAAGCTAGTATTGCAGTTTTTTGCTTGTAGTTTAAGTATTTAATAATGCAGATTATGCACATTATTGGGCAATCACGCCAATTAAAGACAACCTAGGGACCTGGAAAATTTCCAGCATCGATTCTGAGCCAAAATTTTGGAGAAATGAGACTTATTATGTAGATTTTAGCAAGTACATGTGTTCAAAGGACTATATAAGAAAGGAAGTAAAGGATTCTTTGCCTAAGTGATCCTTCAGATGGATGTAAATTTTGATTTTATCTCTGGTAACTGGATTCAATAGCTTTTCTGATGCTGTCCTTATTATACAGAGAAACTGGCCTTGGGCCAGGCCCTGAGAAATACAAGCATAGTTAAGCCCAAGTGCTTTTCTTTGATTATGTGGTATGTTTTTCTAGCAAACAACAGAAGATGGTGGGGGTTGTTTAAGGGGAGAATTGTGGAAAGCACACAGTTCTGAATTGATTTTCTTTCATAGATTTCACGGCATGATTTCTAGAGAAGCATCTGACCAGCTCTTGAGTGTGGCTGAGGGGAGCTACCTCATTCGGGAGAGTCAGCGGCAGCCTGGGACCTACACTTTGGCTTTAAGGTTGGTCATGGACCTTCACTTATAACTACACTTTATTTAAACCTTCTTAATAGAGAGCTTTAAAATTTAAAAGCATCCAGCATGTAATTGAATTGATTCTTGTTTTCTTGGAGCCCAATTACCATTTTAATAGCTTTGAGACCCTTTAAAAATTCCCTGTGAGTGGTAGCACTCAGTAATTAAGAATTAAAACACTTTTAAAACATTTTTGTTGTAGCTGCTTTCTTCCATTCCCACCTTTCCTTTCTCTCCTCCTAGTCTTTCTATGTCAGCTTCTATGTATCTCTTGAATTTAAAAAAGTGGCTTAAAGAAATTTCTTTGTAACTCATAAAGCTAATGAGTTTTTCTTAGGTTGGATTTTGGTGGAAGTAGCTTGAGACCTTTCATGATACCAGCTGAAGTTTGCCTAGTGTTTTGGCTCTTCTGAGCTTATAGTATAGTGATCAGAAACAAGTATTTCCATGAACACTATACTAACAACTCAATAATAATGCACTAGTCACAATAGTGCACCTATGCATTGGACTTATCCCATGCCAGGCCTCTAACCTCATTTAATCTGCATGGTAACTCTGTGTACCATTATTATTGTTACTTTATTTATGAAACTGAGGTCCTGGAGGTTGAATAACATGACAGTCTCACACTGAATAAATTGTACAGCTGGTATTTAAATAGTCTGGCTTCAGAGTCTATCATTTTCATAATTCTATATTTCTGTCTTTCCAAAGACTTAGAGTAAGTCTTTGTTTGTTCATTCATTTACATACTTCTTTGTAAAAGACTTTAGTATACCAACTTCCTAAGGAAGTGGTCAAAGAAGTAACATTTCCTTTGGTTGCCACAGATAAAAAGTTGATGTTAGTGCTTAGGACTAATATGTCTAAATCCTTCTCCTACCACTAATGTGGATGAGCAGGGACTTCATTCATGTCCACAAGATTTAATAATAATTTTTGTGATAAATACATGATATCATTTAGTTTTATTTCATACCAAAATTTGAATCATTTTGCATTCTTACAGAATAAAACTTGTCATGGGAATTTGTGAAAACTTACTTTTCACGAAAAATTAATAAAATATAAATTCCCTCTCAGTTACTTAATTTACTAATACAGGTTTTACTTTACAGGTTTAAATAATGGTGTACAGGGGGTATACTTACTTTGGTAATCTAAATAACTACTTTTTTTGCAACTGTTTGAAGTAGAAGACTGACATGGGGCTGATCACATACTTTCTTGAAACTGATTTATCTTTTTACTCCTAACATTTTCCACTACAATTCTGTACCACTGCATTTCCAAATAGTCTGGTATCTGATTATCTAGGATAAATAAGCGTTTATATGAAAGCCTCTGTATCAGAAGAAGGAAGAAGTAAGAAGGGAACTTGGCAGACAGAAATCTGCACAGTATACTCTTCTTCATGATTGCAGTTTATTCTATCTTTAAAGTCACACAGAAAATACAGAACTTTAGTTTGAACTTAATTTTGCCTCACTGTGAAGTTCAGATACTCTTTTCTGCACCATATGGTTTCTCATGACATAATTGTCATTCAGCTTTACCTAGCTGACACCAGCAATATTTGAGGGGCAAGAATTTAGTTTGGAGTAAAGTTGTACCAGATCTTCCACAGTCTTTCTCCTTCTTCTTACCCTCTTTCTCTTTTTCATTCTGCCCATGACTTTAGATTTACAATCATTTTCATCTACATTGCCCAGTAAATCTTAAGGTTGAAAGTAATGAATAGCTAACATTAGATTGTAGGGAGTATTTTTGATTCATAGGTTTGGGGATCACATATAACCTTTATTCTCTCTCTCTCTCTCTCTCTCTCTCTCTCTCTCTCTCTCTCTCTCTCTCTCTCTCTCTCTCTCTCTCCCCCTAGGGGGGCGGTTAGGGGCCAGTCCTGGGTTTTGAACTCAGGGCTTAAGCACTGACCCTGAACTTCTTTTGCTCAATGCTAGCACTCTACCAATTGAGCCACAGAGCCATTTCCTGCTTTTTCTGTTTTTGTGTTACTAAGGAATCAAACCCAGGGCTTCATGTATGCTAGGCAAGCACTCTACCACTAAGCCAGATTCTCATTCCTGATATAACCTTTCTTGTGTTATTGTAAATCACCATGAAACTGTTACTTGCAAGAAAAATTGTAAAGGGTGCTACACATGTGTGGGAGAGAAATTTGTGAGTATACATTATGAGTAATTTATTGTTAAATTGTAGTTAATGTTTTCCTTGTTTTAAACTAGATGTATGGCAGAGTAGTACTAATCAGAATGTGTATTAGGAGATATACTGATATATACATATGTATGTGTATATATATATATATACATATATACATTTCTCATCTGATACTTCCCCTTTAGCTGATGATTTTCCAGTTCAGATCAATTTATTTAGCTATCAAAATATCACATAATACATTTGTGGATAAGCATGCTGTCTAGTAGATAGTTGTAATTGTTCTTAATGCATTTACTGTGTTAACCAAGGGCTCTAAAATTAAGAAGTCTCTCTTTTTAAAAAAATAGGTTTACAACTATTACACTGGTACAGACAGTGTCCATTTAGAACCTATGTCTGAATACAAATGAAATTAAAAAAGAGCAATGTTCTCTTGTATACAGTTCTGCATGAATAAATTCATTAACATTTAGAATTAGAACTTTTGTGTGATCCTCAGACAATATTTTTTGTTGTTTTTTTTTTTATAATCTTAACCTGTTCTCTGTTCAGTGAAGCTATATTTGGATCATTACTAATCTTAACATACCTGCCAGCTGGACTCCAAACCTGATAGTCTTATTCTTTTGGTTCATATCCCCAGATTTTAATGTAGCCTGAGTTAAGGAAAGCTCATTTCTTCCATAGTTCTGTGAAAAACTTTCATCCCTCATTGAAGGTTGTAGTCCCTAGACTACCTGAAGTAGTCATGTGCTACATAGAACATTGAGGCCAATGTGAACACTCACATTGATCAATCTTAGTTATTACCACAAATCTGGAAATATACTCTCCTGAGAGTAGCCCGTCTGTCAGCATGATGAGGAGAGGGAAGTGTGAAGGGACTGAGATTGGATCACCAAAAATCAGCATAATGAAAATAACTGATAGCGAATAATGATCACTAGAATTGAAATTACCAAGTGTTTGAAAGGGATGGAGTACTCATATTCCATTTGGAACATCACATTACAAAAGAACAATTCTTTTTCTTTCACCTCAATTCTTTTTGCATTATTTTAGTTATATTTTTTAATAGAGTCTCACATCTTTGTAAGGGGCTCACCTCAGAACCCCATACCTCATTCTTCCACCTCCTATATATATATATAGAATTGTAAGTGAGAAACACCAAATGTAGCTTATTTGTTGTGATGGGATGTGTCTCCCCCCAGCCCCGGCCCAGCCTGGTGAACTTAACAACCGTGATTCACCCAATCTCTGCTTCCTAAGTATATGGGATTATAGGGATTCATCACCACACCTGTGCTTCTCCCAAACCAACCCTCCCACCTCCAGTTTGGATATTTTATATTGACCTGCCATCTACTGTCTTCTTCTAGTTCATTAGTTCTATATTATTTTTTGACAGTGCTGAAGCTCAAACCCAATGCTTCGCACATGCTAGGCAAGCACTCTTCCACTGAGCTACATCCCAGCCCACTGCTATTTCTCATCTGTTGGTAAACCCATCTGCTATAAATGCAAGAAGGCTTTTATTATCTCCACTGATTTGTTAGTAACATTTTAATCTTATGGCTATTTACTTTAAAAGAATAAAACATGTAAATAGGTCAAATATAGCTGAATGTTAGGTTCTTGCTATTGTTTCTTCTATGTCATCCATTTAATATAGGACACACTATATTAAGAATTTTCTTGAGAATACTCAAAAAACATTACACATTTAATATGGTGTGGAGCTATAGTTTTGCATTACTTAGATATATCATTGGGCTCTCTCAATGTTAATTTCCTTTGATATAAAATAGTCCTTTTCATGTGGGCTGAAGCTGCTGGGTTAATACATTTTTATTAAGGAAAAATAAAACCTTGGTTATGTATTTTACAAAAGTCAGAAATAAACTAGAAGAAACATTTAAAATACTAGCTATCTAAACAGGATCCTTTCAATGTGATATGTAAATTGAAAAGAGAAGAGGAAGATCCAAGAGAACAAGGAATTGAGATTCTAAAGTGAGTCACAAAGTAGTTGCAGTTACCTGCTGTCTCGTTAGAACTTTGGAAATAAAGCCATAGTAGCAACTTCAGATTTTGACAAACATGGATTCCAGTTGCCTGGCTTATTATATATACTTAGCTTTAAGTTTTATTTTCTGATTTGAAAAATAATAGTATTTCTCAAGAGACCATTTTAAAATTTATTGTCCCACTTTTAAGAATTATATTCTCAGTCATTGAGATGCTTTCAGCTGTTAATATTACCTAATACACAAAAGAAGTAAACTCTGTGGGCTTAAACCTAAGCTACTTATAGAAATACCTCACATTATAAATAACTAAAAAAAAACAAACAAACATTTTCCTTCCTTACTAGGGTTTGAACTCAGTGCCTTGCTTGCTCAGCTAGCATGCTATCACTTGGGCCATGCTTCCAGCCTGGATTTTTGCTGGCTATTTTGAAGATGTAGTCTCAAGAGCTTTTCTGCTCAAACTGACTTTGAACTGCGATCTTCTAACTCTCAGCCTCCTGAGTTAATTGGATTGTAGTTTTAATACCATGGATGATTAACACCCCAGTGATGGGAAGTACTGTGATCATCAGCTTCAGTTGATAGCTGTTTTCCTTGGGGTCAGAGGTAGCTTGTCAGGCTAGTATGAGATGTATGCTTCCTGTTTGTACTTGGCAAGAAAGTACCAGGAAACTATCCCTTTCTTATACAGCATGCCTCTTTCCCTTTAGCTTGAGAAAACCAGTGCAGGTTGCCCTTTTCAACTACTAAGCCAGTCTGGGGGACATGGCAGATTCTGTTTGCTTGTCTAAATAGTACCTGCTTCTAGTACTGAAAAATGACTTTGGGAAAAAGACTGAAGGAGCAAATAAAATCTGTTTCTCTTTTCTTAGGTAAACCAAGGAGGAAAGTTGAAAGAAAGAGAGGGAAATAAATACCAGCTAGTGAAGAAGCATGGCTAGAACTGCATGTTAGACTGTAACCATTAAGATCATTTCAATGTTGGGCCATGAAGATCATCAATCATATTGCAGTTCTTCAAATCGTTTAGTCCTGGTCAACCTCTTACTAAAAGTAATGTACTTGGAGCTTTTTTGGTCTGTGGCAGGCTGCTAGGTGGATGGGGGGTGAAGGAAATTTTAGCAGTAAGTATTCTAGGAAAGCCTGGAAGTTGAAGTTTAAGAGTTTAGATTTTATCTGTAGGAAATACAAATTACCAAAAATGGAGTAGAAGGCAGTGATAGTTACAATCTAGGTCACTGTAAGAATGGTGAATGGAAAGGGTTGTGGTAAATGAGTTTTACCAAAATTATTACTATGTTGACAATGCTGGGGATAGAATCTACAGCTTCATTTGTGTTAGGTAAGCATTTTACCCCACCCTAAATGTTTACTTTTGTTTTTGTTATTGTGGTACTGGAGATGGAATTTCGGGCCTAGATGATCAGTAGTCAGTTTTCTTTGATTATGGAGAAATGATCTTTAAAAGGGTTTTTTGATGGCCTATAAATTTTAAAGGACTGACTTTAAGAAGATATCATTAAATCCAAATTTGATGACTACAGACATATTTCTTTTAACTCATTTTAGCTTCTCTAAGGATGGCATATATACAAGAATCTTGATAACCCTGGATGCTGGCTCTGGACATTCCCTGGATAGATTTGGACATATTCCAGAGAATGCCTGACAATCACAGTGCTATACTTCCTTGATAATTTTATGCATCAAGATAAGATTAGAAGTTTTTATATAATAGGAGAACAGTAAGTTTGAAAACTGGAAAAACTATGTTTGGACAGATTACATTTCTTATTTGATTAATTTTAAACATATATAGACTAAATCTGAAAACTAAGCATTATACAGAACAGTATCACATTGCTTACATAAAATTATGTATCTATAATTTCATATTATAAGTAGAGAATTATCTGAAAACAATAATCTGAATGTTCAGTATTTATCTGAGTGTTAAGATGATTTTTATTTCTCTGTACTTTTGTGGAGGGAGAGAACAAATAAGTCCTGGAGCTTGAACTCGGCTAGGTTGCTGTCCTTGAGCTCCTTTTGCTCAAGGCTATCCCTCTACCCATGTGAACCAGCTCCATTTACACCTTTTTTGGTAGTTTAGTGTAGATAAGAGTCTCTTAGAGTTTCATTCTCAGGCTGGCTTCAAACTGCAATCCTTAGATCTCAACCTCCTAAGTAGCTAGGATTACAAGAAGCCACCCAGCTTCTTTGTACCTTTTAAGTTGCCTGATTTCATATATAATTTTACAATAAAAAATCAGTAGTGTTATTTTTCTTTCTTTTTTTTTTTTTTTTTTTTTTGGCCAGTTCTGGGCCTTGGACTCAGGGCCTGAGCACTGTCCCTGGCTTCTTCCCTCTCAAGGCTAGCACTCTGCCACTTGAGCCACAGCGCCGCTTCTGGCCGTTTTCTGTATATGTGGTGCTGGGGAATCGAACCTAGGGCCTCGTGTATCCGAGGCAGGCACTCTTGCCACTAGGCCATATCCCCAGCCCCAGTGTTATTTTTCTTTTAGACAAAATGAGGACATTAGCTACAAACCTTAGATCAAAATGAAACTCAGTGTTTTTTAACTTTGCATATGAAGTTGTGACTATAATTGGAATCTTTCAACATGTTTAGTTGGTCAGAAGAAGGGTTGGTCAGCATGGACAGTGTCTGAGAATCCTTGCAGGGTCTATGGGGGAGGGGCTGCAGCACTGGCACTGCTGCTGCCTCTAGCCTGGAAATGAATATGATTTTTGTTAAATATAATTTTCTGGATCAAGCGCTTCTCAGAACCTGTAGGTTTTAAGCTTGTGTGACTCTGTGGATCACATGGAATCTCAGTGAACTATACTTGATTCGGTTTCTTGCTTCAGTCTTTATGATCACTAAGCAACCTTTTAATGAACAGATCCCCTTTTTCACAAGGAGAGAAAACTGAAGACTGATTATACAGAGCTTCTTGAGAGATTTTTCAGTTTGGGTTAACAAATTAATGTTAAGGCTGAGATTAGAGGGTGGAAAAGAAGGAAGAAAATATACCAGGCTTCTCCTGTTAAGTCAACTAAAATACCCTTTCTCCATTTTTTCCTCCTCAGACCCTTTCTAGATCAATTAACCTCAAAGACTGCTTGGGGGAGGGACTTAAGAATGTGGATTCATCAGCTTTTTTTTTTTTCTTTCTCTTTTCTGATATTGCCTCCCCAATTGCTTTTTCATGTGACTACCTTGTTGGCAGTCCTATAGCAGTGAAAGAATGGTTCAGTTTTTCTACATCCTTTTTGCCATTTGTATTAAGCTGATTTCAACATATTTTTGTTTTTATATTTTAAGGTAAATTGTCAAGAATTAAACGTATTTTTTCAAGTACTTTTTGTGTCAATTAATGGATCATCCTCTAGCTGTTGTTGTTGTTTTGGGGTTTTTTTTGCAAAAGAGAACTGACTTTTGCATCCATTTTGAAATGCAGTAGGAAGTATACTATGTTCTCTTTTTAAGATTTCTTAGTATCCATATACCACTGCAGAATATAATAGTAATATATTCATTTACTTCCATTAAAAAATCTAGAACATCTAGAAATTTAATTAATGTATTTGCTTAATAAATATAACAGCCAACATCTACCAAATATTTACTACTTCAGGAATTAACAGTAAATACTTTATATATGAAGTATCTCACTATTTACAAAGTGTTTTTTGTGTGTGTGTGTCATCCATGTAACCTTCCATGCTGGAGGTAAATGCCTAAGGTGAACCGTGACCATATGTGAGTTTCTTAAGAACTAAAGTTGTATCAGATCAGATCCTGTTTACTTCCTCAGAGACTAGACAGGCTCGATAAATTGTGACTTGTAATTTCTGAAAACAGGTTGAAAAACTGTTTATATGCAGAATTAGCCATGTAGTACATTCTATTTTCTGCCTTTTTCAAATGAGTAAACAAGGCTTAATTTACTGAAGAACAAAAAGCCAAGAAATATACCTTGCCAAAAATAATAATGAAACATACAATTCTCAACACACACACACACACACACACACACACACACACACACGTTGGGGATTGAACTCAGGGCTCTGTGGATACTACTTAAGGACTCTTATCAGGAAATGACATTCCCAAGCTGGCCATGAACTCAAACTCCTCCTATCTTAGTCTCCTGACTGCTGGGATTGCAGACATGTAATCCATTTTTGGCTTATCATCCTGTTCATTGTATAAACTAACAAAAATATAACAAAAGAACAAACTTGTAAAAAAATTAAGATTTTAAAGTAATACATAGTCATTTTACCAAGCAGAGAAACTAAAAAAATACATACATACATACATACATACATACATACGTACATGCATGGAATTATTCTAACAAATTCTAAAGGCTAACAATTTTATAATTCTACCTCCCCCAAGAGAAAAGCAAATGAAATGTATTTAAAGTTCAGTAATTTAAACTAAAATTCCATTTTAAGATTACTCTGTGATCATTTATATTTTGTGTGTCTGTGTGTGTGCACGTGTGTGGATACATGCATGCACATGTGCCTGTGGGAAGGGGGGCATCCATGCTGTTCCTGAGGCTTGAGGTTAGGGCCTGGGCAATGTCCCTGGACTCTTTTGCTCAAGGTTTGTGTCCTACCACTTGAACCACAGCTCCACTTCTGGCTTTTTGGTACCCATGATTCTCACATCTCAGCTTTGTGAGTTGGATCACAGGAGTGAGCCACTAGTACCTGGCTCTGTAGGTACATTTTAAAAACGATGTTAATAAATCCTAGTTTCTGTGTCATTCTTCCATGCTATGACTTGCTGCCTTTGAAGAGCTTTGAAAGAGAAGGAATAATTATTTTGATAACTAAAACAAGAAAATGTGACAGATTTGGAAGCAAAATGCCAGATTAAAAGCAGCCTCCATTTAAAAAATAATTTATTGTTATTATAAAGGTTACATAAGTCATTTCAGGAATGCATTTCCTTTTGGACAACATCGTCCTTTTCCTTGTATTCTCCTAGTTTTCTCTTCTATCCTTACCTACATAGTGTTTATAAGTACCACTGCTGTATTTGTTCACCCCTTGTTCCTTCATTTCTGTGCCTCCCTTTACCCTCCCAAATGGACAAACAAGACAAAAAGAAAAGAAAACAAAATCCAAGAAAAGACCTCTATTTCCATTTGCTGGAGTTCATTTCGATAAATATTATTTTGTATGATCAGAGGCACATAGGTATTCTGCACATAGGTATTCCTCTCCTAAGAGTGTTCTCACTGTGTATGCATGCCTAGAGTCCTATATAATTTATCATGTTTCAGTCTTTAGATCTAGCTTCCACATATTAGAGAAAGTATGCACCATTTGTTTCTCTGGTCTTGGCTCACCTCAACATGGTCTTGTTTTATGCTTTTTGCTTTCCTTTTTTTTTTTTTTTGGCCAGTCCTGGGGCTTGAGCTCAGGGCCTGGGTGCATGTTCCTGAGTTTCATTCGCTCAAGGCTGGTACTTTGCCATTTGAGCTATAACACCATTTCTAGCCTTTTCTGTTTATGTAGTACTGAGAAATCAAACCCAGGGCTTCATGTGTGCTTGGCAAGCTCTCTATCACATTCCCAGCCCTCATTTTTGTTTTTTAATTTATATGTGTGTTTTTCTCTTTCTTGGATATTGGTGTTGTTGGACTTTTTGTGTGAGTATATACTACTCAACTCTACTCACTTCATGTCCCCTGCATCATAACCTGATACCACATTAACTACATTCTTCTAATCTCACCAATAAATAGGACATCTAAACAAAAAAAATCAGTAAAGAAACTTTAGAATTAAATGGTACCATAGTCCAAATGGAATTAACGATAGCTAGAGTATTTCACCCAATAGCAGTATAATACACATTCTCATCAGTGCATGGAACCTTTTCCAAAATACTTCATATTCCAGGACATATAACAAGTCTCAGAAAACAGATCAAAAATGAAATGAATGAAACTTGTTCTAGTATATCTGGCCACAATGGAATTAAAGAAGAGCTCAGCAGCCAAAGATGTTAGAGAAAATATTCAAATACTTAGAGACTAAACAACACATTATTGAATGACCGTAAGTCATTGAAGAAATAAAAGGAGAGAAGTTCCTAAAACCTAATGGAAATGAAAGCATTCTATCAGAACTTTCAGGAATAGCAAAAGCAGTGTTTTGTAAGTACTCACAGTCATGATTACTTATTTGATCTAAGTACTCATAGTCGTAAGTCAAGTACTCATGAATACTTACATCAGAAACAAAACCAGTGCTCAAATAAAGATGATACAACTCAAACTTCTAGAAAACAGGAATAAACCAAACCCCCAAAATAGTAGAGAAGTAGTAAAAATTAACACAGAAATTAATGAATTGGAAACTTAAAAAAACAAAACAAAGAACCAGTGAAACAAAAACTTGTTTTTTGGAGGAATAAATAAGATTGGCAAGCCTGGAGCTAATTTGACCAGAAGAAAGAGCTGAGAGACTCAAGTCAACTTAATTAGAGATGAAAAATGGTTTATCACAACAAATACCAAAAAGATTCAGAGGATAATGAAGTACTTACTTGAAAACCTGTACTCAAGTAAGCTGGAAAATCTACAAGAAATGGATAAATATACTTGACCCACCAAAACTGAACCAAATGGATATAAGCTACTTAAGCAACACAATAACAAGTAATAAAATTGAATCAGTACTAAAGAGTCTCACAACAAAGAAAAGCCCAGGACCAAATGGATTCGCAGCCAAATTCTATCATACCTTCAAAGCACTACTAACACTAATACTACTCAGCCTTTTCCATAAGATAGAAAAGGAAAGAGTGCTACTGAATTTATTCTATAAAGCAGCTATTATACTCGTTTAACCAAGATACAATGACAAGATGCAACCAAGTGTAAGAAAAATCTGTTTTTTCTATCAAAGTGAGTTGCTTAAAAATTCTTGCTTTGACTTGGTGTTGGTTCTTGTTGGTATTCTGCTAAGACAGTATCAGCAAGTAAAGAAATGGGAGGAGGAAATGGCTTTGGATAAGGAAGGACTTCTGAAATAAAAAGTTTTGCCTTAACTGGTTTTTCCATGATAGGATTATGACACAGCTCAGAAGACACTTTATTGTTCAAGAAATATCCCACGGTGGTTATGTTTTGAGATTGCTTGTGTTCTGTTAGTCTTCAGTATCTTTTAATGGCCACCGTATGTAAAATGCATCCTACCCTCATCAAATTAGATTGTGAACCTGAGCTCAACCAATTTGAGCTGAGGATTAGGGCCTGCTATGTTAGGGATAAATAGGGAGCAGTCTGCCTGATTGCCACATTTCTGGTTGATGGCACATCCTTCTGTAGAAGTAAATTTTGCCTTGCTGAGACAACTCTTTGTTTTCACATCTATTATTGTGACTCCAATGGTTCTTGAAGAATATAACACAAGGGAAAAATTATAAGTCAATCTCAACATTGATACAAAAAATCTCAATAAAATTCTTGCAAACTAAATGCAGTAACACATCAAAAAAGATCATATACAATAATCACCTTGGTTTCATCTCGGAGATTCAAGGATGGTTCAATATATGTAAATCAATAAATGTAATACATTACAAAACAGGACAAAAAATAAAATCATACAATCATCTCAATTGCTGCAGAAAAAACTTGACAGAATTTTACATCCTTTTTAGAGTAAAAGCTCTGAAGAATCTAGGAATATAAGGGATGTACTGGAACTTAATAAAGGCTATAGTTATGCCAAACCTATAGCTAACAATGTGTTAAATGACAAAAAAAATGGAATAATTTCTACTGAAGTTTAGGAACAAGACAAGAATGGCTACTCTCCTCATTCTTATTCAGTATTGCTTTAGAATTCCTACCCTGAGCAACAGGAGAGGCAAAAGAAATAAAAAGAATTCAAATAGGAGTCCTGGGAATATGGCCTAGTGGCAAGAGTGCTTGCCTCATATACATGAAGCCCTGGGTTCGACTCCTCAGCACCACATATATAGAAAAGGCCAGAAGTGGCACTGTGGCTCAAGTGGCAGAGTGATAGCCTTGAGCAAAAAAAGAAGCTCAGGGACAGTGCTTAGGCCCTGAATCCAAGGCCCAGGACTGGCAAAAAAAAATAATAATAAAAATTAAAAAAGAATTCAAATAGGAAAAGAAGAAATAAGTTATCCCTACTCGTTGATGATATAATCCTGTAATTAACTGACTATATAGACTCCCCCAAAACACTTCTAGAACCTTTGGGCAGGTAGCAGGATGCAAAATTAATACTAAAAAATCAGTAGTTTTTCTATATACTAGCAATGAATAGTCTGAGAAGGAAATTAGGGAGTTACATTTACAGCAGCTCCGAAAAGTTGGTATTAACTAAGAAAGTGAAAGAAAGACTTGTACAGTGAAAATTATTAAACCTTGAACAGAGAAATTGAAGATGGAAAGACCTCCCATGCTCATGATTTGGCCGAATATGGTGATTGCTGAGAGCAATCCATAGATTCAGTGCAATCCAAATCAAACTCCCAATATCATTTCCCACAGAATTAGAGAAATTAATCCAAGAATTCATGTGGAAGCATAACAGACCCCTATAGCGAAAATAATTGTAAATCAAAAGAACTCTGCTGGAGATATCACAATACCCGATTTCAAATTATTCTCTTGAGCCATACTAATACAAATAGCTTGATAACTGGCAGAAAACAGACCCGAAGACCAGTGGAGCTATAAAGAAGACACAGCAATTAAAATCACATAGCTGTAGCCAACTAATTTTGACAAAGAAACAATATACAGTAGAGAAAAGGGAACCTTTTTATGACATTGTACTGGGAAAATAGCATCCAACTATAGGAGACCGCAACCTGACTTCTATCTCACCCTGTGCAAAACGACTCCAGAGCTCAAGCTAAGATCTGAAAATAAATCTACAGAAAAACATAAGAAAACTCTGGAAGTTACAGGTACAGGAAAAATTTTTTCTGAATAGGACTCCAGATACCCATAGGATAAGATCAAGAATTGACAAATGGGACCTCATTAAACTAGAATTTCTGCATAGCAAAAGAAACAGTTACCAGAACCAAAAGACAGCCTACAGAATGGAAGAAAATCTTTGCCAGCTATTTAACAGGTAAAAGATTAATACCTAGAGTATATAAAGAATTTAAAAAAAAAATTCAACTAATAGGCAAAGTGAAGAGAAGATTTTATAAGAAGAAATACAAATGGTTAATAATACACAAAGAAATACTCAATATCCTTAGCCTTAAAGGAATTGCACACTAAACCACACTAAGATTCCATCTCTATTCAAAATGGCAGACATCAAGAAAACAAACATCAAATCTTTGGAGGATGCGAGGGCGATTGAGAGGAATCCTTATACACTGTTGGTGGGAATATAAACTAGTACACCACTATGAAAATTAGTATGTGGGTTCCTCAAAAGACTAAGAAAAAGATTATTCCCATGACCTTGTCATACAGGAAAGTAAAGCAATATACCAGGAAGACACCTGCAGATCCATGTTTATTTCAGCACTGTTCATAATAGCCAAGCAATAGAACCAACTAATGGAAAAAGAATATGTCATATGTATATGTATACATATATGTGTATATGTATGTGTGTAACGGATAAAGAATATGTGGTATGTGTATATACAAATATGTGTATATGTGTGTTTATGTGTATGTATATGGCATATTACCCAGCCAAAAGAAAAGTGGAATCATATAATTTGCAGGAAATGGATGTGATTGGAGTACATCATACTGAGTGAGACAAGCCAAGCTCAAAAGCAAAATACTGTGTTTTCACTCATAAGAGACATACATATATAGATATAGGTACATGTCCATATATCCATATATGTCCATGTCCATGAGTATGTATGACTAATCATAGAACATGAGAACAACTACTTAAGAGGAGATGGGGAATAGGAAAGGGAAAAGAATAATAGAGGGTGAATAATTTTGAATGTACATGTTGTACAGTGGTGATTTTGTACAATTGTAATTTTTAATGTACAAAATGTACATTTAAAAAGTGAATAGAGTCAAAATACATTGTTCATATCTATGAAAATTGAACAAGAAAACCTGTTGAAATTGTTTGGGAAGGGGAAAAGAGTCAGTGAGTGATGTGGTGTGACTGGTCAGAATTTATTGTAAACCTGTGGAAATGTAACAATGGAAACCCCCCCTCTGTTTAACTAATGTAAGCTAATAATAAAACAATTATATGCTAAGTTTTAATAACTAAGGAAAATAGCAATAATTCTCTAAGTATATTTACAAACATATCCTTTATTATATACTATCATTATAAAAGCATCAAATGTGATTAAACTTTTAAAAATTAAAAAGTATATTTTGATAAATTGTAGTTTTACCCACCGCATTTTTCTACCCCCCACCCATTCCTTAGATATAATGCCATTCACAATTATTTATCCTAGAAACTGGCCAATTAAATAGTACACATCTGTTTCTATGTCATTTCATGTAGATTACATTCATTTCCAAATGATAATTAGTAGGAGATGCGTTAATAGAATCAGCAAACAGGATCTCAAGTCTTTGCAGAGGTTTGCTATATTGTCTGCCTCACTTGTAGTTATATAAGAAACAGCTGTTGTTCCACAAATTCAATCACTTTCTTATTTAGTTTTAGCTACTGACTGGATAGCTTAAGACTATTTGGAGCCAGATTCTGTGAATTTAGTGTCAGTGCCTGGGATGCGGTTTGAATGTTGATGGACCAGAAAAGATGTTAAGATGGGAATCCTGAGGATTTTATTGTTGTTATTATGTTTAATGTACTAGGTGAATTTCCTTTGGCATACCCCCGTGGTCACCGTATATGATTTTGGTACACTGGATATTGCATATATGCTTATCTGAACTAGGGAAGGGAAAGAAAAATGAGGGAGAGTGTAACAAGACAAGAAGTGTACTCACTACCTTATTATGTAACTGTACCCCCTCTGTACATCACCTTGTCAAAATTTAACTAAAAAAATGGGACTCCTGAATTCTGTAATTATGGTGGAGACTTACTGTGATTTTGAAGTTGAATCTTGGTAAGATTCTATTAAGCAAGAGATTCTTATAACAATTACAAATTACAATGAAGATTGTATGAAGAAAATGATAAAATTCATGAAAAATCAAACTGGTTTCTAATGATTAAAAGTATCAGTAATTCCTGATTGAAGCTCAGAACGTGAATTTGACTTTTAAAGTGAGCCAGAGTTCTTTGGTAAGGCAAGAATCTTAGTAGGTAATAGGGGGGCCTTTTACATTTTAAGAATATTGAAAATTGGTTCAAGCTTTTTTTGTTCTGTGTAAGGAAGATGAAAAGGAACTGGAGAAGGATTATGCTAAAAGTAGGCGTTGACGTGTAAATGTACATTGTGTTCTTTTGATCTGGTGGCTCATGATAGGTTTAGTTGGTTTCCATGGTTTCATTTCATTTGCAAACCTTGTGCTATTTAGAATAAATGGAAAATAATGTTCTACAGAATCAGTTTTTCAAAAATATTTTCAGCTAAGATTATGGATCACTTTTTATACATATATAAGTGCATGATAATATGACAGTAGATTTTAGTCTTCTTGCAGTATCATAAAGTAGATGCTGATTTAAGAACAATCGAGTACCATATTTATACTACACCATTATTGAAAGTGTTAGTATATATTTGGTACCTGAAATGATTGGGATCACATCACAGTGTTTTGGAACCTTATATGATTAATAATTCAGATTTTAGAAACTTCTTTTACCATATAATGATAATTTTCTAAATAACCATATCTTTGGATTATGGAATTAAGTATAAAGATGTTATAGCATGTGAAGAGTATTTAGATTTGCTAAGGCAGGGTAAATAATTTACCCTGTCTTTTTTTTTTTTTTTTTTTTTTTTTTTGGCCAGTCCTGGGCCTTGGACTCAGGGCCTGAGCACTGTCCCTGGCTTCTTCCCGCTCAAGGCTAGCACTCTGCCACTTGAGCCACAGCGCCGCTTCTGGCCGTTTTCTGTATATGTGGTGCTGGGGAATCAAACCTAGGGCCTCGTGTATCCGAGGCAGGCACTCTTGCCACTAGGCTATATCCCCAGCCCCTACCCTGTCTTTTTGATTCCCTAATCTATACCCTAATTTTTCTGAACTATTCCTATTTATATGAGTGTGTGTGTGCACAATCATGCGCTTGTGTGTGTGTGCACATACACATGAGCGCATCGGTTCCAGTCCTGAAGTTTGAACTCAGGCCTGGACGCTGTCTCTGGATGCTATCTCTGAGCTTTTTTGTTCAAGGCTAGTGCTCTGCCACTTGAGCTAAACTCCACTTGCAGATTTTTGGTGGTTAATTGGAGATAAGAGTCTCATGGACTTTCCTGCCCACACTAGTTTCAAATAGTTACTTTCAGATTTCAGTCTTGTGACTAGTTAAGATTACAAGTGTAAGCTACCAATACCCAGCTCTTTATATAAAGCCTTTTAAAATATCTTTGCTTTTAAGTTTAATTTTATTGTCAAGGTGATCTTCAGAGGGGTTACAGTAAGGTAGTAAGTACATTTCTTATTAAACTTGTTATCTCCTCCCTCATTTTTCTTACACCTTCCCTCCAAGACTTATAATTACAATATTTTCTATTCACATTATTGGGCCACAAATCTCTAGTACTTTTATTTTTGTATGACTTTAAATTCTAGATCTTTTGAACAAATCTGATCTCCTAGCAGTGACAATTCACCTGTTTCCATGGTTCTTACTATTCTAGATATCTCAAATGATGAACATTATATACTTTTGTTTTCTTATAGTTGTATATTTCATTTAACATATTTCCTTAAAGTTCCAATGGTATCACACGTGACAGAATTTCCTGTTTACAAGGTGAATATTAAATATCATGTTTTCCTTTTAAAATTTAATTTAGTTATCCGTAAGTAGTTGTACAAAGGCATTTCAATATGACATGTCAGTTTATGAGTTCAATGCATCTTGGTCAGTACACCATTCCCATCATTTTCTCCCATCTGTTCCATTCCCACTCCTCCTCACAGTTTACCTGGTTCACATTGAGTATGACTATATTCACCACGTTCCCTCTCTTCATTCATCTGGCTCCCTTCCCTGTAAGCACCTAGATAAAACATGTTTCAGTTTCCTATATACTGTGTTGTCTTTATTTGCTTACCAACCAGTGAATATTAGATTGTGTTCACAGCTGTGTAAACAGTGCTGCAGTTGAACATGAGTGTGCAGATAATTGTGAGATTTTTTTAATTTTTCAGGATATGTATTTATGTATATATGGGCATATATGTATGTGTGTGTGTGTGTGTGTGTGTGTGTGTGTGTGCAGAAGTCATTGTTGGGTCATAATAATAGTTTTAAGTTTGGGAGGGAATCCTCATTCCAGTTTCCACAGTGGGCATACCATTTATCATCCTGCCAACACGTGTTTTCTGTTTTTTGTGTGTGTTTGTATGGGGGGGGGGGGACAGTCATCTTAATCAATGTGAAAACTACCTCTTTCTTGGGGGTGAGAGTGGTCCTAGGGCTTGTATTCAGGGTCTGGACACTGTCCCTGAGCTTTTTAGCTTAAGGTTAGTGTTCTACCACTTGAGCCACAGCTCCCTCCACTTCTAGCTTTGTGGTAGTTAATTGGAGATAGGAGTCTCATGGACTTCCCAGTCAGGCTGGCTTTGAATCAAGATCCTCAGATCTCAGCCTCCTGAGTTAGCTAGGATTACAGGTATGAGCTCCTGGTGCCTGCATTAAGTGGGATTTTTTTTTTTCAGATAGTTCATTGTTATTATTTATAAATGCAACATTCTTTTAAGTGTTAAATTTGTATTCTACAATTTTTGGTAGACTTTCTAGGATTTTCTACTTATGAAATCATGTCCTCTCTGAGCAGAAGTGAGTTTATTCTTCCTTTCCAGTTGGATGCCTTGTTTTTTTCCTTGCCTAATTGCTTTGGAAAGGATTGCCAGTACTATGTAGAATAGAAGTGGTTGCAGTAGCCATTCTTGCCTTGGTCTGATCCTGGAGGAAAAGCTTTCTGTTTTTACACAATCAATTATTGTACTTTCTGTTTGTGACCTTTATTATACTGAGGTGATTTTCTTTTGTTTCTAGTTTGTTGAGATTTTTTTCCATGAAGGAATATTGAATTTTGTCAAATACATTTTCTGTATCATTCAGGTGATATGATTTTTGTTCTTCATTCACCAAAGTTACACATTTACTGACTTTAGTAATTTTTGAAATCCTTGTATCCCAGGTATTAATCTCCTTAATCATGATGTATAATTCTTTTAATGTGCTGTTGAATTTTGTTTGCTAGTATTTTCTTGACTCTCACGGCAGTATTTGTCAGAGATACCGGTATGTAATTTTCTTTTCTTGTATATTTTCATCTAATACTTTGGTATCAGATAATGCATTCCCATACAAAAGGATGTATATTTTGTTATTTCTCTTATGTAAAATAGAAAATTCCAGTAGTAGTAAGAAGATAAGTCATTGAATAGAACAGGGGATAGTTAGACAAACTGCAAAAGGACATAGGGAAACTTTTGGAGCTGTTTAAAATGTTCTGAATCTTGACCATGATAGTCATATCTATCAATGCTTAGTGAAGTCTGCACTTTCATTGAATGTAGTGTATTTCACATAAATAATGCATTAATAGATTTAAAGTGAAGCATTTTCATGAAAAAAATACAAATATTTTCTGATTGTTAATGAATACGGTGTATATACTTAACTAAATTAGGTCTATCTGCTTATCTACAATAGTATTCTTATTTATCTGGAAGTCAAAGTACTGGTAACATCAGAGAGTCCATGTGTTTATTGCAAAGAGTATTTGGTAATACCCAGTAGAGGCTACTACATTAATCATTTTTTATCATTTTGCTCAACCACATATATGTTGGATAAAATATAGTCAATTGGAAGATGAACATAGTTGGTAACTTACCAAGAAGATTTAAAAATATAAAACCAGATTCACCAAGTAAATGTTCAGTAGGTAGCAGGAGAAAAGCAGCTCAACATACTACAGTAACCTCTGGGACATTTTTGTATCCCACACCAAAATAATGTATTAATGAACTTAGCTCATAAAAAAAATGTATTAAATTGCCTTGTGCCAGTCAGTGACTCATGCTTATAATCCCAGTTACTCAGGAGGCTGAAATCTGAGAGGATCTTGATTTGAACCAAGTCTGGGCAGGAAAGTTTGTGAGACTGTTCTATTTAACCACCAAAAAGCCACACGTAGAGTTGTGATTCAAGAGGTAGCACACTAGCCTTGAGTATAAAAGCTCAGGGACACTACTTAGGCCCTGAGTTCAAGCTCTAGGACTGACAAAAAATAAATAAATTGTGTATGTGATACTTAGAGCATGTAATTCATATAGAAACAATTAAACAAGAGCATTATGTTGTATAGAGAAATTAAACAGGAACTTGAAAAATTATATGAATATATAGGTTGGTACAAATACACCTACTTATGTATAGAACTCTTCAACCACTCAAATACACGTGTAATTCTGTGCCTTTTTAGAGCCTCTATTGTAGTACGAATTATAGACTAAAGGAACAGTCATTTAAATCAGATTTTAATAGCATTGATTATTTCTGTAAATATTCCTGTTAAAAGGTTAGGATATGTGTGCAATTTTTCTTATTAACAAACATAAAAATTCACTGGCCAGGCACACTATTTAATATGATTTCTCTGGTTTATCCTTTAAATGAAAAATAATAGCCCAAATCATTATAATTTGTAAAGTACAGTTTAAAAGAAGTTGGTCATCATTTATTTAGTCCCCGTTGTCAATATGGAAAGCAGCTTTAATATTAAATAGATAAGCACCAAAAACATTGGAGCATTATAAATGAAAGACATTATACCAAAGTAGCATGTTTAGAATTATGTCTAGTACAACTACAGGAAACTGGTTGTACTTTGACAGTTCTATATGACTCTTACATACTTTTACCTACTTTCAGTTGTATAGCTGGCCAGCTCAGTGCAAAAGTATTAATAAAACTCTTTACCAAACCCATTCAGCTTCCCTAGGATGTAACATGCCTAGTACTGTGCTGTCTCTGGTACTATAAATGTAGGTAAAACTAACAACTGATCTTCAAGGACTCAGGAGTTGCTAACGTGTTTAAACCTTTATGAGGCAGAAGTAAGCCATTAAGAATCTTACATATATATGATATTAACTATCACAGTATATGTACCACAGTTTTTCTATTTTACTGGCAATTTATATGGCTTGCAAGCTTAGACATTTATGCTTTATATATATAAGGTAATTGCCATATATATCTGTATATCTATTTAGATACAGGTATAAGTAAGCAGCCAATGGCAGTCATTTAATACACACATATATATATATACACACACACTTATATATGCTTGTGTGTGTGCTTGTTGGGCATGCATATATTTGATTTTACTAGGAAATATAAAATCCCTTTGTTAAACAGCATGCCTCTTGCTGCTTATGTAGCAGGTGTGTATCATTTCTTACTACATTTCATACTCAAGTTTTGCCAATTTGAAGGTTATTAGCAAAGATTTTGGTTTCATTTTTTTTGTTGTTGTTGTTGGTGGTGGTGGTGGTGGTGGTGGTGGTCATGGGGCTTGAACAGTGCCCCAGGCACTGTCCCTGAACTCTTTTGCTCAAGGCTAGCATTCCACCACTTTGAGCTACAGTGCCACTTCTGGTTTTCTGTTTGATTACTTGGAGATAAGAGTGCCTTGGCTGGCTTCAAACTTTGATCCTCAGATCTCAACCTCCTGAGTAGCTAGGATTACAGGTGTGCCTGGCTCTGCCTGTTGTTGCTTCTGCTGCTGTTGCTGCTCCTCCTTCCCCCCCTCCTCTTTTTCTTTCTCTTCCTCCTCCTCCCCTTCCTCCTCTTCCTCCTCCTCTTTTCCTTCTTCTTTCCTCCTCCTCCTCCCCTCCTCCTCGTCCTCCTCCCCATCCTCCTCTTCCTCCTTCGTGTATAAATTGTGTCCTTTTATTGAGAAATCTCTTCCTTTTTTTTCCAGTACTAAGATTTGAACTCAAGCACTCCACTGCTACATTATTATTCAATAGGATCTTACATTTGCCCTGGCAAAATCAAATCACAGGTCTCCTACCTATACCTCCTGAGAGCTGGGATTGTACCATCATTCCCAGATCGTCTGTTGAGGTGGTATCTTGCTAACTTTTTACCTGGGCTGGTTTCAAACCACCACTGTCCTGATCTCTGTCTTTCAATTTGCTTGGGATTACACATGTAAGCTGCTGTACCTCACCTAAATTTCCTTGAATTATTCTTTGATTTCTTTTTCCCCCATTTCCAGGAATTCAGTTCAATAAAATATTATTTTATATTATGAGGAGCACATAGACATTGTGCCTTATTATTTTTATTGTAAAGGGGTTACAGTTAAATAAGACAGATAATGAGTGCATTTCTTTTTGAACAGTGTCACCTCTTCCCTTGTTTTCTCCCAGTTTTTTTCCCTCCTGACCTCCCTTCCCACAAGTTGTATAGTTCATTTTCAGCATAGTGTCTAATGGGTATCACTGCTGAATTCATTCACTCTTTGACCTACCATTTCTGTGCTTCCCCTTACCCTCCCCAAGTCAGATCAACTTACATACAAAACAAATAATACAGAAATAAAATAAAATAAATAAAATAAAAATACAGAAATAAAAAACAGCCACCAAAGAGGAAAAACAGGGGAAAAAAAACAAAATAAAAAAACCTCTTGTTTCTATTTCTTGGAGTTCATTTTTATAAGCATCGTTTTGTATGCTCATATGCATATGGCTATTGAGACTATTCTTTGATTTCTGTCCATTCCACTTAATCTTATCTTCCTTTTATGATACCTTAATATTTCTTGGTTAAATCCTGTTCAAGAATAGAAATACTACGGGGAATGTGGCTCAAGTAGTTTGACACCTTGAAAGCTCTTACATTCAATTCCCATTACTGCAAAGGAAGATTGATTGATAGAAAGATAATTAGATAGATAGATGAAACATCCTATTTTTAAGCATGTTGGTTATTTAAAAATAAATACTTTCATGTCTTCATGATTTGCCTCCTCCAACTTGGTTTGATTCTATTTATCATTGTGACTTTTTTTTTGGCCAGTCCTGGGGCTTGGACTCAGGGCCTGGGCACTGACCCTGGCTTCTTTTTGCTCAAGGCAAACACTCTGCCACTTCAGCCACAGCGCCACTTCTGGCCATTTTCTGTGTATGTGGTGCTGGGAATTGAACCCAGGGCCTCATGAATACGAGGCAGGCACTCTAGCCACTAGGCCATATCCCCAGCCCTCATTGTGACTTTTTTATGAAACAGTTTCCTCAGATAACAGGTTATCCCTGACTGATTGCTCATGTTGAAGTGTATTAGGCACTTGAAAGCTGACTAGTAGCTCAAAAAGCTGGTGGACACCTAAGAGATAGAGCATGATTTTGTCTTATTTTCAGGTGAGTTAATCAGATTTCCCAAGGAAGAACCTTTTGGTTTCTTATAAGGAAAAATATAGGAGTCACAAGAACCTGCTACTGAAAGGAAATGGAGATCTTAGTCTTAAGTATTTATATGTCAATCATTTAGTTTTGCGGCTGGTACTTGTATCTTCAATTCTGTCTGTTCTCCTCAAATTATAATCTCTGTCTTTTCTTCTATTCAGAGAACAGAACTCAACTTTTCTTCAGTGGGAGCATTCCGCAATACTTTTGCCCCCATTTTACCATTCAAAATTACATAGTAGAACTTGCAGGATTAATGGCCTAGAAAAGTTTTAGATGGAGGCAACCTTTTGAGGTTGTATACAACAATACTCTCACTTCCTCAGCCTTCTTATTTAGGAAGTATCTGTAGTTATTATTTTTCAGCATTCAGTGAAGTGCTTTACCAAGTTCTTGTTTCTGTTTGAACCTGTCTTCCAAGGGTATGCTTATATGTGTTCATGAGAGATTTGTAGTAGTTTTTCCACTAGCTTATGCTTCTTTGATGCTCATAAACAAAAAGCAAATGCATTCATAACAAATAAAATAGTTTTTATGTTAGATGCTGGGAATATGTCTAACATTATTATTAGCTTAGACAAGTGTGTTGTATATATTTCATTTTCTGTTTATTAACAGAAAGCATCTGCTAGATTGAAGCTTTCTTTTGAAGAAAGACTTTCAAATAACTTTGGCTTCAATCAAAACCTAATTCTTAGTTTTTTGGGTGTTTTTTTTTTTTTGCCAGTCCTGGGCCTTGGACTCAGGGCCTGAACACTGTCCCTGGCTTCTTCCCATTTGAGGCTAGCACTCCGCCACCCGAGCCACAGCGCCCCTTCTGGCCGTTTTCCACATATGTGGTGCTGGGGAATCGAACCGAGAGTTTCATGTGTAGGAGGCAAGTACTCTTGCCACTAGGCCACATTTCCAGCCCAATTCTTAGTTTTATTAAAAAAAAATAAAGTACTACTCCAAGGGCTATTTGGTATATATTTCACCATTTTGTGCTTTTAGACCAAATCTTTCGGGAGTATGATTTCTTGGTAAAACATGGAAAGGATGACATTAGGGTTGCGTTTACTATTTTAAAGCTATATGTTCGAACGATAGAAAATCCTCTGGATGCAGCTTGACACAGCATTAAATACCTTTTCAAAATATGAAAATGTTAGAATCACTGTAGAAAAATATGCTCTTTCTAGAGAGTGGTAATTATGTATAACAATAGCAGTTCAAAGCATGTTATCTCTGCCATTCTTTTTTGCTTGATAACTACAGTACCACTTTCTCCAAAGTTAAGCTCAGAGTTCTACCGTTACAGTTTCAAACCTCTTAACTAAGGAATTAGTGAAGGGCAGAGGCAAATAACAAATATGCAAAAAATAGGAAAAGAAAATTCTGTAGGAATGCATGGGAAATGGTTTATCTTTAGAATTTTTACAAGTTAATGTTGTGTAGTCTGGAGGTCAGTAGTTGTCATTAGATCTATTTAGTATGTATGTTGTACTTTAATACATATTATTGTCTGACTTCCATCCTATTTGCTTAACTGTTAACTATAACTATCCAGAGCATCCAAGAGAAAAATTCACAAAGAACTCACCAGGGTTTTTGCTGACTGTGAAATAGATCAGTGCAGTGGTGTTCTGCTGCAACCAGTGCTGCCTCTTAGTTAGCCCCCTGTACATATTATTGGCTATCTTTTTGTCTTACCCTATTTTTGGGCATTCTGTTCTTCTCTGCAAGGACCTAGACATATAGAGAAGAGGAACTCCATTAAGTGAGCCTACTGTGTTTTTAGCTCTGATGAATATTCTAATAAGGGCTTTACAACCCTGTGGAATGGAGGGTACAAACTGAGTTTTCCAAAGTCACTCTGCTGGGAAATAAGAGACCCTCTCTGTGATACTAGAGCCTAAGGTTTTCTGTTAAATACATAGGCTCTGCTCTTACCTGTCCCTGACCTTATTTTAAAACCACCAGCACACTTTTTTTTGTTTTTGTTTTTTAACTTTTATTGTCAAACTGATGTACAGAGAGGATACATTTTCATACGTTAGGCATTGGATACATTTCTTGTACTGTATGTTATCTCTTCCCTCATTCCCCCCTCCCCTTCCCCCTTCTCCTTTCCCCCCCATGAATTGTTCAGTTGATTTACACCAAACAGTTTTGCAAGTATTGTTTTTGTAGTCGTTTGTCTTTTTACCCTGTGTCTCTCGATTTTGGTTTTCCCTTTCAGTTTCCTAGTTCTAATACCAGTATACACGGTTTCCAATGTACTCAGATAAGATACAGAGATAGTGCAGGTACAACCACAGGAAGGGGATACCAATGTACTCAGATAAGATACAGAGATAGTGCAGGTACAACCACAGGAAGGGGATACAAGAGGATCATCAATAATATATGCTTCGGTTTCACATGGCATGTTGAAAGTAATTACAACAGTGATATGACAGTCGTTTCCGTAACATGGAGTTCATTTCACTTAGCATCATCTTTGTGTTCATAAGAGTATAGCTATTGGGCTCTTGTGATCCTCTGCTTTGACTAGCCTAAACCTGTGCTAATTATTCCCTATGAGGGAGACCATAGAGTCCATGTTTCTTTGGGTCTGGCTCACTTCACTTAGTATAATTTTTTCCAAGTCCTTCCATTTCCTTACGAATGGAGCAATGTCATTCTTTCTGATAGAGGCATAAAATTACATTATGTATATGTACCACATTTTCCTGATCCATTCATCTACTGAGGGGCATCTGGGTTGGTTCCATATTCTAGCTATGACAAATTGTGCTGCAATGAACATTGTTGACCAGCACACTTTGTACTGAGATCTTCTTATGCAACAATTTCTTGATTTGTTATGTTTCCTTAGTTCCAGAATCACCATATAGAAATTTAACTTGTTAAGAGCAAGATTACACATGCTTTTGCCAGGGGTTCTGGCACGTGCCTGTAAAACTACTCACTTGGCAGAGATAAAAAAACAAATGATCACAGTTTGAGGTTACTTGAACAAATATTTAATGATACTCCATATCTGTAAATAAAGTGGATGTGGGGATATATACTAATAATCTTAGCTACTTGGGAAGTATATAAAGTAACTAAGGCACTGTGTTGTGTTAGGCAATGGGATGTGTTACTGAAGAAATAGGAACTTTCCCTTGTTCTAATGGTGAACACAGTGCTTGGGAGTTTTGTAAAAACGTTATTGAATAAATGACAGTCTACTGGTAGAATCCTTTTTTATGGGGAAGGATTTTTTCTCCACCCTCAGATATCTAGCATCCCATTTTGGGGCCTTCTTTACATAGAATAGATCTATTGATTCCACATCTTCTCAGAGATCTTTTGTCCTCTTCCTCCGCTTTGACCCCACAAAGTACAACATGCCTTTCAGATCAGATCAAGGAAGTAGAGAAACCCCTGCCACTACTCTGCTTTATATAGCTTCTTGTGTAAAGGAAGCAAAAGTAACTATGCACTTCCTTAGGGGAAGAAATCTAACGAAAAATCAATCATAATTCCAAAATGCATGTTTGTGTTCTTGTCCTTTGAGACAGCATTTTAATCAAACCACATTATGAGTTATTTCAGTAATCCCATTACCCCATAAAACTGGCAGGCTGAGAGGAACTGGGGATCATGGAAAGAACCATGATTACTTGCATTATTATATGAGAAAGGAAAAAGAACAGACTCTTCCATCCAGTGCCCTACAGCCAGAAAGTACTTCTTGGGTAGATTAGGAATAGGTCCTTGTAAAGTGCTGAAAGTCAAACCTTAGGCCTCTTTTTTTTTTTTGGTGGTGGGGGGGTGGCAGTCCTGGGGTTTGAACTCAGGGTCTGGGCACTGACCCTGAGCTTTTTTTTCTCTAAGCAAGCACACTACCACTTGAGCCACAGCTACACATCTGGCTTTTGGGTGATTAATTCAGGGTCAATAGTCTTACAAAGACGTTTCTGCCCAGTCTGACTTTGAACCACAATCCTCTGATCTTAGCCTCCTGAGTAGCTAAAGTTATTAGTGTGAGCTGCTGGTGCCCAACTATGCTTCATTCTTTTAATCAAACAGTGCCCATCACATTTGAAGCTAGTTCAGCCACCTTTCCTTTATGCCCTGTGCTGCTAACACTTTCCAAATTGCAGAAGACCTGTGACAAGTGTCTCACACTATTGCTTCAATGTCTGTGTTAAGGGTCATATTCACTGTAACGATGCAGGATAAAATCATAAATCCTAGTGGAAGTAAAGGAGAGAGGATTCCTCTTTGAAATGCCTCTGATATAACTGAACCTTAAAGGGATTTAGTGATAAGCAGGCTGTGTGTGCTCCTTATTGTAAGAGCTTATTAAAATTTTAAAGTAGCTTTATAAGTGTATTTGTAAATAGCAACTAATAATGTATCAGCAAAAAGAAAATAATAAAAACACATATTAAGTAGGAAAACGTTAATATTTCAAATTGCTATAGAAATTTTACTTTGCTAATAATTTAGACAGGGTAAAAATGTACTTGGGTCAGGCGCTGATGGCTCACACTTGTAACCGTAGCTATTCAGGGTGCTGAGATCTGAGGATTGCTTTTCAAAGCCAGCTGAGACAGGAAAGCTGATGAGACTTTTGTCTTCTAATAAACTACAAACAAAACCAGAAAAACATATCAGACGTAGAACTCTGGCTTAAGTGGTTGCACAGTACCTAGGTTCTCTGAGTTCAATCTCCAGGACCAGCACATTTTTTTTTTTTTAAACTTGGGAGAAATAGGTTTTTAACTTCAGAGGAAAATGGAGATCAGGAAAGTGTAGTTATATAGTCATTCACTTGCACATAAATAAAAATGTAATTGCTTTTTAAGAACCAAAAGATGGGGGCTGGGAATACAGCCTAGTGGCAAGAGTGCTTGCCTCCTACACATGAGGCTCTCAGTTCGATTCCCCAGCACCACATATATGGAAAATGGCCAGAGGGGGCGCTGTGGCTCAGGTGGCAGAGTGCTAGCCTTGAGCGGGAAGAAGTCAGGGGTGGTGCTCAGGCCCTGAGTCCAAGGCCCAGGACTGGCCAAAAAAAAAAAGAACCAAAAGATGGTTGGATTATAGGTTAAAAGGGGTGACAGGGACATTATATTGGATTCTGGATTAAATAATTAGTAAAGTCTAAATTCTAACCATAGAAATATATTTCAAGCTATTCTAAAAATATTTTTGTTTTTTTAAAGGTTATATCACTGTTGTAATTACTTTCAACATGCGATGTGAAACCATAGCTTCTATTATTGATGATCCTCTTGTATGCCCTTCCTGTGGTCGTTCCTTCACTATCTCTGTATCTTATCTGAGTACATTGGAAACCGTGTATACAGGTATTAGAACTAGGAAACTGTAAGGGAATACCAAAATCGAAAGACACAGGGTAAAAAAGACAAATGTTGCAAAAGCAATACTTGCAAAACTGTTTAGTGTAAATCTACTGAACAATCATAGGGGGAAAGGGAAAGGGGGAAGGGGGAATGAGGGAGGAGGTAACAAACAGTACAAGAAATGTATCCAATGCCTAAAGTATGAAACTGTAACCGCTCTGTATATCAGTTTGACAATAAAAATAAACAAATAAAGGAAATTTCTTACTCTTATTTATTTGGTATATAATTTATGCTACAATAATAACAAGTTTGTAGTAACAAGTTTGTGTAACAAGTTTGCAATCTCGTTTAGCACTTTTTTTCAAACAGGAATAATTTTAATTTTTAGTTTATCTCTTCAGTGTGTTTTTGGAAAAGAAATGGAAATATGATAACTTCATGATTTTTCTTAGTGTTGAATCAGCTCCCTCAGGGTTACCTACAAGATGCCATGACAAGCACCCCCTTCTGCTTTTGGGCATCATCTTTTGTGTTAGAACTGCCCCTATATTTTGACTGTGGCATTGTTGACAGTCATGCCAGCTTGGATTCCTTTGGCTTAAAAATGCAAAATACTTGAAATTATGACAAAAGGAAGCTATCCTCTAGTTATTGAAAGCATGTTGTCAAGCATTTCTGCAGTGTCCTACTTTATGATTTATGTGCCTTCTGCATCTTGCCCTTCATTAACTAGCACACACGGGAGAATGACTGTGAGAAAGAAGGAAGTTCTTCTGTGCCAGTTGCCAGAAATAGCAAAAGTGTGTTTTGCTGGGCACTGGTGGCTCACAACTGTAATCCTAGCTACTCAGGAGATCTGAGGATGGTGATTTGAAGCCAGCCTGGGCAGGAAAGTCTTTGTGAGACTATTATCTCCGGTGTACTACCAAAAGCCAGAAGTGGTACAGTGGCTCAAGTGGTAAGCTAGCCTTGATTAAAAGAAGCTCAGGGACAGCATCCAGGCCCTGAGTTCAAGCACCAGGACCAAACAAACAAACAAAGAAAACCCCAACAACTGTGTTTCTCTGCCCTCTTGCCTGTGTGGCTCTGGTTCTGGAGCCAATGCTAGTGTACATGATTGTTGGCATCTGACAGATGAGCCTTTCATTGTAAATGTGTCTTCATCCTAATTGCTATTTAACAACATTAAATATTGGTATTGCTCAACTTGAAGACAATACATTAATATGGAAATTTCATATACTGGAGTTGACCAACTTAATACTGAATGTATATTTTAATACAATATGATATGTGCTTTCTCCTGCTTTTCAGACAAGCATGTTGAAGTTCTTTTTTTTTATGTTGAAGTTCTTTAAAAATCAAATAAAAACAAATTCTGTTTTCTTGGATCAGGATGCTTTCTGTTACTGCAAGTTGGTTTTTTTGTGTTCAGAAGTTTTCATTTTGCTAGGAACCCCCATGGCTCCTGCCTACTTGGGATGCTGGGATCAGGAAGATCACAGTTTGAGTCCAGCATAAGCAGAAAAGTTTGAGAGACCCTTTCTCAATGAAGAGCTGGACACAGTGGCGCATACCTGTTATACTAGCTAAATGAGATGCCTTAACATAGGTTGATTGAGCCCAGATCCAAGCCTGGCCAGGAAACAAGACCCAGTCTCCAAAAACTGAGCAAAAGTCAGGGCTGCAGGCCTGTAGTTCAAATCCCAGTGTCGTTAACAACATAAATAAATAGTTTTAATTTTATATATTCTAGATGATTCATGGAGGCTAGACAGCTAATTTAAACAATGAGACATTCACAAAGCAAGCAATGGTTTGTTTAGATTTTTTAATTTTGTCAGAGTTCATTTGCTTACTTTTCTTAAAAACATCTTTCCCATTTCATTGAGGCAGATTTGGAAGTCAAACCAGAAACTTCAGGCTCTACTACGATGGAAAGCACTTTGTTGGGGAGAAACGCTTTGAGTCTATCCACGATCTGGTGACTGATGGCTTGATTACTCTCTATATTGAAACCAAGGCAGCAGAATACATTGCCAAGATGACGATAAACCCAATTTATGAGCACGTAGGATACACAACCTTAAACAGAGAGCCAGCATACAAAAAACATATGGCAATCGTGAAAGAGACAAATGATGAGAGAGATGCTACAGGCCAGGATGGGGTATCTGAGAAAAGGGTAAGCACCATGAAACCACACTGTATCTTTTTCTGTTTGGGGTCTTTTTCAGAGAGCTATTATCACCACAATTCATTTCTCAGCACATGCTTTAAAAAGTGAATGCTTTTTTCATAATTCTAGTTTTTGTAGTGTTAAACTTTTCATACATTATTTCTTGTTCACTTAAAATATGCTAGATTCTTTAAAAAATATTCCTGCATGTCTTTCTATCAGTTTTAGCTTCAAAACTATGTTGGAAACATGTCCTCTAGTAAGAACATTCAGGAGTTTTAGTCAAAAGTTTAAATGATAGTCAAGATTAAATAGCAGCTATATAAGAATTTTTTTTGTTATATAAGAATTTTTTTTTTGTTTTCCTTAAAGGTAATTCACTAAGTTCTGTTCTTTTTTTTTTTTTTTTCCCAGTTGTGGGGCTTGAACTCAGGGCCTGGGCACTGTCCCTGAACCTCTTTGTGCTCAAGGCTAGCGCTGTACCACTTGGCTCACAGTGCCACTTCTGTTTTTTGGGTAGTTAATTGGAGATAAGAGTTTCATGGGCCCGCAAGCCCGAAGCACAGGTTTTCTTTGAATCTCGGAGGGTTATTATTAGAAATCCTCTTTTGAGTTCAGTGTTTTTAAAAGCCAGTGCTAAATATCCCTTTTAGATGGAGACTTTGAGTACATATTAAAATGGAGAAGTTACTGTTTAAAAAAAAGAGTTTCACGGGGACTTTTCTGCCTAGCCTGGCTTCAAACTGCAATTCTCAGACCTTAGCCTCCTGAGTAGCTAGGATTACAGGCATAAGCCAATGGTACCTGGCTGTAGTTCTGTTCTTTAGCAAGTTAATTAATTTATTTTTAATGTATACAACTTAATTTACTCTATTAATTACTTTGGGAAATGTATCTCGAGGATAGAGAAGAATTTCTCTTTTAAGAAGTAATTTGATCAGAAAGTTTTACTTTTTTTTTTTTTTTTTTGGCCAGTCCTGGGGCTTGGACTCAGGGCCTGAGCACTGTCCCTGGCTTCTTTTTGCTCAAAGCTAGCACTCTACCACTTGAGCCACAGCGCCACTTCTGGCCATTTTCTGTACATGTGGTGCTGGGGAATTGAACCCAGGGCCTCATGTATACGAGGCAAGCACTCTTGCCACTAGGCCATATCCCCAGCCCCAGAAAGTTTTACTTTTAAGTTTTAATTTAAGGTTTTAGTTGTCATGTTTTAATTAGAATGTCTTTTAGATAAATAAGTTTTAATTCTTTTGCATTAAGAATATTTTACTTTTGAAATTTTCCTCACTTTCCTCAGATCCCTTCCCCCCCCCCCCCCCCCCCAGAGAGTAAGAAAACTTTCTTATGTTTCATGTTGTGTGAAGTTTAGTTAAGGGAGTTTTGTGTATTCTAATTAGAATTTTATGAATTTGCTTATTAGTTCAAGAATTTTGGTCAGTAGATTAAATGTAATAGAGTTTAAGTTTGGATTCTGTCACCAAATAAATTTGTTTACAAGTTACTTAATTTCCTTTTTTGATCATGTTACTTGTAAAGTTGCAGTAAACAGTCGTGAGGATTGTATGTCTGTTTGTGTAAAACACTTGGAGTGCTTGACCCTCTGTATGAGCTTCATGATTATCATTGCAGCCACATTACCTCAAAGCAGCTTCCTCCAATTCTCACAGTTATGGAATAAGTAAAAATGTAGAATGTTTATTGTCCAGCTCAAATTCTAATTTCTGGCAGATCATACTTAGGTTAGTGTGTTTTATGGTTACAGAGAAGCCAAGTGGTTTAAATTATAGACTGCAGGAAATTGTCTTAAAAATGGCTTTAATATACTTTCATTGGTTAGGTACCACAAGTCTTGGAAGTAGCCTGGATTTAAAATGGCAAATACATGTTATGTTCAGTAGTGTTGTTTTCACTATCTCATTCCCATTTTCTCACTGATGCTTGATCTTTCTACTCAAAGCATTTTTAATGCTTGTACTTTTGACATATTCTTTGCCCACGTGCTAGAATATCCTACACCAGCATTCAGAAAATATTGAAGTCTTTCAAAGTTGGTCATCTAATGATAACCTGTATGAATGTTTTGAGATACACTTTTCTATCCCTAAGGCCTTGAGCTAAACATTTAGGTATATAATATTAAGTGAACTATTTAACGTAATAGAAACTTGCTTATCTCTTCTCCACAGTAGAACTGATAGAAAGGGAGAAAGTTGACTAGATAACACCTGGAGGACTCTTTTCATGCTGGGAGACATGATTGTTTTTGTATTCTAGCAACATTATATGTTGTATTTCCTGGATTGTCTTGTACTATAGGCCAGTGATAACTACAGCGAAATAGTGGGCACTGGGAAGTATCCTTCTCCAGCAATACATTATTAAGGATCATATTTTCAGCGTTTTTAGAAACTGCATGCATCTTAAATCTAGTTGGCTTAAAAATCTCACTCAAAAATAGATTTATTTTATTTACAGGTGTCATCCAACAGGACAGGGATGATGACCTATTCAACAGCTTGAAACATTGATTCCCTGTCACAATGGATGACATTTGTAAGTAAAGACAATCATATTTAATTGATATAAAATATCTATTAACACAAGAATGGTTTAGTAATATTTTAAATGGATCCTTAATAGCTAAAGTGCCTCTTATCTATGATGCCTTTACTTCAAAGGCAAAAAATATTGGCCTTATAGGAGTTAGTACACTGTCTTAGAGAAGATGCTGATATTGTAATTAAGAGTTAGGTGCTTGTGCTGCTAGAAGAATGGATTTTAAGTGTCCTGTTGGGTCAACTGCTTTGTTCCTTTGCGATTATATTTCTCTGCCATTAGTAGAGCAAATTGGACTAGATGATGTATAAGATGTGGCTCTTATAGTCTGTGATCCTTCAAGGAATATATTAAAGGAATAAATACCCTAGTAGACCCCTGAAAGTAAGACATGTTTTTAGTTTATCCTCAAACCAGTTTAGTTTTATTAGCTCAAGTTTCTTCATGAGTTCAAGGGTTTTCTACAGTATATGAATCACACATACCTCAAAAACATTCAGTACTCTGATAGATTGGATAAATTTAAAAGCTTGTTTTCTTTTTAGCGCACAGTACTGAAGTGTGAACTCAAAGCCTCCCTTGCTAGTAGGCATTGTACCACTTGAATCACATACCCTGCCACATGATTCTCCAGTGGGGCACCCAAACTTATTTGAATCATCCTGCTCTGAACATTTTTGAAAAACGGTGTTTCATGAAAACTATTTGGGAAATTTTTGTACAAGGCAATCTTTTTAGGTCTTTGTTTCATAATTAACAAAGACTTCTACATTTGTGTTTTGTAAGTTGTGCATTTTAAATTTTTGTCCATGGTCTGTTAGGTGATTTCATTGCCACAAAGAGTGAAATTGGGAATTCTTTGTTCCTATGAAATCTTATGGCCTATTATGAGGGAAAGCAATTTCTTTCCAAGTGATAGCTATACCATTTCTCTTGTTTACTGTTTGTTTATTAAACTTGAAATGTCAGTTGGAAACTTTACAAACCTTAAAACATGGTGTCAGGGCTGGGGATATAGCCTAGTGGCAAGAGTGCCTGCCTCGTATACACGAGGCCCTAGGTTCGATTCCCCAGCACCACATATACAGAAAACGGCCAGAAGCGGCGCTGTGGCTCAAGTGGTGGAGTGCTAGCCTTGAGCGGGAAGAAGCCAGGGACAGTGCTCAGGCCCTGAGTCCAAGGCCCAGGACTGGCCAAAAAAAAAAAAAAAAAACATGGTGTCAGTGGCTTATGTTTATAATCCCAGCAATTTGAGAGGCAGAGATTGTGAGGATCACAGTTAGATGCCAGTGCAAGCATGAACTTGAAAAACCCATTTCTTAATCAATAGGTAGATGCAGTAGCATGTATCTATTATCCTAGCTAGGTGAAACTTATAACTAGGTGAATCTTGATCCAAACCAGCCAAGCATATACAAAAGAACCATTTTTTTTAATGACAAAGACAAGAAGGGTTGGCTTGAAGTAGGGTGCCTGCCTACAAGCACAAGGCCCCTTATTTAACCTGCAGAACCACACACGTATGCGTGCGCACACACACACACACACACACACACACACACGAACACACACTTATCAGTTAAAGCATTGTGATGCAGTTAATCGTGAAACTGTAGCATGTTGAGAAACCAGACTTCCTCCTTTTCTAAAATGGCTTAACTTAGCAGTCCAGACTGGCCATGAGCCCAGCTTTATTAGTTCTTTTTATTTATTTTGGAACTGGATTTGAGTGGTTTAGTAAATATAATAAGTTTACCTCAAAAGATATGGAACCAATAGTTTTTATAATAATTTCATACTTACTAAACATATAATTTTAAATCTCCCAAAAATATTCAGTGGAAAATGTCTTATATAACTGTGAACAATGCATACTGTCAAATCAAATATATAATTTGCATTTTATAAACCATACTATGAGCTAGCACTGTGAATCTAGGCAGAATGTCTTTCACTTTGGATTAGTCATCTAAACTTAACCATCTGACTTGTAAAGATGCCTAGGAGGCAGGGGTGTGCAAAATGAGTGTTTTCATTTTATGGAACTTGAACAAACTAAATAGCATGTGCGTGTATGTATAAAGCATTCTTTTCCTGAGAGTTGTAGTGAATGTAATATTTGGCATATTTTTATAATTTACTGTTAAGGAATTTGTTTTACACTTAAATTCACATTTTGGAAGACTTCTTTGGAATCTTTAGCCTACATGTATGCTGAGCTTTACAGCTGAAATGTAATTGAGAACTACCATACATTGCCACAATGACTAGAATTCTTTGGATATCTCTATAAAATGGAACAACAAAATGGGCATGACCAATCTGGTATGTTATTGGCTCAGTCTCTTGCAAAGCAACTGTTCTTAATTTTTCACTTTGTTTTAAACATATATAGCACCTTAACCATCTCCACATTATCTTGAAGGAGAAAGGAAGGCATGAAACAATATGTACAAACTATATGCTCATGACTTTGAACCTTCATCCTCATTTAGACCTCTTTTTTTCTGGACCTTATTTCTACTCCAGCTCTTTATGTTTTTTTCTTAGCCCTGCCTTTATACAAGTCTCTACTGTACCTTAGTAAAGATTGGGATCAGAGGACAAATTGTTCCTTCAGAAACATTGAAATGTGCTTAGACTCACTAATTTGTATGTAAAAGCCAGATTAATAAAATTATGAGTAAGACTACAACTTCTGTATAGTACTTAGAATAGTGTGTTTAATGTCTATAAATGTTCTGCTGGGTTTTTAATGGCTACATAGTCAGTTATTTACCAGCTATATGAATTTGAATAAGCTCTTACCTTCCTTATTCTTAGTTTACTCCAGTATCTATAAGGAACATATGGATGCCATTGAGTTTGAATGGTATTCTATAATGTGATCTTCCTTGAAAATGGAAGGTGCTACATGAAAGCAATATTGGCATGTGAGATCAGATCAACCAGATGTCCATTTGTTGGTCCAAATATTTAAAAACAGCAAGTTCAGTTTTCTCTTTAATATTCCCCCCTCCCCAATCTTGGGGCTTGAATTTAGGACCTCAGCTCTGACCCTGAGCTTCTTTTTCTCAAAGCTACCGCTCTACCACCCCAGCCACTTCCAGCTTTTTCTGAGTAGTTTATTGGAGATAAAACTCTCGTAGACTTTTCTGCCTAGGCTGGCTTTGAACTGCAGTACTTAGATCTCCTTGAGTAGCTAGGATCACAGGTATGAGCCACCAGTACTGAGCTTTTTAAAGTATTTTTGATTGTTAGCAGGGTGCTGGTGGTTTACACATGTAATCTTAGCAACTCAGGAGTCTGAGATCTGAGGATTGATGTTCGAAGCCAGTCCAGGCAGGAAAATCCGTGAGACTCTTAACTCTAGTTAATCAGCAGAAAACCACAAATAGCTCACCTAGTAGAATGCTAGCCGTGAACAAAATAGCTCAGGGACAATGCTCAGGCCTTGAATTCAAGCCTTACTACTGGCACACAAAAAGAAAAAGAAGATATTTTTTGAACTGTCTTTTCAATTTACAAGAAAACAGCAAAAATCTAATTGTTTCATCATGAAAGTAAATTTTCTCTTTTAAATAATATGGTGCTAATTCTATCTTAACAGGAAAAAAAGGTCTTTGCCTATTCCTCATAACCAGGATAAACTGCAGTATTTTTTGTGATACTTGAATTTTAATATGAAGCTTAAAAAAAAAAAAAAACTCTTTTCCTTGACCATAAAGTCTGCTGCTTTTCCTGTCAGTAACTTTTTTTTTTTTTTGGCCAGTCCTGGGGCTTCTTGAACTCAGGGCCTGAGCACTGTCCCTGGCTTCCTTTTTGCTCAAGGCTAGCATTCTACCACTTGAGCCACAGCACCACTTCTGCCTTTTTTATGTATGTGGTGCTGAGGAATTGAACCCAGGGCTTCATGTATATGAGGCAAACACTCTACCACTAGGCCAAATTCCCAGCCCCTCCTGTCAGTAACTTTTATTGAATCTGTGCTTTATGTTCAGATCAATATTTCTTAATTCTATGTAGATCAAGGATCTCCTTTTGCTTTAGTATCTTCACACTTGATTTTAAAATGGTTTTATGAGGCATTTATATAAAATTTTTCTTCATGTTATTCAGAAGTTATCTTGGACTATATACAAATTATGAACAAATGTTACTCAGAAGTAATCTTGGGCTTTATACAAATTATGAACAAATCAGAAAGATTATTCCTATTTCTTCCTCAGATCCCATGAACTAACTCATCTTTCAAAATGCATTTAATTCAGAATTTATTATTTGTCTCCTTTTTACAAATAAATGAGCTACATTCTGGAAAGAATAAAAACTACAATTCAAGCCTGACACAAAGATTATACAATATTTCATTAGTTCTACTAACTTAACACTTCATGTCTTGAGAGCAGAAAGTAACCTGTTTATATAGAGAACTACAAGAAGTTCAGTAAATACTAAGTTGGATTCACTTTGGTTTGAGTTTGTTGCTATAATAATCCAGCACATCACAGGAAACAATTGTAGACAAGAAACCTGATTTTTCCAAATCATAGATCATAAATGATTATGAAATGATGGCATCCCACCCGTTTCAAGGGTTTTAGCCCCTCAGTATTGGTTCACTTCTGTTCTAGCACCTTGAACTACATACATAGTGTTGACTTACTTATGAATTAACAAATACATGAATAGATTTTCTGAGTTCAGCCAAATCTAAGGCCATCACAGAAATCCTTGCTGAGACTTAGAACAAAAGTACAGTAATATAATTTGACTTAATACTCTTTTCCCCTTTATAAACTCAGAATCCTTAGAATGATCATTTGAGGCAGGGAGGGCATTCCTCATTCCAAAATAAAGCATCTGAGGTTCAAAGAATTTGTGTCACAAAGTAACTTGTGGGAGTGAGCTAGTGCTCTTCTTCAGAGGTGTGTCTAAAGAAGCCAAGATGACAAGGGATACTTTACCAGGTTTATAGCTATTAGTCATGTGTTAGAAACATCTAGACTTCACTCTTAAATCCCATGCTGTAATTATTAATGAAAACCCCAAAGAGGGCCTGGCATATTTTACACGTGAGTCTCATCTGTCCTTCCATCTTATCACCCACAGAAAGAATTAGTAATTGAAAGGCACTAGGGAATACCAGATGGAAAGAGGAAGATAGAACATAAACAAATCAGTTCCTCAGCTCCAAAGAACCAGGCCAAATTCAGAACAGAAGACCAAATTGTAATTTTCTAAGCCAGCTGTAGTTTGGGGAAATTTTCTGTATCAGGGTCAATGAACAAATAAAATTAATCTTAAATTACTGACTTGAAGATTAGAAAAGAAGCTATTAGAAATTCTTTCACATTGCTGTCCCAGGGTCATTTGGTGGAGAAATATCACTAGTAACAAAATCGACTTTTCTTGTCTTTCTCTTCTGGCTTTTAGGGGTAATAGCACTGTTTTATGGTACATAGCAAGATGAGACCATTGAACTTAATCTGACCTTGTCTTGTTGCTCACACATGATAGACAATTCTGAAAGATCAGCTCTGTGGTTGCAGTAAATCCTTACAATAGTCCCAGACCCATTTATTTGGATTTGTAATCTAATCTACTTTTTTTCTTCATATTTTCCTTTTTTATTTGGACTCAGTTATTTTTTCTCCTAATATTAGGACTTTGGAGTGACTGGACAATTGTAGGCAAGCCCAGGAGCTTTTACTTTCACAAGTGATGGAAATTTTTGTTTTTTATAAAGTAAACTCACAAACTCATTCTTTTTTTTTTCTTCTTCTTCTTTATCGTCAAAGTGACAAACTCATTCTTAAAGTCTGTTAGGACCTCTTTCAGGTTACTAGAACTGGTCAGAAATGCTGTAACCCCACCGGGAAAAAAAAAAAAGAAAAGAAATGCTGTAACCTGAAACATTACATTGCAGGTTGTTGTTTTTTTAATTTCAACCAATTGTAGACATCTATATTGAACACTAATCTTATTCTTGTTTATATAATTTGTTTTCTTTTTTGCTAGTCCTTGGACCTGAGTAGTGTATTGGAGATGAGAGTCTCACAGACTTTCCTGCCCAGACTGGCTTCAAACCATGATCCTCAAATCTCAGCCTTCTGAATAGCTAGGATTGCAGGCATGAGCTACTGGTACCTGGCCTGTATATCTCTTTATTTGTGTACTCGGCCCTCTGCTGATTCACAGAGTTGACTTACCCAACCACCCAACAGTAGTTTTTATTAAATCCATCGCTATCGTTTTTCCTTGTCTTTATTCTCAAAACAGCACAGCCTAACAACTGTTTACATAGAATTTACATTGCATATGTGTTAGAAATAATCTTTTATGCTGGAAGTTGTGTATATACAAATAGATACTATTTTAGATAAGGGACTTGAGCATCCATGGAATTTTACTGTTCCTGGGGAGCATGGAACCAGTCCCCCAGCCATATCAGGGGACAGCTATACTACTAAACTATTTTTACTCTGGTTTGCCAGTTACCTGACTGGATCAGTCCAGTTTTCTTAGCTTGTAAAACCATTCACTATAAATTCACTAAATGCTGTGGGTTTGCTGATGACCCATATAAATTTACATCTCATCCAACTTAAACATTTTCTTGATAACTTCTAAGTTGTTGTGGCTTCTTTGCCAACAATCTTTGGTAAAAAGGTCACCTACAGTACAATTCTGCTCCCAAATTAGTGGCCTTTATATGAGCTGCCGACTGTGTAGCATCTTCTTAAGAGATTTGCATCTTCCTTCTTTTCTCCAGCTGAGGGAGGGATCCTTACTCTGGCTTTGCTTATTACCTTTAGTTTACTTACTACCTTTAGAATGGCTTTGGGCTGCTACCCAGATTCTTTTTTTTTAAATTTATTTATTAATTGAACACAATTTTTTTTGACAAGGTGTTGTACAAAAAGGGTACAGTTACATAGTAGGGCAGTGTGTACATTTCTTGTAATATCTTACGCCCTGTTTTTCTTTCCCTTATCTTCTAGGTAGGTAGACATATATACAATATACAATGTATCAAGAACATATATAGTAGCCACGTGGCAAAGCCCAAGAAAATTCGCCTAGGGCTTTAAATGTAATGTCGATATTAGAAAATATGTTGACAGTAGTCTTATATGAATGTACATACATAGCTTTTGAGCTATTGTATTCCACTGAGAGGTCAATTTTTGACCTTTATATGTTGAGTAGTTGTTTGGTTTTAGTTACATATTGTTGGGTCGCTGCCCCAATCCTGTGGGAAATACCATTTGACAAGCAGTTTTTGGTTTCACAGACCTGGTCTCTACTGTCTCTCCGTCTCCCTTTCTTAACAGTCATATATCAGGGAGATCATGCCCCTTTGTTTTCTGTGTTCTAGGCTTGTCTCGCTCAACATTATTTGTTCAAGTTCTGACCATTTCCCTGCAAATAACAATATTTCACCATTCCTAATCGCTATGTAGTATTCCATTGTGTATAGGTACCATATTTTTTAGATCCATTCATCTGTGGAAGGGCATCTGGGTTGTTTCCATATTTTGGCTATTGTGAATTGTGCCGCAATAAACATGGAAGTACAAATGTCTTTTTGATATCTTGGGGTTTGCTGTTTAGGATAGATGCCTAGGAGTGGTATGGCTGGGTCATAGGGTAGGTCTATATTGAGCTTTTTGAGAAACCTCCATACTGTTCTCCAAAGTGGTTGTACTAATTTGCACTCCCACCGACAATGGAGAAGGGTTCCTCTTTCCCTGCACCCCCTCCAGCATTTGTTGATGCCTGAGTTCAGAGTATAGGCCATTCTAACTGGGGTGAGGTAGTATCTCAGGGTTGTTTTTATTTGCATTTCCTTTACTACCAGGGATGTTGAACATTTCCTCATATGTTTCTTTGCCATTTTTATTTCTTCTCTTGTGAAGTCTCTCTTTAGCTCCTTTTCCCATTTCCTAATTGGTTTATTGGGCTTGGAGGGGCTTAGTTTTTTTAGTTCTCTGTAGATGACAGATATTAGGCCTTTGTCTGTTGCTGTGCTGGTAAAGATCCTTTCCCATATGGTTGGCTGTCTTTCTGTTTTGGTGGCTATGTCCTTAGCTGTATAGAAACTTTTTAATTTGTAGTAGTCCCATTTGTCGAGTCTCTCCCCTATTTGTTGTGCCCCTGGGACTCTATTCAGGAAGTTCCTTCCTGTGCCTATAAGTTCTAGCGTCTTTCCTACTCTGTCCTTCAATAGTTTCAAGGATTCAGGTCTGATATTGAGGTCCTTGATCCATTTTGAGTTGATCTTGGTGCATGGTGATAGGCTTGGGTCTACTTTGAGTTTTCTGCATATGGCTGCCCAGTTCTCCCAGCACCAGTAGTTGAAGAGGCTATGTTTATTCCATTGTATGTCTTTAGCTCCTTTGTGCAATATCAGCTGGCTGTAAGAGTGCGGTTTTATTTCTGGATCTTCAATTCTAATCCATTGGTCTTCTGATCTGTTTTTATACCAATACCAGGCTGTTTTTGTTATGATGGCCCTGTAGTAGAGCTTGAAGTCTGGTATTGTGATACCTCCTGCACTGCTTTTTTTGCCTAGAATTGCTTTGGCTATTCTAGGTCTTTTGCTGTTCCATATGAATTTATGGATTGCTTTCTCTGTTTCAGTGAAGAATGTGACTGGGATTTTGATAGGGATTGCATTGAATTTGTATAACAATTTGGGCAATATGGCCATTTTCAATATTGATTCTGCCTGCCCATGAGCATTGGAGGTCTTTCCATCTCCTTGTGTCTTCTTTGATTTCCCTTATTAGATTTTTATAGTTCTCATTAAATAGGTCCGTCACGTCCTTGGTTAAGTTGATCCCTAGGTACTTTATTCTTTTTTTGGCTACTGTAAATGGAATTGTTTCCATAATTTCCTTTTCTGTTTGTATATTGCTGGTGTACAGAAAAGCTGCTGACTTTTGTGGATTAATTTTGTATCCTGCTACTTTGCCAAAATGGTTTATTAGGTGTAGGAGTTTGGGGACTGAGTTTTTTGGGTCCTTCAGATATAAGATCATGTCGTCTGCGAACAGGGATAATTTGATTTCTTCCTTGCCGATGTGGATCCCTTTGATGTCCTCCTCTTGCCTTATTGCTATGGCTAGGGATTCCAGCACTATGTTGAAAAGATGTGGGGAGAGTGGGCATCCTTGTCTTGTTCCTGAGTTTAGGGGGAATGATTTTAGTTTCTCTCCATTTTATATGATGTTAGCAGTTGGTCTGTTGTATATGGCTTTTATTGTTTTGAGGAATGTTCCATCTATTCCTGTTCTCTCCAGAGCTTTTAATAAGTATGGATGTTGTATTTTGCCAAAGGCTTTTTGGGCATCGACTGAGATAACAATGTGATTCTTGATTTTAGTTCTGTTTATGGGTGAATTACGTTGATTGATTTATGGATGTTGAACCATCCTTGTGACTGTGGGATGAAGCCTACTTGGTCATGATGTATAATTTTCTTGATCAGTTTCTGTATCCTGTTAGCTAATATTTTATTGAGGAGCTTTGCGTCTGTGTTCATTAGTGATATTGGTCTGTAGTTCTCTTTTTTGTTGGGTCTTTGCCTGGTTTGGGAATAAGTATAATATTAGCTTCATAGAATGAGTTTGGGATTTCTCCCTCTGCTTCTATTTCGCGGAAGAGTTTGAGGAGTATTGGTATTAGCTCCTCACTAAAGGTTTTATAGAATTCGCTGGTGAATCCATCTGGGCCTGGGCTTTTCTTTGTTGGGAGGTTCTTGATTACCTCCTGTATCTCACTGTAAGTTATTGGTTTATTTAGTTGATTTCTTTCTTTTTGGTTCAGTTTGGGCAGTTTATACTTCTCTAAGAATTGATCCATTTCTGTAAAATTATTGTTTTTTACTGAGTAGAGGTTCTGGAAATAGCTCCTTATGATTGTTTGAATATTGTGTGTACTTGTAATTTTTCCGGTGGAGTCCCTGATTTTACGTATATGAGTCTCTTCTCTTCTTTTTTTTGTAAGTCTTGCAAGGGGTCTGTCAATTTTATTTATTTTCTCAAAGAACCAGCTTTTAGTCTTATTTATTTCTTGAATGGTCTTTTTATTTTCAATCAGATTTATCTCTTCTTTAATGTTTGTGATCTCTCTCCTCCTAGTCATTTTAGATTCGATCATTTCTTGTTTCTCCAGTTGTTTTAGTTTCATCATGAGGTTATTCACCTGCTCTGCTTCCATTCTTTTAATGTGAGTGCTGAGGGCAATGATCTTGCCCCTCAGTACTGCCTTAGCTGTGTCCCATAGGTTTCTTTGTGATGTGTTTTCATTGTCATTGTGGCTTATGAATTCGTTGATTTCATCTTTAACATGGTCTGTGGCCCATGTGTTGGATAACAGTGTGGGGTTTAGCCTCCAAGAATGTGTATAGCCTCTGTGGTAATCGTTGCTTTTGACAGTTACCTTTAATCCACTGTGATCAGATATAATACATGGATTGACATCAATACTTTTGTATTTGCTGAGGTTCTTTGTGTGGGCTATGACATGGTCTGTTTTGGAGTATGATCCATGGGCTGCTGAGAAGAAGGTGTATTGGGTCTCTGTGGGGTAGAAGATTCTGTATAGATCTGTGAGATCCATTTGGGATATGGTGTTACTTAGGTGTTACTTAGGTCCCTTGCTAATCCTCTGGGTGTTGGATCTGTCTCTTGGAGAGAGTGAGGTATTAAGGTCACCCATGATGATTGTGTTTGCGTCTATCTTGTTCTGTAATTCTGTCAGAATTTGCTTGACATATGTGGGGCCTCTTTTGTTCGGTGAGTATACACTTATCACCATGATGTCTTGATTCTGGAATTTTCCTTGTATTAAAATGTAGTGTCCTTCTTTGTCTTTTTGAGCTGATTTTAATGAAAAGTCCAGCTTGTCTGAGATCAGGATGGCTACACCTGCCGTTTTGGTAGGTGTGTTTGCTTGGAAGATCTTGCTCCATCCTTTCATTTGGAGCCTGTTTTTGTCTCTTGCTGTAAGGTGGGTCTCTTGTAGACAACAGATGCCAACTTTTTGTTTGCAGATCCATTCTGCCAGTCTGCTCCTCTTTTTTTTTTTGGCCAGTCCTGGGCCTTGAACTCAGGGCCTGAGCACTGTCCCTGGCTTCTTTTTGTTCAAGGCTAGCACTCTGCCACTTGAGCCCCAGTGCCACTTCTGGGGGTTTTCTGTATATGTGGTGCTGGGGAATCGAACCCAGGGCCTCATGTATACGAGACAAGCACTCTTGCCACTAGGGCATATCCCCAGCCAGTCTGCTCCTCTTAATCAGAGAGTTTATACCGTTTATATTCAGTGGAGTTATTTAGTTATTTATTTTAGCCAGTCCTAGGCCGTGAACTCAAGGCCTGAGCACTGTCCCTGGCTTCTTTTTTGCTCAAGGCTAGCACTCTGCCACTTGAGCCACAGCACCACTTCTGGCCATTTTCTGTATATGTGGTGCTGAGGAATTGAACCCAGGGCCTCATGTATAGGAGACAAGCACTCTTGCCACTAGGCCATATTCCCAGCCTTTATACCGTTTATATTCAAAGAGATTTTCTTGTTGGGCTGTTTTTTCCTCTTTTTTCCTTGTCTTTAGTGAGCTGCTCTTTCTGTTGGGCTCTGGCTCTTGTAGTTTCTTTCTGTTTCTGTCTGTGTGTCCTGTACGATTTCTGTTGGGTGGGATTCCCCTCTTAGAATTCACTGTAGGGCTGGTTTTTTATTCACATACTCCTTTAGATCCTCTTTGCTATGGAAAGATCTGGTTTTCCCTTCGAATGTGAACTCCAACTTCACTGGATATTTAATCCTAGGTTGCATATTGTTGGCCTGTAGTACTTGGATGGTGTTCTTCCACTCACTTCGCGCTTGGTAGGTTTTTGTGGAAAGGTCTGCTGTAATTCGGATCCTCTTCCCATTGTAGTAAATTTCTTTCTTCGCCTTGGCTGCATTCAGAATTTGCTCTTTATTCTTGAGATCTGAAGTCTTGAATATTATGTGCCTTGGGGTGGCTTTTCTGGGGTCTGGCCTGCCAGGTGTCCTATAGGCTTCGGTTACCTGGATGGGGTCCCTTGTGAGATTGGGGAAGTATTCTGCCATTACTTTATTGAAAATATGATGAAGCCCTCTCCTCTGGTATTCGGCTCCTTCTTCTATTCCAATTATGCGCAGATTATATCTCTTGTCCTTGTCCACTAGTTCCTGGATTAGTCTGCCCTGAAGCTTCACCCTTTCTTGGAGTGTGGTAATTTTCTGGTTCTTGTCGGCTGCCTCATCGTCCAAGAGAGAGATTCTGGATTCCATATGGTCAATTCTTTGTGGTGTGGATTCAATTGTGGAGTTTATGGATGTCAGAGAGCTATTTATGGTTGTCAGATCAGCTCTGATCGTGGAAATTTCTTTCTTTAAAGAGTTGTATTTTAAATCTATTTTTTCATGCATTTCCCTTCTCAGGATGTTAAGGTCTTCTTTAACAGAGGTTTGCATTGTATCCGTTTTTGCTTCCATTTCTTTCTTGGCTTCCTGGATGTCCTTCAGGACTTCCACTCTAAACTCCTGGAATTGTTTTCTGATTTCGTTTTTGACCCTTTCCATCATTTCTGTTAACATGGCCTCATTTGCTTTTTTATTCTCCATCTCCTGGTTCAGTCGTGCTGCTTTTTGGAGCTGGCGAGTTGGCTTGCCCTTTCATGAACTGTTATATTTCTTTGTGATTTGCGCATCTGGGATCTGTGGGTGTCTTTCCTGATTTGGCTTTGTGCTGGTTCCCGCTGGTCCGTCAGTGGGAGCCTTGTGTCCTGGTGTCCTGGCTCTGGGTTTGGGTTTGGCTGTTGAACCTTGCTTCCCAATGGGTGAGCGTGACTTTCTCAGTTGTTGCTGAGGTGGTCACTCTTCCTGCACTTGGGGGCCGGTAGGTTCTGTGTCTTTCTCTGTGGGACAGTGTCCTGCCGCTGTTCTGTGCTGACCCTAGCATGCCCCTGTTGGGGGTTTGCTGGTCGCTGATTCAGCGTGGCGTGGAGTCTTATCTCTTCTTTGGTTCTTTTTTCTACTCTGTATCTTGGTCAGAGGAGCTCACCTCTCAGGCAATTCACCTTCCTGTGTGGACCGCTCCGGGGCCGGTGTTGTTGAGGGGCGGCCCACCCACTTGTGCGAAATACGCCAGACTGAGTGGGCACAGGCCGATGGAGAGCTCTGCCCTCCTGTGTGCTGTGCGCCCACTACAACAGGCACTGCCGCTGTGGCCCCGTCCACCTGAGCGGGGTACGCCTACCGGATCGAGCCCTGGGTTGTTGGGTTGTGCTTGCGCCCTCATGTGAGTCCGCTGTGGGGGGCTGTATATGTGGGGCCCAGTGGGATCAACTGTCCAGGCGTGGGTTACCACCCTCAGACTGCGCCTCCGCTGCGAGGAGGACGCGTGATCAGGCCCAGGTGTCCCTGCTGTGCTGGTATTGGTGACTAGCACCTGTGACTTTAGTCCGCGAGGTCCAGGCGCCTCAGGTGGGGCTTGCACTGCGGGCTGTCCCGGGCCCCTGTTGTGAAGGGGGCAGGGCCGGTGTAGCCAGTTCAGGCTCCTGGGCGGCCTTGGGGCTGCTCCGCCCTTCCCCTGCTAAACTCCTGTGACTTCCCAGAGCCTGATGGGGCCTTCCCGCCTGATTTGGGGGTTCTTTGTTCCCTCGGGGTGGGGAGGGGGAGGGAGGGAGATCTAGCTTCTTTGTAGGGTTTGGGTCTGTGATAGCTGGTCTCCCATTGGGGGAGGGGGTAATGGGGGACTCACTGGTCCTGGATTGTGTGTGTGTCCCGCGCCGCCGTTGGTCCTTCGTGGGTGGAGTGCTGTGGTGTGGCGAAAGGTCGTGGTGGCATCCCCGGCTCTCCCCTTCTGTACCGCTGGGTTCCCCAGCCGCTTATGTCCATTCCCGGTGTGGACCCGAACTTCCCGTCGCCGCCATCGCAGTGTGTCTTGGTCTGCGCTCTCCCTGGGGTCCGTGGAGTCCTGCTGTCTGGACTCTGTGCTCTCGGTGTGAGTTTTTGGCAGTTGGTCTGCCGATCGCCGGGTCCCTTTTCCCAGCCTGGCCCTATTTGGGCCAGGGTCGGCTTGTGGGGGGAGGGTGCCCCGGAGATTCTCCGGCTCCGTGTAGGTTTTCGGCTCTTCTTTTTTCTCCTTTTTGTTTTCCTGCGTTTCTCCACTGCTTCTGGCTACTGGTTTTGCTGGGTTCTTGATGGGGTGTTGGGTGCTGGAGTTCCCAGCTCACTATTCAGTTGGAGCGAGTCGGGGTGCCTCCCTACTGTGGCGGCGCCATCTTCCTCCCTCCAGATTCTTAATAAGTTCTGTTTTTCTTCGTAACAGTGAACTTTACAAATAAGCATATATCTTTATGTTTCTTAAGAATTTCTTAAAAGCCATATTTTATTGAGATATATATAGCAAAGTATATATATAGCACATGTACAGTTTGAGTTTTGACATTCTTATAGCCATGTACCCACCACTCCAATCAAAATATATATATTTCATTACCCTAGATAGTTCCCTCTTGCCTCTTTGTAGAAAATCCCACCCACCTTGACCTCATATAACCAGTAATGGGATTTCTATCAGGACATTTATTTTTAAATGTTGATGTGACACTATTAAATATCTCACATTTCTTGCATTCTTTTTATTATAAACACATCTGATATCTCAGATTTTGTCTCAGATTTTCGTATGTAATATTTCTCAGGTCAGGGCTGGGAATGTGGCTTAGAGGTAGAGTGCTTGCCTAGTATACATGAAGCCCTGGGTTCAATTCCTCAGCACCACTTAAACAAAAAGCCAGAAGTGGTGCTGTGGCTCAAGTAGAGTGCTAGCCTTGAGCAAAGAGCAGCCGGGGACACTGTGCAGGCTAGTTCAAGCCCTAGGACTGGCAAAAATAAATAAATAAATAAATAAATAAATAAATAAACAAATAAATTCTCAGGTCATCATAGGAAAATAGGAATTGCAAAGGAACATGAGTTGTTCTGGGATGGTAGCTGTTTAAGGTTTCAGTCTTAAGCTAAATGTAAATTGAAGTAGATAGTGAAGTAGTATTCCTTGTCATGGTGAGGAAGAGCTTCTGCTTTACTGGGATCTTGAACTGAGCCTGAAGCACTGAGGCAGAAAGCAGCCAGCTCTCTTTCATTTGCTGATACTGCCCTTGGCCAGCCTCAGCTGTTACTCATGGTCAGTTGGGGGGAATGTAGAGGGTCTGCAATTCTTAAGTGTGAACTATAGTAGTGGCACCAGGCATCATAGTGAAAAATTCCATTTTTGCTTTTTTCCAATCTCAGAGTCTCATCTCTCTCCTAGGAAAAACAGCAGTAAGAACTGCTATATACAGAAGGATACCTGTGTAACAGTGTGAATTACACATAAATGTGCAAAGGTGACAGTAATTCGACATAAACATATTAAATAGCAGTTTATTTCATAGAATGAGGTACCAGAATCTTAAGCTTTTATAATTGAACACTATAAAATTATTAATATAATTCATTGTACTAATGAAATTATTGGCAACTAGGACTTGTAAAGCGTATCACATCACATTATTTAAGATGTTTGTACAATTTGGCATTTTCAACAGTTGACTTGAATTCAAGTTGACAACTTCAGGTTTTTATCATTTCAGCCTTCAGAATGCTTATTATTAGCATTTCATTGTGAAAATTGAAGCTTGCTTAGCTCTTTGAAACTGACAAAAGACCTCTAAGGTGACAGTCATCTCCTCAATAAACAAGATTTTCAAGACAGTTGAAGAGTTCTTTTTAACTCAGTACTCCAGAGAGTTTATATAAAACTTTAGGAAGTCTATTATAGTTTGGAAGCAGGAAAAGGGGACAGAAACAATCCTTTCAGGTCTATAACACAACAGTTTATTATTTTCTGTGGTATTTCTTAAAAATATCAAGGGAAGCAGTATATATTTTCTTAATATCTAGCCCTTGAGAAAATAACATATGGCTCTATTCTCCAGTAGCACTACAGGTTACTTAGTGAAGCCTCAATACAATACTGTTGACTGAGAACTATTTAAGCACTTAGTACTATGCATATGTATTTTGAGTATTTAATTATTTTCTTTTAATGAATATGTGGGGTATGTACATATCATTGTTCAGTCTACATCTTGAGTATCCCAAATCTATAGTTTCAATGTTCCTTTTTTTTTTTTTTTGGCCAGTCCTGGGGCTTGGACTCAGGGCCTGAGCACTGTCCCTGGCTTCTTCTTGCTCAAGGCTAGCACTCTGCCACTTGAGCCACAGCGCCACTTCTGGCCATTTTCTGTATATATGGTGCTGGGGAATCGAACCTAGGGCCTCATGTATACGAGGCAAGCACTCTTGCCACTAGGCCATATCCCCAGCCCCAGTTTCAATGTTCTTTAAAAAATAAAATGCACCCTAGTTTTATGAGTATTGTATTAACCAATCTGGAATCACTATTACAAATATTAAGCACAAAATTGTGTACTGCTGGTGATAACTCTATCTGCAGTCCTGATAGACACCAAGCAAAGGCCTGTATGTTCCTAAGGAAGATTAGCATATAACTTTGCCTACCACCATCAAAATCATGAAAAGAGCTTTTAGAAAGCGCCAAAGTTAACCATCAAGGTGACTTCTTTAGTTTGAATCTGAACTATCTCCTAAAGACCCATGGTCTAGGCTCCTAGTGCTGTTGTGAGTTGCTGGAACCTTTAAGAGATGGAGATGAGAGTTGGATAGGTCATTGGAAGTGTGCTCTTGAAGGGGATAGTAGCACCTCAGCTCACTCCCATCACGACCCCACTCCTCTGCCTTGTACTCTTGGCACCTGCCATAAGTGCTATGCTGCTCCAGGTCCAAAACAATATGGTCAAGCAATTATGGGCTGAAACCTCCAAAATCACAGACCAAAATAAAATGTTTTAAGTTGATTTTTAAGTCACTTCTAGTATATGTGCCTGGAGTCACCGTTGTTTAGGAGATAAGAGGCTTATGGTTTAAGGTCTACTGAGGGAAAAGGTTGTTAAAACCCTATCTCAATGGACAAGTCTGGGGTGGTGGCACACCCCTTTAATCTCTTCTACAGTGGTAAGAAAATTAGAGAATTGGTGGCCCAAGGCTGGTCCCAGACAAAAGTGTGAGAAACTATCTGAAAAATGACTGCAAAGAAAAAGGGGCTTGAGCATACTTTGGACTCTAAGCTTGGAGTTCTAATTCCAGTATCACCAAAATTATTTTTAAAATTGATTCAGGGCTGGGGAGATAGCCTAGTGGCAAGAGTGCCTGCCTCGGATACACGAGGCCCTAGGTTCGATTCCCCAGCACCACATATACAGAAAAACGGCCAGAAGCGGCGCTGTGGCTCAAGTGGCGGAGTGCTAGCCTTGAGTGGGAAGAAGCCAGGGACAGTGCTCAGGCCCTGAGTCCAAGGCCCAGGACTGGCCAAAAAAAAAAAAAATTGATTCAGGTATTTTGTCACAGTGAAGGCAAGTTGACCAGTATACCATCCATACTTTTCTGTATGTTGTAAACTGTCAGATTTAAAGCAGAGTCAGACATGCTCATTGTCAGCTGTAAATGTTTCTGCTTCGGATGATTCTTTGTGACTGTGAGTCACACATAGGTTCAGCGTTGTTCTCATCACATGTTGAGTGATCAGATTCCTCAGGCCTCAAGGAAGCAAAGAACAGAGTGAGGGTGCGACGAGTGAGGAGTCCTGGGTTCCATAATCACTGCTTTGGCTTTCTGCTGCTAAGCAAATACTTAACATCAGTGGATTTCTTAACAAAGTCAGGTGCTGCTGGTGGCTCACACCTGCAGTCCTAGCTACTCAGGAGCCTGAGACCTGAACATCACGATTCAAAGCCATTTAGGGCAGGAAAATCCACAAGACTCTCATCTCCAGTTAACCACCAAAAAACTGAAAGTACAGCAGTTGCTCACATGGCAGAGCCAGCACAGAAACAAAAAAATAAGAAGAATACAACAGAATAGTCTTATGAGACTTGGCAGGAATAAACAGTAACTGAAATTAGTGTAAAGTAACACTAGAATAATGTTATAACTGCTAACCTCATAAATTCTTGATAATGTAGCTTGCTCTTAGAGGTAAGTCTCAAAGGAGAAAACATTTTCTAAGGCCTCCTTTAGGCATATAAGCCTGTGCTTAAACTTAAATAAATAAATTTAAAGATAGATACAACACATCTTTCTAGAATGCCTCTTTTGCTCAGTAGCCATTGAAGATGTGTTGACAATCGTAGGTACATTCTCAGAAGTTTGGAGAAGCCATCTTGAGTCCATGCATATCCCTATTCACTATCAGTTGCTATTAGTGGTGGCATTTTGCCACCAAAATAGTGATAAGGTAGTAAATCTCTGGTTTCAGTTGGCCAAGTAACTTTAAATAGCATTTAACTTTATCAACCTCAGATCTTTAGTTGCTTGGTAAACTGCCTCCCTTTTACATGGCCTTGGTAGAGGGGGAGATTAGCAAATAATATTTCTCAATTCATTGAAATGTCATTAAAAGGTAGAAACTGCATCAGGCTTCATTTGATCTTTCCTTCTTGCTCACAAGAGCCAATTGTCAAGGTCTGACTTTCTGCCTTATTTTCTAACAGTGATCTCTTGTAGGCTTAATCCAGATGCCTCAAGTTGTTGTTAAGATATTGAGTGAGACACCATAAAGATAGCATCCAAATTATGGGTTGTTCAAGTTCCCTAGTAATTTCATTAGGATTCTTTGAACTAACAGGAATCTCATAAAATGAAATATTATGGACAAGATATAAAAGATTTATTTTAGAAAATGCCCCCAAAGCAAGCTATTTTTCATTTTTAAACATCATTATCTTGACAGAAAACAGTCAGCATATCTGGGACATTACAGAAAGAAGACAAGTTCATATCTGGCTGTGAGGTAGACAGTTCACACACGTATGAATTATGCTCCTGTTTGCCTTTCTTACAGCATAATTGTTTGAGGAAGGTTAATATTTTCCCCTTAGGCCACAGTTGCCATTTCTACATAATAAAGTATGTTTGAATTTCTCCAGTCTGCTTCCTTCCATGAATCAACATCAGTATCGAGGCTTAAACTGAATATTTTAAATAAATTTCAACCAGAATATTCTAATCAAACTACAGTTACTTTTTTCCCCTTGCAATATACTGAAACAAACATTTTTTACAACTTAAATTTCATTACATCTGTAACAAGTTCTTTTTAAAATAATCAAATCAAGGCTGGGAATGTGGCTTAGTGGCAGAGTGTTTGCCTAAGCATGCATGGAGCCCTGGGTTTGATTCCTCAGTACCACATAAACAGAAAAGGCCAGAAGTGATGCAGTGGCTCAAGTGGTAGAGTGCTAGCCTTGAGCAAAAAGAAGCCAGGAACAGTGCTCAGAAACTGAGTTCAAGCCCCAGAACTGGCAAAAAAAAAAAAATTATAAAATAATCAAATCACTTAAATTTCATCCCAGTCTAACAAACAGAAGTCAGTGGAGGAGTGAGAAAACTAAAAATACAAGTGTTAGCTTTATTTTGAGACTTTGGGTTGCCCTTGTTTTTGTGAGGGCAAAATGTTTGCTGAGGTACACTAACTTGAAGTAACCTTATGTGGCAGTTTGAAATCTAAAAATACTTCTAATAGTATCAACCGGAGTCTACTTTTTAGTTCTGTTTTCTGTATGTATATTACAACTAAAAACTCTTGGAAAAACTAAAATATTTATGATATATTAGTTTTGCCCTAGATTTAATGCTCCTTATTATTGATGAAGCATTGGAGTATCTCTAACTTCACCTTCCTTACTGTTGCAGAACAGTAATCGTATCTTACAGGCAGAATAGCAAAGATTTGCTTAAAACAAGAAGTCAGAATGATAACACATTCCTCAAGTAGCCCATAGGTGGTAGGCATGGGGAGGAGGTTCCTACTTTGGTCAGTTTCAGCTGTTCATTAAGAAGGCTGGTTGTGATGATCACTACATAACCATCACCACCAGTGACCAAGTATTGGGGATGATATCATCTTGGGGCTGGGAATATGGCCTAGTGGCAAGAGTGCTTGACTTGTATACGTGAAGCCCTGGGTTCAATTCCCCAGCACCACATATACAGAAAATGGCCAGAAGTGGTGTTGTGGCCCAAGTGGCAGAGTGCTAGCCTTGAGCAAAAAGAAGCCAGGGACAGTGCTCAGGACCTGAGTTCAAGTACCAGGACTGGCAAAAAAATAAATAAATAAAAAGACTATCATCTTTCATTTTATTTTCCACAGCTGTATTATTTCCAGTAATCAGAACTATAAACTACTCCTCTCTGAGGACTTATAAATGAATAAAATACAATAGCCCTTTGGTATCCATAGGTATAGTATTCAGTTCTAAAAGACCACTACTGAGGGAAAACCTCAAATGTGCATAGAGTTTGAAATGAAACTAAGCTGTGTACAGTTCCATTTCTCTTCCTTGGCATGGTGGGGATCATGTAGAGTAAAAAAAATCCCTCAAGAGTCAGATGCTGGTGGCTCACACCTGTAATCCTTGCTACTTCTGAGACTGAGATCTGAGAATTGGCATTTAAAGCCAGACCATGTAGGAAAGTCCATGAGACTTATCTCCACTTAACCACCCAAAAGCTGGAAGTGGAGCTGTGGCTCTGGAAGTGGAGCTGTGGCTTAAGTGGTAGAGTACTAGCCTTGAGCACGAAAGTTCAGGGATAGCCCCTAGGCCCAGAGTTAAAAAAGAAGCTCCCTCAAAGTTTCTGCTAAAGGGTTTATAATTGTTCTGGTATTTCTTGGAAGAAGGAATGTTATGGCTGTACTTTGTTTGTGTTGGATTTTCAAGTGGATATTTAAATAGTATTGAGTCTGTCAGGGATGGTGTTAGAGTAGATAGCATTCAGCATTAGTACTTGAGCATAGCATATTTTAGAATTATTATGCAGTGATATTAAACCATTGATGTGCTTTACTGTTAATATTCAGATGGATTGGTGGGCATTATGTTAATGGTAAGGAGCTGTGTAATGAAGTCTGTTAGGAATTATGATGTGACTGTTGTAGTAACATAAGGTTAATAAAGTCCTGGTAGAATGTGTGAGTTTCTTGTGCAACATAAAAATTTATCCCAACATAACTTAAGGAATTTAGAAGTTTTAAAATAGAAGTGTTCGACTGAAAGAGTTTTGGAAATTTGTTTGTAGCATCTGGTAGACACTATAAATTCAAATATAACTAACTACTAAAGTACCTAGTGGTTTGAGAAGTACTCGAGTGTTAATGACCTGGGAATTCCTTTCAGTGGTAACTTTTCAAAGGTACATGTTAACCGTAGGTAATGTATAATATGAGAGTCAGGTAGTTAAGAGGAAAGACACAGAATTTGAAGACATACAGGCCTGAATTTAAGCTCTATTTTTACCTCTTACTAGTTTGATGCCCTTCAGCCAAGATACTTAATGTCTCCAAACTTCTATTTCTTCATCTATAAAATAGAAGTTATGTATCTATCTTATTGGTTGGTTTCATAACTAAACTGCCATCATACATGTATTCTCATTGTCACACTGATGTCAGTAGAAACTGACATATTGCCTTGGAATATATTTCATTCTTGGCACTACTGAATTAAATATTCATCAAGATGTGAAGATAAGGATAGTGTATATCTTTATGTATACATAATGGATATATGTATATCTGTAATGAGTTTTATTTGTTTGAGTCAGTCCATCATTATGGGTAATCATATTATTTCTTAATTTGGGAGATTTCAGAAAAGCTGTGTTGTTTATATCTCAGTTTCAATATTCTATAGAAATTGGAGGATTTTGATAAACAAGGATCAGAACCCTAAGTACCCAAGAGTTAATCCAGTTATGCTACTATCCCAGGCCTTAAGGCCCCACTGGCTAGGATATCTGAGGTGATTTTGAGGTGCAGTACTGACTTAGTATCGTTCTGATGCATCCATGCTATCCTTGCAGTATTATGTAGTAGGAGGAGGGGGTGGTTGTGTTGTATGAGGTCCTTCCAATTTTCTGGAAAACACTGTCATGAGTAGAAGTCCTGATGTTCAGTAGTTGGAGATTTATTCCTTTGGCTTAAGTCCTGGTCATGTATTAAATACAAGACTAAGTACAAAAGAAACCTTGTACCTCAGCGTGAATAATCTGTGAAGGCCCTCTCCTTAAACAGGATTTGAAGGGATTACTTTAGCATGTGAGAGTGAAAGTTCTTGCCAGGACAAGCTAAAGTAAAAATTACAGAATAATGCTGTCCTCCATGTAGCTAAAGTTTACATGATAGAGGACATTGCCCTTGGGTCTTCAGTCCACTTCATAGTTACATATAATACTGACTCAAATCTTGGTATTAAGGCTCCTTGGATACAAGGAAAGGAGGGAGAAACCTTCATTTAGTGATTATTTTCTGTTCCAGAAATAATGCAGAATTCTTCCTATTATATCATTTAATTCTTAATTTTTACTTTGCTTTAATCCATTTACACATATGTAAACAAAGGCTGAATAAGTTAGTAACTTGACCAAGGACAGTGCACAGCCAGTAAATGGACAGAGTGGTCTCAGAACCTGGACTTTCTAAGTTCAACTATACTTGGTAAAAATGAGTATCATTACTGGATGAACAGTGGGTAATATGATCTGTGGAGCCTCTTTGTTTGAAAAGTGGTGAATGTGTTTCTTTCCAAGGTCACTTATCTGTTCCTTATTCCTCATCCTGTCCCTTCCCATTTTTATGGTCCTCTTTCCTATAGTATGGCTTGGACAAAGGCAGAAAAGGGGGATAAATCCTCCCTTTTTTGAAGCAGTCACCCTGATTCAGATGAACTTACAAAAGTGACAGCATTATGAAGAATGAGTAGAGCAGGGCGCCAGTGGCTCGTTCCTATAATCCTAGGTACTCTGGAGGCAGAGAGAGATCTGAGGATCACAGTGCAAAGCCAGCCTGGGCAGAAAAGTCCCTCCATGAGACTCTTATCTCCAAAGCCAGTACTCAAAAACCAGAAGTGGTGCTCTGGTTCTAGTGGTAGAGTACTGGCTTTGAACACAAAGAGGCTCAGGAACAGTGCCCAGGCCCTGAGTTCAAATCCCACAACCTACCAAAAAAACAAACAAACAACAAAAAGAATGAGCAGAGTTAAGTCTGAAGACAAGCCAAAGACTCCTAGCCAAAGTACAAAGCTAAACTCAGCTGATGTGTCTAACAAGAATGATCTTGCAAGCCATGTGCCCTACCAGTTTACATCTCCAACCACTCACCATTTTCACCAGCTGTCTGTGTTTATCTCCTGCTCTGATTGTAAGGTAGCAAAAAGAGCTGGAAGATGTTGGAAAAGACAGATTCAGGTCAAGTCATTCTGTGAGCCCTAGTTTCTTCATTTTATATGACTCTCATGTCACATACTTCCCAAGATGATTGTGACCAGTAAATTGAACAACCTAGTGAAGCACTAAGCAAAGTTACAAGGAATATTTGCTCCTTAACAGATGTTGATAACCTCCTTTCCTTTCTACTTTCCATCCTCCCAAACCTTGCTTTCACAACTAGCATCTGTGTTCATAGGCAAAATTTTAAAGATTAGAACTGGAATGTGGAGACTTGAGTACAGGCATGCTGTGTCTTCTTGGAGCAGGAGATTTGACTTATTTATATAACATATATATATATATATATATATCATTCTCTACAACCAGTATTTACTTATAATGCTATATCATTATTGAGCACTTATTGCCTATTGTCTTAAGACCTACAAGACTGCTGTGGTTAGACAAATATTATGTAGATGGGCAGTAAAGGCACCAACATACCTCCCAAAGCTTGAACTCAGGGCCTGGGTGCTATCTCTGAACTCTTTTTGCTCAAGGCTAGTGCACTACCACTTGAGCCACAGCTGTGCTTGCAGCTTTTTTTTTTTTGCCATTTAGTTGGAGGTAAGTGTCTCACAAACTTTCCTGCCTTGGCTGGCTTTTAACTTCAGTGATCAGATCTCAACCCTCTGGCACCTGGCTGGTTTTATTTTTTAACCAAGTACTTACTGAGCCTTTTGGGCTGTGAATATGGCCTAGTGGCAAGAGTGCTTGCCTCCTTACTGAGCCTTTTTTGTTGCTGTTGCAAGTTTCCATGCCAGATTCAAGGTTTATATGAACATATGCAAGACCCAATTCTAAATAAATAGTTACCTAGGTAACTGTGATACAAGTTAGAAATATGGTGCCCTAAGTTAATGAAGAGGTGAGCAAGATCACATCTGATTGGTGCAAACCATCCATGGCTTCTAAAGGAAGGACTTCATAGTTTCCTCTTGTATGCTCTGTAGATATACCATAGTGTTTAAGATCCCAGCTCTACCACCTTACAGCTATGCAGCTTTGGGAATTTCACTTCTGTGGACCTCAGTTTTCTCATCTATAAACTGAGAATAGTATTATGTCTTCTAGGGTTTATGTAAGTACTCAGTATCTAAATAGATTGATATGGCCAGTTAAATGTAAGCAAGAGTGATAAACATTTTGTGTGTGTGTGTGTGTGATGGGGGTCAGGCATCAGAACATTGGTAGCACTAGTAACTCTTGTGTTTTGCAGGCTTGTCCCAAAACCATTACAGTGATACAGTTGTTTGCACATTGACAAACAACAGTGACCAAACCCATAGCCATTTGAGAGTACCTAAGACCTTTTTCATCTTAAGCTACTCTTTTCTGTGTCTTTACTGCCTTCGGTCACAGTTAGGAGACCTTGTTACTGTATTTATTTGTTTTCTCTTCCATTCTTCCTTTTTTATCTTTGTATTTGTTTGTTTTTTTACTTTGAGTACTATATTTGAATCCAGAGCCTCAAGCTTGTGAGGCCCAGTATTTCTTGATTACTAGAAAAGTTAAGAAATACAATACAACTCTGCCAAGTTTGTGGTAGGCAGTATTTCTTAATAATAAAATGCTTATCTTACCTGACTGAATTTTCTGGGTGACTACTATGAATATGATACTTGGTTGAATTGTAGTTATTTCAAGTTGAAGGCCTGGGGCGATTTTTTTTTTTAATGTTACACATGTGATTGTTTTCTCTAACTCAGAAGCTTGGGGAAAACAAATATTGCTGAACTTTGTAGTTTTTTTCTAGTTAGTGCAACTGAAAATTATCTAAGCCATTTTAGGCTGTACATGTGTCCATACATAAAGAATTGGTGGGCCTTTACGTTAAGTCATGACAAATTAGTTCTAAACTGGAGAGTAATTTAGGTTAGGCAAGGAAAACTTTATCCATTGTCTTTCCTCTTGAAATTAGGATCATTTCAAATGTCATGTTGACCATCTAATAAGGTTATTGGTTTTTAAAACTCCAATCGATGTAAATGTTAATATCTGCCTTTTATTTGCTTAATGTGTTTTTAAAAGAACAAACAAAAAGTACTCAATGTTTTTAATTGGTCATGTTTATAAAAATCATTATTTTAAATACCGAACATAGTGAAAGAATACTTGTGCCCAATTTAAACTAGAATATTCTTGGGGCTGTGCCACCTATAGATTATGATGGTTACACTAGTAAGTTGATTGAATTTGTTTACTTGTGCTGAAGACTGAGCCCAGGTCTTTGTGCAAGTGTAAGCACACTATCCACCATTGAGCTAAACTCTCCATCCTACAGGTCATTTCAATATCAGAGTTTTAGATTTTTTTAAAGTATAGTATAACATTAGAATTATAATAGATTAAAATTAGTTACTATAGCACAAGGAAATGGGTGAAAGATGTTACAGAACTACAGTGGAAAAATGTACACCTCTCATAGTCCCTTTCTGAAAGTGTAACTGTTGCTTTTAAATACAGCTGGGTTTGAGTATATTACACAGCTCCCCCATTTGCTACATCAGCAACCAAACATCCATGAGCCTGGTATGTACAGTTACTCTATATCTGGGACCTGTGCAACTCACATATTTCCACCTGTCTCCTTTTGGTTCAAGATCACTAAATTAAAAAATATGAGTAGAAAATTAAAATATTGATTTATTTAAGTATAGATCCATAACATAGCTATATACATAGTACATACAAAGCTGACTTCCCTAGGGTATTAGCAATGTTATATGCATGCTCTTTGTTCTACATGGAGTAATATCAGACCTATTTAAATGTCTTTTTATTAGAATAGTCAGTAGGGCTGGGGATATGGCCTAGTGGCAAGAGCGCTTGCCTCGTATACATGAAGCCCTCTGTTCGATTCCCCAGCACCACATATACAGAAAATGGCCAGAAGTGGCTCTGTGGCTCAAGTGCAGAGTGCTCGCCTTGAGCAAAAAGAAGCCAGGGACAGTGCTCAGGCCCTGAGTCCAAGGCCCAGGACTGGCCAAAAAAAAAAAAAAAAAAGAAAGAATAGTAGTTTTTCTGTATTTTTTTACAAAATTTGGTTTTAGTTAAGTGATTTCTGTTAGTAATGCACAAAGAAGAGGGGATATGAGATGTACCTGAGCAGTAGAATATATGCATAATACACAAAGAAAGATATGGATCAGCTTTTCACAATTACCTGACAGTGGAATGTTCATTTGTTTTAAAACATATTGCTGTATGTTAATTTTCTACTGCATTTAATGGTTAAAAAATTCCATTTTGTAATAATGCATGACTCATTCATTGCTTATTATCTTCCCACTGATTTTTTTCTTCCTTCTTTTTTTTTTCTTTTTTGAGCCAGCAAGAAATTTTTACATGAGAGGAGGGAGAAACAGTGAGTTGAGGAACACTGTACTTAAATACTGTTGCTTGATTTTCATTGGCCACCGTAAGAAAGGAGATAACCAGTCTAATTCTGCCTCTCACGAAAAATCCCTCCCTTCCCCCTACCTTCCTGCTAGAGGGTTCACAGGGTGTCTCTTGCTAGAAACTGACTGCAGGCAGTATGTAGGCATCTTTCATTCAGAATGGACATTATTGAATAGAGAAGAAAGCTTTTAGAAATGTATCAAAATTGCATGGCTTTTTAAAAGGGCTTATAAAGAGAATGCTGAATGTTTTACATGTTAGCATCGACTGTTTTTATTTCTGTTCCGACTCTTTAAGTTTTCAGAAGCTTAAATATAGAGCTTCATTTTGTTAAAACTGGAAGAAAGAAGAATTTGCCTGGTTAGTCAGCCTCTCTTGAAGAAGTGCTTCATCACCCTCCTGCACCTCTCTGTGGTGCAGCGTGGCCTCAGCTCTCTGTAGGTTAGGGTTCTGTGCTGGCTGCAGAATGCTCATGTATTAGCTGAATAGAGTTCACCGGCAGACACAGGCCAATACAGGGTTTCTTTCTTTGCTCTGAATTCCAAAATGCCATCCAAAGAGTCTTGGTCTGGGAGGAAAACTAATAGAGCTGCGGTTCACAAATCAAAACAAGAGGGCCGTCAGCAAGATTTATTGATAGCAGCCTTGGGAATGAAACTGGGTTCTCAAAAGTCGTCTGTGACAATCTGGCAACCTCTGAAACTCTTTGCTTATTCGCAGTTGACATCACTTGTTAGAAGAGCAACTCTGAAAGAAAATGAGCAAATTCCAAAATATGAAAAGGTTCACAATTTCAAGGTAAGAATACTTATTTTTAACATTTTCTTACAAGAAATGCTCATTACTTGAATGTACAGTGTTACAGAATACCTTCTGGTATCTTTTTATAACTAGGATGACTTGGCTAAAATGTTCTTCTATTCAAGGAAAGATGATGTTTTAAGCCTGAAGTATTTTAGGAATAGCTGAGTAGAGCTACTAGAAATCCAATCCCATTTTCTCTATGCTGTGTTAATATTCTGTTTAATCAGTGTGTACACACTAGTAAGCCTTGACTGATATTAAAAAGGTCTTATTTAATAATGATTTTGGAATTATTTTTATTTGTGATGCAAATTCAGCTAAATACTTTTGTTGGTTATTTCAGGGAAGGATTAGATCTTATCTGTTAGACATGTGCAGTGCATCTGGATTGAGCAGATGGCCTACATTTCCCATAGTTTCTGTCTTTTCTTCCCAGTTAATGAATTGACTATGATGAAAGGAGGATGGCTACTGTGGGACTGTTGATGCTGCTGACACAAGCAACTTCTATACAGTTTTAATATTTGCTTTCACCTTGTGTATATTTTATTTTAAATTATTTTTAATATATTTTATCCACTGTACCTGAATCTTTCACCAAGATGATATATATGTTAGATGTAACTTGTGTGTAGGTTTTAAAGCACAGTATAAGGCCTAGAGTTGTGTCCTTCACATTCTAATTCAGAGCATATGCAGCATGAACTAGTATGTAAGGTGACCCAGTTATACCTAATAGGAGATGCACTGGCATTTCTATAGTAACTTTCAGTAGTTTGACAACTTTATAATGCAGACATGAATATTTTCAGGTTAGACAGAATATCATCTACTTTGTTAAAAGAGGAAGTATTTGATTTTTAAAGGTGTTCAAGCTAGAAATCCTGACCTTTGATTTACAAATTTATTTTGTCTATAGCACTGCCTCTGTACAAGGTGACTTCTTTTCAAGTTTGCAGTTCATTCTGATTTTTTAACACCAACATTTATTTTATTCACATGTTAAATACCATGTCCCCTATTTACATTGTTGGCATTTGTCATAGTGGGGAATATATTATGATCTTTAGATCATTTTTTGAAGTTCAGCATAAGTGACTATTAATTTTTATAAAACATTACTGAATTGTATGGGCAGGCTATATGAAGACTAATAATATTTCAAGGTAAACCAAGTAGTATTTTCTTCTTTAAACACTACTAAGGACTTTACTTTTCAATCAATGTCTTTGCAATGAAATTAAGAGAATTCAGTAAATTAAATATTTTTGGAAAACAGAAATTATGTGTGCGTCTACTCTGACCATATTATCCATTTATGAACTCAAACATTCGTGCAAGTTATGAAGCATTGCGTTCTTTTTGCACAATATACAGCCTAGTTTATAGAGTTTGGGCTAGGAAAAGGACCAAAAAAACAGTCCTTTGCAATTATGAAGCTATATGTACATGTTAATTCACAAAAATATTTATTCAGGTTACTAAAAATTCTATGCGCACTCTAAAAATAGTGATATTTAAAACATCTTTCCCCAAAAGTGTACCCTTTGATTTGCACAGCAGAAACAGACCTACTAAGAGTACCATTTTAGTGCTAGGTGCACCCTATGTACTTTTTATTGATATTGATTAAAAGCAAATAGATCTATTGAAGGATTTGCATAAACATATTTTTCCCCTAGGTTACATGTCCAAGTATTTCTCAATTTTAACACATAACTTTAATAAGCAAATTGTATAGGTGAGAAAGTATTGACTGTGGTACTAGTGTTACTCGTACTTTGGTACCTAAACTGCTTTATATCTACTTGTGTTTTTTCCCCTGTGTGTGGTTAAACCTAGGGCATTGGCATGTAAGAGATGCACTATAGCACAGAGCTATACCCCTCAACCCTAAGTGTTTGGGTTTTTTTTAGGCATATAAAAAGCTAGCTAAAAAATTAAAACCACCTACTTGCTTTAAAAAAAAAATTATGCTTTAGGAAAGAGCCAGTGTTAGTGAGCTGCATTGCATATTTTTTTAGAGTTGCTAATAAGGTCAAACGTAGAAGGGATTTGATTCATTGTTATTTAAAAATTCTCTGGGGTGGCATTGTGAAAAAAGAGACAAGTCATATATTCTCTTCCAAAAACATCTCCAGAAGAATTCAGATGCCTAGCAGAAACAGTTCTCTCCCACACAAACGCTCACTCAGAAGGTCACTGCTGGCAATATGTATGTACAGTTCAGAGGTCTGCTGTGGGAAAAGCTGGAATGTGTCCATTATGGTAATGTCACATGGCCTTGTCAGTGCCTGTTTTCTATGTAAAAGTGTGTTCTATTCAACCTTGAGCCCAGGCACCAAAGCTTTATTTCAGTGTGGTTTTCCTTTTTGCTTCTTGAACTGTGCCTTGTTATATAATGCTGCTCAGTGGTCTGAACAGCTGTCAAATCCTATTTGCAAAGTGAAGAGCTTCATATACTTTTGGGTGAAAGCCACACAGCAGCAGGACCTACTCTAGAAGTGTGCTTTGAGGGGCTTTTTCACCCCTAAAAAGGACTGCTCATTTTACTATTATGTAACATGATCTCCCTCCCTTTATCCCCTCTGGCATTACTTTTACTTGTAAGGATTTGATAAATAACCTATCATGAGAAAAATAGTAATATTTCTTAGAAAAGTTATTCTTTTAGAGATAAATCATTACATCCTCTAAAAACTATGACCTTATAGAGTAAAATTTTAAAATAGCTCAAAGGATTTTAAATGTTTTCATGTATGCCCTCTAATTTGAACATCAGACAATGTGTACCTATATGGAAGCATCACATGATACTCATAAATACATACTATTTTATGTGTCAGTTAAATATATTAAAAATAACTTTAATGTACCTAGATCAATTGACTGTCTTGTCCTATACTAAGCACAGAAAGGTTGGGGACCAAACAGAAAGACCCTCTGACATTAAAAGTAAAACACAGGCACTGTTACCTACCCCCAGCAATGGTTGCATCCTATATTCTGAGTCTCTGATCAAATGATAGTAAGACTCAGCTTTTGCCCTGGGAAATTGCATATTATTTATACCAACTTAACCCATTTTTGCTTGACTTTTCTAAAAACCCCCCTCTCTACATCAGAAGTACTGAGTTTCTGGTACACATAAGTACATAATAATCACTTTTTGTCACTATAAATTGTCTCTGGTTGCATAATTTTCCTGAATTCACACCACAAAATGTTGTTCTGAATCCTGTGCCCAGCAGCAAAGGCCATAAGGCAAAGGAGTGTGGGTAGAGGCTGAGGAAAGCTTTCACCACTCACAGTCACAGTGGGTGTTACGTAAGCTAGTTGCATTTTTGTGCCCCATAGAATACAGCAAAATCCTCTTTATTTATTTTACTGCCTCTGAGTTTGACTGTGAAATGTTTCATTTAGTTTGTTGCTTAATTCAGAAAGTCTTACATAAAAATCAAGATTAGATATAGTAACTTCAGAAGCCTGGCTGCACACATAGGCAAATTGAATACTTAAAAGAAAATAACATTAAAGAATGTTAAAGGTATAGCTCAGTGATAGATGGTTTGTTCAACATGCGCAAGACCCAAGGTTCATTCACCAGCACTGAAGAAATAAAAATATAGTTATAATGAATAGATACTTTATTAGAACTAGGAAATTGAAAGGGAATACCAAAATTGAGAGACACGGGGTAAAAAAAGACAAACAACTACAAAAGCAATACTTGCAAAACTGTTTGGTGTAAGTGAACTGAACACGTCATGGGGGGGAAGGAAAGGGGGAGGAGGGAGGGGGGTATGAGGGACAAGGTAACAAACAGTACAAGAAATGTATCCAATGCCTAACATATGAAACTGTAACCTCTCTGTACATCAGTTTGATAATAAAAATTTGAAAAAAAAAAGAATTTAGTTCTTTTTTTTAAAGGCAGTCTTAAGGTGGTAAGTGGTTGATTTGATTTTGATGTCAGGTATTTTGCATATAAATGGAAGATATAAAATAGTATATTGATAGATTTCTTGTTGCCAAGATAACATGCAACCAGTGAATCCTGAAATGCAAATTGATGCTGTAATGAAAACAGCACTTACATAAATAGTATAGTAATATGTAATATGATTTAGGACCTACTGGGATGAAGAAATAGCAGTTTTCTCTGCCTTCTTCCAACAGACCTGGCATTGTGCTATTTGATAACCTTAAGATAGCAGGAGCTATGCTAAAAAGTGGGCTTTCCTGCCAAGAACACAGACACATCCAGATCCTCTGCTCTTTCCTTTGATTGACATTTGAGGGGAAAAAAAACACAAAATGAATCAACAAGTGAAAGTAAGGATTTGGGTTTTTTTTTTTCACACCATTGAAATGCCGTATTAAAGCACCATGCCACCACTGTGCAATCCGCACCAGCCATGACAGCACTTTCTGCCTACCTGGTCACTAGTAGACGTAACTAGTAGATGCTCAAGACTTCCTGTATGAAGGATTTGACTTGTTAAATGATTAAATGAGAACCCAACGTGTGTGTGTGTGTGTGTGTGCCAATTCTGAATATGATCACTTGCAAGAAAAGACAAAAAAGTACCCAAGATTGATGTCTAGCTGAGCTTTATTGCCTGAGAGAGTCAGATATGGAAAGGGCTGTAGAGAAACTGGAAGTTTGAACAGGATCATCTCTAAGGTCCCTGCAAGTACTAGGTTTCTGTTGCTGTGGTACTCTGTTGGTAAGAAGGGCCATGAAACTCATCCGTATTTTTATCACCCAGCCTCTGTATTGCCCTCAGCATTGTGGCCCTCTTGCCCTTCCCTGGCCTGTCTTCCTTATGGTTTTGTAATGCTGGCTGAGGAACCACCTGTGATATGTCAGGTGCAAATCTAGATGATTACAATTGTCACAGATTGCTGTCTGCCACTAATAATCCAAAGAGAAACATTTCATAAGGCTCTCGGTGATTTGCACATTCTCCTTCACTAATATTTGATAGAGCTAAAAAATTTAAGTTGCTATACTTAAAGAGAAACTTACGATGCTGTTATTCTCATGATGTAATTATTCTCACAAACCATGACTGTTTATTCTCAACCTGTTTCACGATCTGTCTTTATTCCCCACATTGCATGACTACTTCTTTCCCTGATACTGCCTTGCCACAACAAATTGCCTTTTATAAACTATATGGTGATGTCTTTTACATTTCTTCCATTCAAGTTGGCTCATATGTCATTTTTTTTAATGATTTCAGAGGGGAATATTTGTCTTGGAAACACCCTCCTTCTAACCTTTTGGTCTGAAGTCCCCACTGTCACTATTGCCAATGTGGGCCCAGAAGAGATTGGCTTTTTAAACATGCATGGGATTAGCTACTGGTGAACATACTAAATATTTTCAAAGAAAACATACAGTGTAAAAATCTTACCCAGATTATAGATCCAATCTAAAATAAGACTTTCAGCTCCATTTGATTGTATTTGCTCATTCTCTCATCATTCCTACTTCAAGTGTTTACTGAGTGACCTTTATGTGCTTATCACTCTGCTAGACAATGTGGCAAGGAAATGAAGTAATTTTAAACATACAGTCTTTGACTTCTAGACATGTAGACACTAACTGAATAGGAAGCACATATCATGCTTTCTCTAAAGACAGTGATGAGCAGAACATAATGTGTTAATAAGCATGAGCACTGGCAGTTATTCTAGGTTTGTATCATGAATGAATAGCAATATCATATCCCTAGAGGTTCTATATTCCATATACAAATACAGTGTTAATGTTAATAATATAAATGTACAACATAGCATTAGTAACTAGAGGCATAAAATAGTATAGTAGATCTCTAGAACCTATTTATCTTGTCTAACTAAAACTTTAGATATGTTGAACAGCCACTTTCTATTGTTCCTTTCTCCCAGCAACTCACTACCATTCTCTGTTTCTGCAAGTTTGACTATTTTAGATTCCTCCCAAGTGTACATTCACTATTTCGCCTAGCATAATGCCCTTCAGTTTCTTCTATGATTTACATATGGCAAGATTTCAAGATTTTTTTCAGGCTGAATAACATTTTATTGTATATACACATACATACATGTGTGCATGAACACATAAATAAAACACATTTTCTTTATTCACCAATGGACATTTTAGGTTATTTTCATATCTTAGTTATTAGTAATGCTGCCATTTACAAAGTGTGAACTGCCTTTTAGAGATCCTAATCTTAATTCTTGTGGATAGATAACTAGAAATGGAATTGGTAGATCATATGATAGTTCTAGCTTTAATTTTTTTTGAGGTACTGTCATATTGTTTTCTTTAGCAACTATATCATTTACATTCCTACAAATACTGTCAAGAATTCCAGTTTCTCGGGGCTGGGGATATAGCCTAGTGGCAAGAGTGCCTGCCTCGGATACACGAGGCCCTAGGTTCGATTCCCCAGCACCACATATACAGAAAACGGCCAGAAGCGGCGCTGTGGCTCAAGTGGTGGAGTGCTAGCCTTGAGCGGGAAGAAGCCAGGGACAGTGCTCAGGCCCTGAGTCCAAGGCCCAGGACTGGCCAAAAAAAAAAAAAAAAAGAATTCCAGTTTCTCCACATTTCACTAACACCATTATGTTTTATGATAGTCATTCAAATATGAGCTAATATTCTAGTAGTTTGTATTTGGATTTTCTTGATCATTAATAATAGTATACATTGTTTATCTTCTTTAGAGAAATGTTTATTCCGCTCTTTTGCCTTTTCTTTTTTATTTAATTGTAAAATGTTATAAAGGCAATATATAGAGTGGTTACAGTTCCATAAGTCAGGTAACGAGTACATATCTTTTGGACAAATGTTTCTCTCTCTCTCTCTCTCTCTCTCTCTCTCAACTTTTCTTCCTCCTCTTTGAGATGGAGCCTCACTACATTTTCTAGGCTGTTCTTGAACACATGGCCTCAAATGAGTCTCCTATTTCAGCCTCCTACATAATTAGGCCTATTGGCACTATCATACCTGGTTTTACCAATTTTTTAAAAAGTTATTTGGTGATTTTGCTATTGAGTTACAGGAGTTCATTACAAATAATTATTCTCTCACCAGATGTATGGCTTGCAAATATTTTCTTCTATTCCAGAGGTGGCCTTAATATGTTGATTGATTTTTGTTGCTGTGCAGAAAGCACTAATTTGCTATAGTCCCACTTATTTTTGCTTCTGTTGCTGAAAAAATAGGGTAGACATTTGCAGTTTTTCTTATTAAGAGGCTACTAGTAGAACTTACTTAGGTGTCTATTTAGAAAAGAAAAATGAAAATGTGAGGGCTCTCTTGGAAACCAAAATGTAGGCTGTTGATGGGTGGCTCATACCTGTAATCCTAGCTACTCAGGAGGCTGAGACCTACCAGATCATGAAACCAGCCAGGGCAGACAAGTCCAAGGGATTCCATTTTCAATTAACCACTTCAATTAACCAGCAAAAGGCTGGAGGTGTGGTGCATATAGTAGAGTGTCATCTATTAGTAAACAAACCAAGCCAAGTGTGAGGCCCTGAGTTTAAGTCCCTTGTACTACCACTTTGAATGCTTGAAGAAGAGGGAACCTGGGCTCTATCTCTCCTAAACCAATCCTGATTCTTATTTCCAATATCCCAATTTGAGACCTTCAATCACACAGCTACATATAATGCAGTATTGATTCTATGTCCATCTACTGCTTGATATTTTAGAAAATGTAAGGTCTCTGAAGTTAAATCTCAAAGTAGAGAACCAGCTTGGCATATTATAACAATGACAAGTTAAAGATTTAAACTCATAGAAAGGATGCAGTGTTTTGTTTTTTTTTTAAAGTAACTCTTGTAACTAACGACAGTGTATCTAATCCTTGAAAATCTCAGTAGCCTAAGCGTTCTCACCATGAAAAGGTAAGTATTTAATTAGCTTGATTTTGCACAATTTGTACATATCTTAAAATAACCATACTGGTGACTAAGTATGTACTTCAGTGGTAGAGTATTTTCCTAGCATGTGTGAAGCCCTGAGTTCAATCCCTAGCACCACAAGTATATGCCATTAGAAGTTTATACATGAAAAATACATAATTAAAACTTATAAAAAAAAATTATCGCCTTTTTAGGAGTCTGTTTTCTTAAAACTTTTGTTTAAGTTCCCACACAAGAATTTGGGGTTTTTTTTGTAGTAGGACTTACAGTCTCCTGTATTGAGTATCCATTCTTCCCTCACAAATCCAACTATGCATTGGATCTTAGTTCACTTTTGCTTTTTTGTTGTTGTTGTTAACAGGGTAAATATATATGTAGACCCATGTTGTTGTTTTCCAAGTTTTAATTGGCAAGTTGTTTCTGACACACTGTCAGCATTCTCTAGAAGACCCAAAATCTCACTTGAAGTGAGGCCTATAATGACTCTAATAAGGTGATCAGTGCATATAGCCAGAGCATATACATCATAATATCTTAGTTCAGTTATGTCTCATGTATCAAGTTCCCTGTATCTTAGTAAACTTATCTTTAGTCAGCATTCATCATTGTTTGTGTAATGGTACAATGCAAAAACAATGATGATTATCTTCATCCGATAATTCATACGTTAAGGGCAAGAAAGGAATATACATAAATAAAGGAAATAGAATGAAGTTTTTGAAATAGTAAAGAGAATACATGCAATGTATTGGCTTTTTTCTCAAATATTAAACCATTATAAATTATTTTCTGATAGACATATTTCATTAGATTCTGTATTGGGTTTCCTAATCCGTCTTCTTAAGATTCTCCTTAATGTGCTATGTGAAATTCTTTCTTTTTTTATTTCTTTTCTTCCCCCCTATGGTTTATTCCCTGTTGTCATTCTATTTGATTACTGTACCCTGGGTATTGTATACACGTTTATCTGAATTAGGGAAGGGAAGGGGAACAAAAAAATAGTGAGACACAGGACAAAGGCTGAACCAATACAACAGCAATGCTCAAAAGACAATATGTTGGAAATGAACTGTATAACTTGGGGACCAGGGAAAGGGGAGAGAGAAAAAAATGGGAGAAAAATGAGGGAGGAGGTAACAAGTTTGACAAGAAATTTACTCACTACCTTACATGTGTAACTAACCCTTCTGTACGTCACCTTGACAATAAAATTAAATGGGGAAAAAAAAGGTTCTACTGGGTGCAAAATTGGAAACTTATAAATGGCTAAGCATGACCCAGTAAGATTGTACTCCTGAAAAATACTGCTTCCTCATCCACAGCCTTTCTATATTTTGATTTTCATTTGGGAGAAAAAAACAGTAGAATTGTATGATGTCCTCTAGACATAAAAATTTTAAGTAAAAAGAATAAATCTATATTTTAGTCATGAAGACAGAGGCTTCTTGTCATTTTATGTGGTAGCCTTTAGTGTGTTATATTAGAAGTAACATTTGGGCTACTCATGTGGATAGATTTGCCTGAGCCAAGCCTAAAATGTCATGCATCCTCTTTCTCTGTTTTAGAACTACCTCTGTTTGGAGTGCCAGCTCTCAAGTGGAGCATAACCATGGCCCTGCCTGTGTTTCTCTCTAGTACACATACCCCTATTCATGAAGAGAAGTTCATCTCTGGGAGGCATGCTAGTTTGCTTTGCTGACTGCTGTGACAGCTCCTTATTCCATAATTGTATGGGACTGCTTCATCGGGTTTAAAAGAAAAAAGAAGCCCACAGATGATACTTAAACCATTTGGCAGTACAGCTGGGAGACAGCATTGTGTTAGAATGGTCAGCCCATGTTGACTGAAGCCTAAAAGGACACTTACTATGTTATATAGTAGAAAAAAATCCAGCATTAAAGATGTACTTTGACACAAAGGCCTAAAATGCCCACCAAAATTTTGTCTTTAATGTTAGGCTCTTGGTGTCAAGCTTGCTGGTAGAAGCTTCAACTCTAGCCAGCTTCTAACCCCTGTGAAGAGGGATAGTTGGTTGTTTTTTTTTTAGACTCTAAGGCTTACAGTCTTTCCTCTAATTATGTATGCCTACTTCTGCACCAGTAGCCATACTTAGAAGAATAACATGTGTTGATTGGCTTAGATGTAGATTACATATTTTATATCAAACTTAGTATCCTGACAAGGAATATTATTGAAAATAAAGGGTAAAATTCAAGAAGAGAAAATAATGTATAGTTTATATGCATCTAATAACAAATTCAAAACATATAAAGCAACAACTGAACTGAAAGTAAAATAGACAAGTCCACAATTACATCTGGAGGTTTCAACACTTCTCTGTCTGTCTCTGTCTCTGTCTGTCTGTCTGTCTGTCTGTCTGTCTCTCTCTCTCTCTATTTCACTCTCACCTGAGAGACTGAGGCAGTAGGATCAGAAGTTCAAGGCCAGCTTGGATGGTACATAGTGATTTTGGGGCCAACCTGGACTAAATAGCAAGATAGCACAGGTGGTACTGGTAAATCATAATCACAATAATAAAGAGGAGTGCATTGTACATGCCCTGACAATAAAAATGGGGGTTGAGGGAGAAGAGAACTTTTTTTGCCCAAATGCTTTAGTTTCATTTTAATCATCTGTTCCCTCCATTGCCCAACACCATGCTGGAGGACCAACTCATCAGTGCTACAACTGAAATGTCATTGTTACTTTCCTCAACAAAATTCACTGCCCCTAATGTTCTTGCTGCCCCCAGTATGGTTTCCATTTGCAGCTGTGTTCTGTTCATCTTTGGCTAAAGCTGTTCACCTTCATTTCTATTCCTAAAGGGAGTGTGTTTAACTTAGAGGGATAATCAAGGTAGCACTGCTTTTTCTTTATCTTCTCATAGTGTGAACTTTTTTCTGCTGTTTCTGATGTTGACATCCAGCTGAGGAAGTAGAGACAGTAAACATCATAAAAAGCAGATGTGTTCATTTCCTTATGAAAAATGTAAGCCAAAGTTTTAATCAGTGTAACAACACACCCCGTTGAGCATGTCGTCAGTGTCCAGGGTACACACACTGGCTTTACCATCTCTTTGTCTTTTTCACCTTGGTTCTGACCATTGTCTTTGGTCATAATATTGATGCCCATTTGTTAAATCAATCTTGTTTTTAACAGAGCAATTAACATGAAAGGAGTTGTTCACAGGTAAAAAGTACTCTTAATTATTATGGTAATAAAGTTGTCTTTTTTTTTCCAGTTGCAAAAGAAGAGGGCTTTAAAGTAGTTGGTCACGCCTTTGATTAAGATCTGATTTGTGGGCTGGGGATATGGCCTAGTGGCAAGAGTGCCTGCCTCATATACATGAGGCCCTGGGTTCGATTCCCCAGCACCACATATACAGAAAATGGCCAGAAGTGGCGCTGTGGCTCAAGTGGCAGAGTGCTAGCCTTGAGTAAAAAGAAGCCAGGGACAGTGCTCAGGCCCTGAGTCCAAGCCCCAGGACTGGCAAAAAAAAAAAAAAAAAAAAAAGATCTGATTTGTACCTTGAATCCTGTCGTTTTTATTTGTCAGGATGAATCAACAGTTTTGGGGTTGGCCTGGAAAAAAAAATATCCATAGTCACTTGCAAAGTCACTTTCCTTGAGACCATCCTTTACCTTACCAGCAATGTTATATGCTGATACTGGCTGCTGTTTTGTGGGTTTTTTTAATTGTTTTACCAGAAAACCCTCCAAAGGAATTTGTTTTTGGTAAATTTACTGGGTGTTTTGTATAAATAACCCTGAGGAAAATACAATACTGTTTATAAAGTATTCGATCATTTCCCACCTTCCAAAGCCAGTGTATGTCTTTAAGGTCAACTGGTAGCAAAAACAGACTAGTTTATGCTTGTAAAAAACAGTGACTTAATGGCTGTAGTAGAATAAAGTCAGATGCTGCTACTCTCCTTCATCAAGAAATCACTGTTCAGCTGTTAGAAATACTGTTAGAAAGGCCTGAATTGAGTTGAATTGCTCATGGAAGCGCCACAGCCCAGAGTTCAAGCCACAACTGACAAAAAGAAAAAGAAACGCCTAAAGTGAACAAAAAGAAAAAGAAACACCTAAAGTATATCATTGTTTCAAAGGTCTTTAAGAGGAAGATAGAAACTTTTCTGGTCTACATTCAGTGCTAGCAAACTTCTGTTACTAGATTTTCCATCTCATAAGTAAGAGTTAGTGATTGAAAAGAACAAAGACTAAGGAAGGAAAAGACCTGACAGCATTCTATAATGAGGGCAAAAAAAAAAAAAAAAAACCCAACAAACAAAAATTCATTAAAAAATTAAAAATTCAATTAAAAATTTATTTAAAATCCTACAAGAAATGATGCTGTCACTAGAAGGTCTATTAGTTATGTATATCAGGGGCTGAGAATATGGCTTAGTGGTAGAGTGCTTGCCTTGCATGCATGAAGCCCTGGGTTTGATTCCTTGGCACCACATAAACAGAAAAAGTCAGAAGTGGTGCTGTGGCTCAAGTGGTAGAGTGTTAGCCTTGAGCAAAAAGAAGCCAGGGATAGTGCTCAGGCCCTGAGTCCAAGCCCCAGGACTGGCAAAAAATAAAAATAAAAAAATAAAAATTTATGTATATTGTCAAAGAAATACTTTTGACTCCTCAAATACAGAGCAGTTGCCAATTGCTAATCAGTGTCTACTATAGATGGGATAGGGTCCTTCAGGCAAAAGCTATTCTTTCTTACAGGGCATAGTGACATACCTGCAATCCCAACACTGTAGAGGCAGAGGCAAGATGACTATGAGTTCCAGGCCAGCCTGGGCTACATAGTAAGACCCTGTCTGAAAAAAGGAAAAAAAAATCAAAAAACCAAACAGGGCTGAGGTTGTAGCTCAGTGGTAGAGTGCTACAGTTCTAATCTTGGGCTTTGGAACCAAGATCTTTTGACCCATTTCAGGCCTTCTTTTCCATGATCCCCCCTAATTCTCCATTAGCATCAGAGTCTCCAAAATGCAATTTTTCACCTTTTATATTTTGAATGCCCACTATCTATTGTTTAATTTTAAAACAGGAAATTAAAGTACAAGCACATGTAATTAAATTGTTAGCAGTTAACAGTTCTTACAGAATTGACTGAAGTAAATAAATGCTGTTTCCACTGTGCTTTTGAAGCAGGACAACTGAAAGCTCATTTTTAATTTCTGCATAATTGCATATATATGAGGGCATAATATAGTATTTCAATGTAATGTACAATATGTAATAACCAGACCAAGGTAGTAGCATCTCCATCACCTGAAACATTTATCATTTTCTTGTGTTGAAAACATTCAAAATTTCCCTCTCGTAATTATTATGAAATATTCAACTGATTTTAGTGGGCTGAGGGCCTTGCTCTCACTCAGCTTGCTTTCACAAGGTTAATCTTACCCTAGAATCACACCTTCATCTTCTTAATTGGGAAAAATCTCCCAGACTTTTCTGCCCAAGTTGGCTTCAAACCATGATCCTCACATTTCAGCCTCCTGAGTAGCAAGGATTACAGGCATGAGCCACCAGCGTCCAGCTACAAATTTTAAGAAAGACCTCATTTCTGAGTAGGTAAAATATTATGATATCAGCATCACTGGTAATAATGTAAAGATGTATATAAAATTCACATTTAGGTAAACTCAAATATAGCACAGTTTCCCATTTGAAAAGAAAATATATGTCACTCTAAATGTCCTTGACACTAGATATTATTATTTCTGTGTCATCAGGAAAAAACTTGCCCTGAGTCTAAAAACTTACCTAAATTCTTGACCAGGTCTGGTTCTGTTAGTCCTTCACCAAACTCATCTTGTAAACTCATTTCCTGATGCACACTGTGTCAGGTATGAACTCCCTTTTCTCTGTGGCCTCAAAACCCTACCAATCCTGGACAGCCATCCTGCTGACAGCCATTCCCTCTTCCCTCCCATCTTCTCTGATTTAAAGGTAACCGCTTGGGCTGGGGATATAGCCTAGTGGCAAGAGTGCCTGCCTCGGATACATGAGGCCCTAGGTTCGATTCCCCAGCACCACATATACAGAAAACGGCCAGAAGCGGCGCTGTGGCTCAAGTGGCAGAGTGCTAGCCTTGAGCGGGAAGAAGCCAGGGACAGTGCTCAGGCCCTAAGTCCAAGGCCCAGGACTGGCCAAAAAAAAAAAAAAAAAGGTAACCGCTTGCTTGGATTCCAGCTCCAGATCTGTCCCATGAATCTTCAGTGAGCTGTTTCCACTCCTCAAAACAGTTCCCTCTACTTTTGTATCCCTGTAATACCAAGCACCTTAACAGCTAGCTTGGATTCTTCTCTCCTTTACCTCCTGTTCCATTAGTAAGTCCTCTTGATTCTGCTTCCTAAATCACTCCGTGCTGTCTATCCCTTTCTCTCATACCGACCTCCCAAGTTCATATCCACATCACCCAGTGCCTGGATGGCAGCAACAGTATTCTATCCAGTCTCTTTTCCTCTGCCCCCTTGGTTATCACTGTATTCAAAAAGCTCCAATGAACCTTCATTGCTCAACAGCAAAGTGTACCTTTGTAGGCATGGCTAGGGCCCTCTCTGTCTTCCCTGTGGTATCTCATTATGCCATTCATTGCCTCATCACCACTGGCTTTCTGAGCAACTCTACAATCACCACATCATTGCTCCCATGGCTTATACCTTAGGTTTCCTTAGAATCACCTTTCCTAATACACCTTGCTCATTTAAGCACTCACACCCCACGTGTGCACAAATGCACACACCTGTCCATTCTATGGTCCCATTCCCCTCCAGTGGCTGAGCTCAGCTTGGGCTGCATCTTCAGCCTGAGGGGCCTGAACAGTGCCCCTCCCTCTCATTAAAGCTCTGGACACTGTTTGCCAGGAAAACCTACCTGAGCTCCCTAAATATGTGCCTTTTTATCTGTCATCACTTAAATGTCTATGAATGAATAAAAATGCTTAAAGAAGAACCAAAAGGCAATAATAGGCTAATTTTGCAAACCCACCTCAGTATCATGAAGTCAGAGATTATAGAACAAAAGAAACTGAATAAATACAAAGTTTAGATGAACAATTCCAAAGGGAACTAGTTAACTGTTAAACAACTTTGGCAAGCTTCTGTTACAAGGCCTCTTTCTAGGACAGTTTTCCTAGGGGCTACTACACAAGCCATGTTTTAAGTGATTAAAAATTTTTAAAAGCCCTAAGTGGCTCAAAATATCTTTATGAAAAAGCTGTCCCAAGAATGGAGTATATTAATAGCAATTTCCTAATGACTGTTTTCTGAAATACATTCCTATTCTTTTATTGGAGAACATGAAGCATATATGGACAGTTAAAGCCTCCTACCTCCCAAATGTAACATGAACAAGTATTCCATGCTTTCCAAAATGCCACACTCACTGCTTTCAGTAAAGGCAGGAAAAGAATGGGTTCTGTTATAACATGTCTGGTAGTCAGTGCTGTTTGCCTCATTCTTTTTGTGTAGGTAATAAAGTATCAGCCACTCGTCTGCTCTTCAAATGCAGCTTTCAGACATTTTATCATGAGAGAACTGATAAGTACGAGATAATTCTTTTTCTTTTTTTTTTCAAATTTTTATTATCAAACTGATGTATAGAGAGGTTACAGTTTCATACGTTAGGCATTGGATACATTTTCTTTTCTCTTTATTTTTTTTTTTTGCCAGTCCTGAGGCTTGAGCTCAAGGCCTGAGCTCTGTCCCTGGCTTTCTTTTGCTCAAGGCTAGCACTCTACCACTTGAGCCACAGTGCCACTTCAGACTTTTTCTGTTTATGTGGTGCTGGGGAATCGAACCCACGGCTTCATCCATGCTAGGAAAGCACTCTACTGCTAAGCAACATTCTCAGCCCATAAGTAATTCTTGAGATTTCCTCCAAACTTTTATTCTGATTTTATTCATCTCATCAAGTATATGATACTGAATTATCCTGAGATCTGGCAGCCGACAGGCCACAGTGTCTAAAATTAACTTCACAATCCTATAAACTGGTTTCACAATTATATAACTCTTAGCATGAATCAGTGCTAGCTACTTTACATTCCTACCAAAGTAAGGCAAGATTACATTCTAATCGACTTTATTCATTCTGAGAAATGTAGACATATACAGGGACATCACAAGGATCTTACTGTTGATCTTGGGCTCTGCCTCAGCAACTCCAGGAAATGCCTTCAATTTCCTTGCTCTGAACATCATTAACAATCCAGAAGCAACTGTGTCTGCATTCCTGACCCTTTCCCATAAAAGACATAGAAAGGATTATGGCCAACTTTTCCAAGTCAGTATAAAAAAATTATACTCATGCTTGCATGGAGACAGCCATAGTCACAAGCATATAAGTACTTCAAATGAGCCCTGAGGTTTCCACTGCAGTCTCATGGATAACTTGGCGAAAGTTGAATTTTGACTGCTGATTCTAATATATACATCTTATTTTACATCTTAACTTCTCTAAAATTGAGATTTATCTTTTAATCATAGTTTTTATAAATGGAATATATGTTTAATCTCATTTGAGGCATCTTAAGTTCAAAAAATGTTCTTTGTAGCACACAAACACACACACACAAACACGCACATTTACACACCCTACACACTCTAAAGCTATTTACTTGGTTTCTAAAATCTGGTCAATAATATAACAATAGTGAAAAATTACAATTTCAGCTGTGCATTTCATTCTTGCAAGTAGCTATTTTGGAAATGCTTGTATTCAAATCAACTCATCATACTTTGTGATTTTTCACTCTTGTTTTATTGTTTTCTGCAGGGGTGAAATCATGTATAGAAATTGTTCTAAGTCTAATTTGATGAAAACCAGTGATGCCCATGAAGCTCCTTTTCTGTAGTGCATTGTCAGCTCAGAAATTTCAAATAGTATTAATATTCAAATTTGTCTATGTTGTTCTTTCATGTCCAGGGTTCAGATTTATTGTGTTTGTGTTCTAGTAATCTTTTCACATGAACTAAGCTGAAATACTCTTCCTGTGTGTAAAGTTCTTTGAGCTCTAGGTGTATGGGCATATACCTGTAATCCCAGCACTTGAGAACCTGAGACAGGAGCATCTCAAGTTCCAGGCCAACCTGAGAAAAGAGCCAGGCACCATCTCCAAAAAGGGAAGAAAAGAAAGCATGGGTATCTTAGCATTTTTTGATGCTTTCCTTAGGGCATTCTTCATTGGCAAAAAAAGAAACCAAATAAATTAAATCTTTATGAGTTGGAATGTTTAGTGAATAATTACTCAGAATTTCTGATTAGCTACAGCTTCTGTACTTAGTAAAATATATTTGTTCTCTTTGTTAACATAAAATCAAATTATCTGAACAAAATTGGTACTTTTTGATGATTCGGTTGTAGCTGGTCAGTTAATCAGTAACATCTGTAACCCACTGTGGTAACAGAAGGTGGATCATCTGACGAAATCCTTGCAAATCCAGCACATACTCTATTTTCTTGTTATCCTTGTTTATATCATCATGTTCACAAATGTTGGTATTTGGGTAAGATAGAAGAGGATGCTTATGCCTAAGGACACTCATTGGAAAATTTCACTGTAGAAATAGCTTCCAACAGTAAATTGCAGAATATCGATTTGATTTGTCATCACTTCTAAAAGAAGAAATCAAGCTTTGAAAAAAATGTTAACTTTATCAATTCCACTCAAATGTAGCTATGTTGCCTCTTTCACAAATTCAGCTTACATACCATGCTTTGATATTGAACAATTTCACCTATGTGTGTGATCTTGTCACCACTTTGCCCTGTTTCTTTTTCAGGTCCATACATTCCGAGGACCACACTGGTGTGAATACTGTGCCAATTTCATGTGGGGCCTCATTGCTCAGGGAGTGAAATGTGCAGGTGAGAGCACTTCCCTCTTCTCTCCACTAGCTGTGCTGTGAAGTTCTAAAGAACAAGGTGTTAGGAAGTTCACTGTTAAATACACCATGTACTGGAGGCAGTCTACTCTCATATATTTCCATCTGGCTGAATTCTTCAACCATTTTGGAAATTTAAGATTTTATCTGCCCTTAACCTAGCACTTATGGGATAGAAAAAGAGTAGGGATCTGGTCCAGAAAAGAAAAGTCAACTTGTTTTAAAAGCCTGACAGGGGAGATGAAAGTAAGGCAGTTATATTTAATACTTTGCCTTTGATGTCACAGTAACTAAATTTGTAAAAGTGATTTTTTTAAAGCAGTGCACTGGGACTTAACGATTGTTTCCTTGGAAACAGAATTTTAGATATAATGTTAATCTGGATTGTCCTTACTAAAAATTTTTGTGAAGTCAAAGCTTTAAAAAATTGTGAATTTATCTTTAAAGATGGTTACCAAGTTCTGAAAATTCACTTAGTCATTAATACTTCCTTTGTGACATTTTGAAATCTTGAATATACCAAATCTGTTTTGTAAAATATGACCATGGTATTTAAGGTTTAAATTTAGAAACTTTTAAGATTCATGCATAAAGAAATACCCAACATGGCAGCACATCTTTGAGACTTAAATTGTGTTTTCCCAGATTGTAATCAGATTTAGCCCTAAATAAGTGATTTTCTTTGTTCTAATGTATGTGCACTCATGTATACACACACACACACACACACACACAATGCCCTGATTTAGTGAAGTAGTTCATTAAACAAGTAGTTAATCACATCTTATGAGACTTTATTTGTATAGAACAATAATATTTCATATTTGCCATTTATTCAAACTGCTAGGAATTCTAGCATAGGTTTAAAAATAATCATTTATGTTAAATGTATAATATTTGATCATAATATTTCTTTCTGCTATTTTATTTGTAGAACTTAAATATCTTCTTATATCTCCTTTAAAATATAGTTTTACATTGGAAATATTTCCTAAATTACTAAAAAAATGTGTTGCCTGTGACTGGTCCAAATCAATCTTCTTTTGGTTACTGTTCCTGCCTCACTAGATATTCTAAGGTTGTAGGCATGGCTCACTCTCTGGAGCCATGCTGAAACCTCCTTGCCATAGACTAGGATAGGCACACCCCAGGTGTGGACTTTGAACTGTGCAGAGGTACTAGCTCCACCTTGGATTGGGATTCATAAGGAATCATTATTATTATGACTGACAGTGTAGTGAGGAGTCTCAAAAGACTGTGGTTATGTCTTTGAATTGGAGGAGAAGAATGTAGGCTAGAAAGTGGTAATAAAGTGATGAGTTTCAGAATATTTCACATTGTGCTTTGTTAAAAGCAAATGGAATATTCTTTCCAAAGCAATAATCTTTTACTAAGTCAAGTGTGGTAGCACATACCTGTAATCCCAGTACACAAGGTGGATGAGGGGACAGAAATAGGAGGATCTCAGGCTAGCCTGGGCTACATGGAGAGAGCCTATCTTAAAAAAAAAAAAAAATTGTCCAAAGCTTTCAGTGAGGGGACAGCTTGCCTGCTACAGTGTTAGCTGGATTCAATTTTATTCATACAGTTTCTTTGCCTCCTGCTGATTTGAACATCACCCAGTGTTTGTTCCTTCTTTCTTCCTTTCTTTCTTCCCTTCTTTCTTTCTTCCTTCCTTCCTTCCTTCCTTCCTTCCTTCCTTCCTTCCTTCCTTCCTTCCTTCCTTCCTTCTTTTCCTTCTTTCCTCCTTTCTTTAAAGAATGGATGGCATACAAAATTGCTTCTTTTTTCCAACATCCCATTACATATTCATGACAACCTCTTTTGCCTTGGTGGATTTTTGAAAAAAGAAACAGAACCAAGAAAGCTGTTTTACGAATCAAAAGCAGATATATACATATACATATACATATACATATACATATACATATACATATACATATACATATACATCTTTACAAATGGCAGTAAGCCTACCATTTTCCTTGAAAATATCTTCAATGTTTAGTGGCTAGTGTATTAGTTTCCCACCTCTGTTCCAACAAATTACCATAAACTCCATGGCTGAAAACAACATGCATCTATTATCCTATACAGTTATGGAATCCAAAGTCAGTTTCTCAGGGCTGTAAGGAAGTTGTTTGCCAGTCTGTTTCCTTCTGAAGGCTGTAGTGGGAGGATTCATTTCTTTCTTTGCCTTTTTTAGCTCCTGGTCACTACCCACATTCCTTAGCTCAGAGCCCCTTCCTTCATCTTCAAAATTAAGTACATAACATCTTCTCTCTTCTCAGACCTCTTCTTGTTTGTGTCTTTACATCATCTTCCTGTGATTCCCATCCTTCGGATTGTGATTAATCTATTATAATGTAATCATAGAGATTATAAACATCTCTTTCCCCCAAAAAAGATTATTTACCAGCATTCCTGGATTATTTCTATTTTAGCCTTCTGAGAATATTTTGGGAAGGAATATGTTATTGTAGTATTTTGTTATTAAATTGACTTTATAGTTTTCATGTTAGCATTATCATTGCTATGTCCAAACATTTCAGGAATAGGGAAGTTTTTTTTCCTACCAATAGAGTTTATTACTTTCATATGAAAGCACTTTTAGGTTGAAAAAAACTGGAATTAATATGTTTTCTCTTAATTAGTGTTTTTGATTGTCTGCCCCTAAAAGTTGTGGTCATTCTTGTAAACCAGTAAGAATATGAAAACTCATGTAAAAGTAATATTTTCTTACTATTCCAGAGAACAAGGTATTCCTCTTAATTTGTGAAAGTAATGATGTGTGATACATATATTAGAATGTGAGTAGGGAGAGAAATGTCTAAGAGAGATATTTAAGAATAAAACTTAAGACTGAAGAATATTTCCATGCTAAAGCAGTTGCTTTACATGCACAAAGTCCTGGTTCACCCTGCAGTACTATCCACAAAAAAAAAAGAGAGAAAAAGAAAACTCATTTAAATATGAGCATTCATAGAAAATAATTATCTTCCAAAACATACATTACTGGGCTGGGGATATAGCCTAGTGGCAAGAGTGCCTGCCTTGGATACAGGAGGCCCTAGGTTCGATTCCCCAGCACCACATATGCAGAAAACGGCCAGAAGTGGCGCTGTGGCTCAAGTGGCAGAGTGCTAGCCTTGAGCGGGAAGAAGCCAGGGACGGTGCTCAGGCCCTGAGTCCAAGGCCCAGGACTGGCCAAAAAAAAAAAAAAAAAAAAAAAACATACATTACTATAATTATGCCAACCCTTAATCCTATCTGTACAATGTAAATAATATCTGTTATTTGCTCTAGAAAAATAGGTATCATTAGGCTCACCCATGCAATACTAGCTACTTGAAAGGCAGATATTGGTAGGGTCATGGTTCTCAGCAAGCCTGTGCAAACAGACTCCATCTCAGCCCATAACTGGATATGGTGGCACATGCCTGTTATCCCAGCTAGGAAGGAAGTGTAAGTTGGAGACTCATGGTCCAAACTTGCTTCTGGGGAGTGGGAGGGGGGGACTTGAGAACCAATTCAAAACCAAATAAAAGCAAAAAGAGTTGGAGGTATAGCTCAAGTGGTTGAGTGCCAGCCTAGCAAGTTCAAGACCCTGAATTCAAACTCTAGAACTGCCCCCTTCCCCAAAGTTTCTGCTTCCTAGATAAACAGTATACATGTGTTTCACAGTAGTCAATCCCTGAAAAATCTAGGTTTTTTTTTAACTAGGAGAAGTAGTCTAAGTAAAGAAAAATTTGTATTAAAACAGAAGAGATATAATTTATTTTTTATTCCATTGTACCTTTGCTTATTCAATACTTATTAATTTGAGAAATTGGAAGAGAAATGTGGCTTAATAGTACCGTAACATAAAAATATCAAACCAAGAGATATAACAAATGAAATCTATGGCCTTTCCCTTTTCTCCATAAATATCGCACAGAGCCTCCCTGGAAGAAATGGAGTTATTATAGGGATTATATTACTTCAATAAATAAATGAAAACCAAAAGGAGACTTAATGATCAACTGAAACCCTGATACACTGCTAGTTCCTGAAGCAGCAGTTTTCAGAGCAAGCTCAGGGCTGGCATATTGCACTGTGAACTTAAGGTGTAGAAAGAACTTTAGTTTTTTCCCTGTCCTGTACTCATGCTGAATATTTCATCACTGAAATCTGCTCAGATTGAACATAGTAGTATTTTCCCATTGTTTCACATTCTTCAAATGAAAAGGAGAATTACTTGTTTAGAAAACATTTCCCTTTTCCTTCAACACTTAAATCTGAGCTTCATGTATCAATCCTGTTTTTACTGAGTCCCAAGTAATTTGAGAAGGGAAGAGATTCAGATTAACCATTAATGCCTCTTCCTGATAATGTGTACCTGTATATAGAATAGAATGTGATTAAACAAGAATATAATGGTCAGGTTTTACTAGTTTTTTTTTTTTTGAAGTCTCATCACATCAGTCAAATAGATAACTGTTGGATTCTGTAGCAGTGTTTTTTTAAGTATGTATAATAATGGATATAATGAACATTACCAAACAGTAGTTAAAAACAGCAAACTTCATCTTCCAAGCTGAAAACTAACTCAGAGTACATGGTGTACTACTTGTGGAAAGAAGCATGTATGACTCAGTGTGGAAAGTACACAGGCCAGGAATCAGTGCTCCAAGACTAAATCTCAGCACTACTGGTCTTCTAGATGAATATCTGAACAAGTTATAGCCACCCTGAGCTTCACTGTCATCAGTGACAATTATTACCAAGGACCCTTTCCAACTCAATCTGTGATCTGTGTTGATATAGTTAAACTAGGAGACACACCTAATTATGAAATTTTGCTGAATTTGTACTTCATTTATTTATTTTGCAGTACTGGAGTTTGAACTCAAAGCTGGTGCTTGTCAGCCCTTTCTACTTTAGTTATTTTTCAAATAGAGTCTTGCATTTATGCCTTGACAGTGGGCTATGATTCTCCTACTTCCCACATTGCTGGGACTGACTGGTATGTGCTACTATGCCCAGCTTTTTTATTGGTTGAGTTGGAGTCTCACTAAATGCCTGGGCTAGCCTCAAACTAGGATTCTTCCCTATCTCTGACTCCAAAATAGCTGGTCACAGGTATGAGCTGCCATACTCAGCTCTGAATTTTATACTTTCTTAAAAAAATCAGTACTAGGTTTGAACTCAGTACTTTGTGCTTGCTAGGCAAGAGTTCTACCTTACTTTCAAGGTAGGGTCCTTCTTTATACCTGCACTATGATCCTCCTACTTGTGCTTCCCCATGTTGCTGGGGATGACAGGCATTGCCACAGCACCCAGCCATTATACTTTTTCCATAGCAGGGATAGCAGATGAATAGCACTAAACCAGCCACTGGTTGAGATGTAACTTTCTTGCTCAGGCTGGCTTCCAAATGCAATCCCCTGGCCTCTGCATCCTAAGTAGCTAGGATTACCAGCTTGAGCCACTACGCCCCAGCTCTTACCATGTAAGAGATTTTTAGTTCTTGCAAAGCTGGATATATGTATCTCTTCACTTTATTCCTTCCAGTAATTCTAATACCTAGCACTATAAAAATGAAATAAAATTGTAAGAAGGTATTTATATCAAGTATGAGAATACTTTGAAAGTTAGAGAAAGAAGGAAAGCACATAGGGGACTCATAACTGTAAGAATCCAGCAACAAATTCCATGGTGGTGTGTGTTGTCTCTGCTCCTCATACTGTCCTGGGCATGATAGAAGCTCACAACCCATAAATGCCAATAGGCAAGAAGAGCAGAAAAGCCTCCTCTTTCTAGCCAATCCACTGGACAAACAAAGGTCAGCCTAGTAGACTGGAAACCTTTTAGCCAAACCTACTCTTCTCCAAATAACCCTGTGGAAAAAAAAGCCAAATTGCTCCCTCTCCCTGGAGAGTGCTACAGTTGCGGTCAGCACCATCCTGAATTCTATGTTCACCTGCAGTGGCAAGTACCTTCCTCTTCTGTGACTCATTTTTCAATATCTCATGTTCACATCTGATACTGCAGTATCAAAATACATCAGCCAGGGTGATTGATAAGAAACAAAAATTTCTTATACTATAGGATAAGGAAGTCAAGTCCAAGATTCAGGTTTGGTCTTTCCTGCTGCATTTGCACACAGAAGAAGGCAGCAAGTCAGTGTCCTCATAGGGCAAAAAACAGTATCCCACCATTACATGGGTTTGGGGTTGTTGGTTTTTTTCCTTTTTTAAAAATTTGATTTACTGTCAAAGTGATGTACATAGGAGTTATAGTTGCATAGACTTTTGTTGAACATTGTTGCGCCCTCTGTCGATTTTCTTCCACTTTCCCTCCCTCCCCCACTCTGCTTTCCAGAGTGGTTGGACAATTTTACACTCCCACCAGCAGTGTAGTAGAATTTCCTTTTGGCCCATCCCCGGCCAGCATCTGTTATTAGATTTCTTTTTTTTTTTTTTTTTTTTTTTTTTTTGGCCAGTCCTGGGGCTTGGACTCAGGGCCTGAGCACTGTCCCTGGCTTCTTCCCGCTCAAGGCTAGCACTCTGCCACTTGAGCCACAGCGCCACTTCTGGCCGTTTTCTGTATATGTGGTGCTGGGGAATCGAACTTAGGGCCTCGTGTATCCGAGGCAGGCACTCTTGCCACTAGGCTATATCCCCAGCCCCTGTTATTAGATTTCTTGATAATGGCCATTCTAACTGGGGTAAGGTGGAATCTCAATGTTGTTAGGGTTTACATTTCTTTTATAGCCGGTGATTTCTTCATGTATCTATTGGCCATTCTTATTTCCTCTTCAGAGAAGTCTCTCTTTTAAGTCTTTAGCCCATTTGTTAATGGGGTGGTTGTTTCTTTGTGGCTTTGTTTTTTGGGGATTTACGTTTTTGAGCTCTAATTATATTTTAGATATGAGGCCTTTTCCTGTTGTATAGCTAGTGAGGATCTTCTCCCAATCTGTGAGCCTTCTATCTTCTCCTATTTTGTGAGCTTTCTATTTGCTTTGCTGGCTAGGTCCTTTGCCATGCAGAAGCACTGCAGTTTAGTGCAATCCAACCTTTCTTTGATTTGTTGTGTTTCTGGGTCTTTATTCAGGAAGTTTTGACCTATGCAAGGAGCTCTAGTGTCTCTCCAATTCCTTCCTGTAATATTTTCAGCATATCTGCTTTTACCTCAAGGTCTTTGATCCATTTGGAATTGATTCTGGTACAGGGTGATATATTAGGATCTAACTTTAGTTTTCTACACGTTTAGCCAATTCTGTTACCACCATTTTACATGAGTTTTTAATAGCAGCACTCACTCATGGAGGGTGAGGGCAGAGACTTATGACCTAACACTTCCCAGAAGGCCACATCTCTCAACCCTGTCCCATGAATTTTGGGAGAGGAATACATTCAAAACACAACATTGGCTATTTGGCATAGCATTGTGTTTTATAAACATTTAATGAAACTTTTTAAAAATTTTCCTTCCTGTACAAGTAAATAGCAAGTAAATGAGGAGACATAGACTAGAATTCCAGCCTTGTTGATTATACTTGAAATTATATGAAAGCAAAGAAGGATCTCTTATTTCTCTACCCTGAGGAAACTATTAGAAACCCCCAATTCAATCTGAAGTATCTATTACTAAAGCAGTGCTCCAACAATTCTCAAAACTGAAAATAATCAATGTTTCCTGTATTCTTTACACAGATTGTGGTTTGAATGTTCATAAGCAGTGTTCCAAGATGGTCCCAAATGACTGCAAGCCAGACTTGAAGCATGTGAAGAAGGTGTACAGCTGTGACCTAACAACACTTGTGAAAGCACACATCACTAAGCGGCCAATGGTGGTAGACATGTGCATCAGGGAGATCGAGTCTAGAGGTGAGGCCCTTCCTGTGCAGCTGTCCGCGAGTCTAACTCACTGACACTGAGTCCTCAGCCCATCTCCAGTGCCCTAGTGCACAGAACTGTGCTGCTTTTTATATTGGGGGAAGAATGGTTTCAGATGTCATGTACTCTCAAAGCTGGAAATGAATTAGCAAGTAAATGGCTTAATCTCAAGGTATATTTAGCCAATTATAAAAAATATTCTTAAAGACGTATTTACAGCTGATGCTTCTGTTCTTCTAAAGCCAATTTCAAGAACAAATTCATTTTTTGCTTTTTATATTTTTCTTAGGTCTAAGATGCAAAAGTATAAATGCCCTAGTAAAACTATCCTTGGCCAGAAACCAGAGCTACACTCTAATTATTCTCTCCCACGTGAGAAAACTGGCCCAAGCCAGTGTTTCTGTCCTTTGTTATGTAAAAGAACATTTGGTGAAATTGGGGTGATGAATTATTTCCCTTAAGACTTTAACATTATTTGAACTAATTAGACAAAGTGTTGAGCCAAATTATAAATACCCAGGTGCCAGTAGGTCAAAATTTGAAACTGTGAATGAAATCACTTTATATTAAAACAAAAGTGTGAAAAGGTTTCTAATCATGTTTATATTATTTTTCTTTCAACACATTACATCCCCAGCCTGATGCATGAAAAGAAGTTAAAATTTGAAGTAAAGAATCCAAAGAAACAACCTCGTATATTTGCTTTATTGTTTATTTCTTTGTTTATAGGTCTTAATTCTGAAGGACTATACAGAGTATCAGGATTCAGTGACCTAATTGAAGATGTCAAGATGGCATTTGACAGAGGTATGTCTTTAACTTAGGTCATATTCTTTGCCCCCACCTCTCAAAAAAATCACAATTCTTATGGCATTTTAGCATTATCTTTAAGTGATTTGTAGTTATTAAATCCCCAAAAGACTCAATTTATGGTTTCTTACTTTTGCATTAGCTTTAATTACAGTATTAAAAGTAATGCATTTCATTGTGAGAAAAAAGCATAAAGCTTAACTATATGATCAACACTGGAGTATACAAGGCTAATCTATGCTCACCAAAAGACATAGATCAGTTAAACCAAAAACCTACAGGTTAAAGGTAAAAGGATATGATTTTCAGAGATCTCAGATGTCCTGGGCCTAAATGGCCCACCCACCTCTGCTGTCATCCAGGACCCCCAAACACCTCATCACCATGTGTGACTGACTAAAACCAAGTTTGAGCTCATAAGAGCTGACATAGAACCTGTCCCACTGTGGAAAGAGGGGCCAACCAAGGAGAAGTTCAGTGGAGCTTTTTAAAGAGCATTAAAAAATGAACATTACAGAGGGCATATAGTTCACACCTGTAATCCCAGCAATTCAAAAGATAAAGATCAGGAGGTTCATGGTTGGAGGCAAACTCAGTCCCCCTCCCCACAAAAAAGGGAAGGAAAAGGGAGAAAGAAAGGAAAAGAGAGGATAGCAGATCCTTCCACAGCAAACAAACCAGGCTGTGGCTGTAATCCCAACTTCATGGGAGGCACAGCTATTAGGATTGCACTCTAGTATCATCATGCTAGCAAAAATGTAAACTCTCTTCAAAATATAACTACAACAACTACAGGTATGGCTCAAATAGCAGAACACTTGTCTAGCAAGTAGATGACCCTGAGCCCAAATCCTAGTCCCATCATAATAAATTAAATATGTAGATAGAGAATAACACTTAAATTATGGTTTATTTTATGGCTTTCCAAATTGTCTCTGCTATGACTACTAAAATAAAGTAAGACCAGAGAAGATCTATATCCTTAAATACATATATCATGAAGCCTATTCTTTTTTGTTTTTTGGGTTACTTTAACCACATCCTGGGGCTTGAACTCAAGGCCTGGACACTATCACTGAGCCTTCATGTGCTCAAGGCTAGCACTCTCCCACTTGTAGCCATAGTGCCACTTCCAGCTTTTTTTTTTTTTTTTTTTTTTTTTTAGTAGTTCATTAGAGATAAGAGTCTTGTGGGGGAGTTTTCTGCCCAGCTGGCTTCAGACCGTGATCCTCAGATCTCAGTCTCCTGACTAGCTAGGATCAATACCCGGCTATCATGAAGCCTTTTCACTGTCACTTAACATTTATAGTTTCTCCGTGTCTTTTTGTAGCTTGATAGTTGATTTCTTTTTACTCCTAAATAATATTTTATTATATGGCTATACCATAGTTAATCAGTTCACATACTGAAGGACTTTTTGATCACTTCCAGTTTTGGAGGGATTTTTTGGTGTCTGTATTTTGTTTTTGTTTTTTGAGATTATGAACAATGCTGCTATAAGCATGAAGATTTTTTTAATAAATTTAAATAAAATGTTTAGCTGATTTGGGTAAATGAAGTATATTTCTGGGTTATGTGGTAAACTTTGTAAGAAACTACCAGCCTTCTTCAGTAGCTGCCTCATTTTACATTCCATTTAGTAATAAATGAGCATTCCTATTCCTCCACATCCTCACTAACACTTGATGTCAGTGTTTTAGATTTTTAGCCATTTGAATTTTAATGAAAAGTCTGCTTTGTAATCCATAGAAATTTTCAAAAGCCAAGCAAAACAATTAAACATAAAATTTAGCTCAGAATAAGTACTAATTGAGTCTTTAGTAGATGCAAGTTCAGTTATAATAACCAGTACTAAAATGCAGAGTACTAAATGCAGAACATTGCAGAAGGGCCTTGCTTGAGGATATGAGGGCCTTCTAAAACACCTTTCCATTTATAGTGCTTTCTCTTCTTATGTCAACACTCCAATACTTGAGAGATCTTTAGGAAGTGCCTCTGTTGTCCTTTTCACAATCTTTTATCTTTATATAAAATGGGGGGAAAAAGGAAACTGTAACCCCTCTGTACATCACTTTGAAAATAAATTAATTTTTAAAAATAAGAAAAATAAATTTTTTTAAAAGAAATACTACTTTGGTGGGACTCCTCAAGTAGTCTAAAATTAAAATAAATAACTTAAGAAGAGAACATTTTTAAAAAAGTGATGTTCATTGAAAGAACATTGATTACTTTTAAAATCTGGTTATATTTTAAAATGCCATTTATTAAAATCCAGCTATCTACTTTGTTTCTCTTAAAATCCTTGAAGATGGTGAGAAAGCAGATATTTCTGTGAACATGTATGAAGACATCAACATTATCACTGGTGCACTTAAACTGTACTTCAGGGATTTGCCAATTCCACTCATCACATATGACGCCTACCCCAAGTTCATAGAGTCTGCCAGTAAGTGTGAATGCATGTTCCCCAACACCCTGCCTGCTGCCTCCTCTCGGTGACCACTTTCCTAATATCCCACTCTATATCCTGAATGTGTTTTATGAAGTATTTTCCGTGGGCCTTTCTTCATGGCTAGTGTACTTACAAGAAGTTTACAGTCTTATCTAACATTATCTATGACTGTACATTCAAAGATTTTTTTGTACTAGTTTAAAAAAATATACCAATGCTTCTTAAATATGGTCCAACACTTTGGTAAAACAAGTATAACTGGGCACTTAGAAAAATGTATAAAAAACAAAGCCAACTACTTTTTGTTAGGGTCAGCAAGCAAAAATTACTGTCAGGTTGCCATAAGAGTTTTGAAACTCGTATTCTTTGTGTGTTTGTCCTCAGTATGCAGCTCTTTAACATACAGTTCACAAACCTGCACCAGTTGTAAACTTGAAGGCACACTGTTGCAGACTGAGAAGGTTTGTTTGATTTGAGATTTCTTGAACCAAAGGCTTAACAACTTTGGCAAGTGCCTTACCACTGAACTACTACCCCTTGTCCTAAGAAGTGATTTTTTTTTTTAACTTTGAGATGAAAATGAGAAAAAAGTCAAAGGCTTGTCTGGCAAATTTTGTTTATGCTGCAAAAATTATACCTGTATTTCATTTTACTTCTTTTTTTCCTTTCAGTCGTGGTGCTTGAATTCTAGGCCTGAGCACTGTCCCTGAGCTCTTCTGCTCAAGGCTAGAGCTCTATCACTTGAACCACAGCACCACTTCTGGTTTTCTAGTGGTTAATTGGAGATAAGAGTCTCAGACTTTCCTGCCTGGGCTGGCTTTCAACCATAATCCTCAGATCTTAGCCTCCTGAGTAGCTAGGATTACAGGCGTGAGCCACCAGCACCTGGCATCACATTTTACTTTTTAAAGAAAGGAGATCTTAAACAGAACTTAAGTGTTTGCATTACTATTTTTTGTTTTTAAGATAAGTGTTCTGTCAGTTTGCTTTTTTCTCTTTAAAACCATATGTTGTCTTGATCTTTAAATAATAATACCACTTCCTTAGTATCACTGATTTGCTTTTTGGCTTTGAAATTTGATGAAGCACAAACTTTCTTTTTTGTGATTTTTAGTTTCCCTTTCAGAGCTTTTTTGTTGAGAATTTTTGTGGTTAATTCCTCAGAGAGCTTATTTCTTGTGGATCACCTTGAGCTTTCATGTGGAGAACAGCATGAAAATTGCACTGATTAAAACTTTAAGAGTATGAAAGATCTGGGTCTCTCCCATGGGAACTAAACTCCCCTCATCTTGAATGGAACTTGGTGCTGATTGTGAAAACTTGAGTTTACAAGCTCCTGTTTTATGAGGCAGATATAGCCTCTCAGAGAACTCATAAACCTGATTAGCACCTGGAAATAGCCTCCACTCGGAAGGGCTTTTCTGTCCATTTGGTTTGTCGTGACCCCAAGAGAACTTGGAGGGCAAACTGGACAGGTATGTGTTCTTTGGGAGGAAAAACTAAGACTTGGCACTGTGCCTAACTCAAGGGTAGTTAGCAAAGTACAAAGCGTGATTCAACTCCTGTTCTGATACCTACACTACCACCCCACCTAGATTCCATCCAAGCCTCATGGCTGGATTTAAAGGTCTTTGGCCTCAAGCTTTCAGATGAGTTCATCTTCTTCCCCTACACCCACCCTGTTGCTAAGGAAAATCTCCCTTTTTCAATTCTTCTAAAGTACTTGTCATTGTTGTGGGTTTCATTTCTGAAACAGCATTCCTATCTGAAGTCCGCACACCCCCATCTCACTCCTTAGAGCCCATAAAACCACATCATAAGGAAGCAACTTTCCTAAATCAAGGTACAAATGTCTCTCCTTACAGTCTCAGCTGTTCTAAGTTTGTGACACCAAAACCTCCACATAATAACTATACTTCATATGAATATGTGTGGTGCATTTTGGTTAGCAACGGCTTTGTGGAACATCATGTCCTTCTACATGTCATTTCTAACAATACAGTGTGCTTTGTTCCTTGGACAAGCATGGGCATCTCTTAAGAGGCATATGAGGAAGATGAGAGAAGTTACTTGACTTCTCTAATGGCGATTAAAGAACATATACTAGGTCAGGCCAATTTATATCCAGTGTCATTTTAGAAAGAAGACATGACAGGGTAGAAGTTGGCCAAGGTCATGCCATTGGAGGCGTGGTTCTGACACTCAAACCTCACATTAGAACCCTTGTTCTCTCCAGTCTGCACACTACCTGATTTGCTGGAACTAAGAAAAGACTGCACAAAGGAAGAGTAAGAAAAGGGAGGAAACTCTTCCAAGGACAAGAGTGGATGACCCTTCCAATGCAGTCATTCTTAAACAGTCTTTAGTTTTTGTTTTTGTAGTATCTCAGCCCCAGAAAATGTCTCTGGCTTTTATTAGCATTCTTTGCCAATAGAAGTCAGAGTTCATCTAAAAGCTTTCTTCTGCAGTGACAGGTGAAGGTTCATCTTCTAGTGAATTTGTTGTGGCAGCCTTCCTTTGAGAAGAAAAGACAAGGGCAGAAGAAGGAATGCCAAGTCAGGCCATCCTGTCCATAGTCTTCATCCTGTTCATAGCCTTCCTAAGCCTGTACACTTCCCTCCTAGCCCATTGTGAAATCTGGGTCTGCCTCCTCCCCTCTTCCTCTCCTCACTACTGAGACATTGGCTGCTCCTGGAAGCAAACTGTGGAAGACCAGGCTATTGAATAAGCCAACATTTGTGGACCTGCCTGAACATGGTGAAAACCACACCTCCACCAGAGACCTCCTCCTAGTGCTGGCACTGTCCTCCAGCCCAGGCTGTCGAAGACATCCCGCAAGATCTTATAAAAGCCATTAGTCTTGAATGAGGTGGAGAAACTCAAAACACAGGTTTCTTTGTGCCCCAGCAATCTTGAACTTCCTAAAGAGAACCCTGGGAAAGACAGTCTTCTAGTTTTCCTTTGGCTCTGCCACTGAGTCACCCCTTTTGCTTAGCTAAGTTTTATTCTTCCTGGACTTAGGTTTCTCTATAGGAAATTAATAAAACATACTTTAAAATAGCTTTACTTAAATATTGGCCCAAGTTTGAAATATTACTTGCAGCTGCTGCCATGAGCAAAGCACATGGCTTCCACCTTGCTTCAGATTTTACAGTCTGCCCTCCTCAGGACCTATACCTGCTGCTCCTCTTCTGGGAACTATCCTTCCTCCAGCTCTCCACACAGCTCATTCTGTCCTCCCCTCTGAGCTTTTACTGAAGGCTTCTTTTTCATTGAGGTCCTTTCTGGCCACCCATTTAAAATTGCAAACTCACACATTTGCTGTGCTTCCTACCTTACTGATTTCCCAAAGCCCCTCATCATTCTAATACACTATAATTTTGTTGCTTGTTGCTAGCTATCAATACTACCTTTAATTCTACACTTGTTCAAGGTTCTCCTTGCAAAGATTAAGAGAAGTAAAAAGAAACTTTTTTTCAATTTTCACAATCATGTAGTTTCAAGTTAGCCCTGTGATTTAAAAAAAAAAACTAACTTTCCACAATAAATGGAATTTCTTCTCTTAATTTGAGACATTGGACTATTGCATTTTAGTGCCTGAAATAGTACTGGTGCAATAAATTAACACTTCCTAAAGGTCCCACAGTTCTGAGACAGCACATTTATTTGCAAAAGGCAAATAATTCATTCTTCATTACAAAGAAATGAACCAGGAGTCAAGGAAACTATGAGCAGAAACTGTAAAATAATTCGTTTCTTTTGAATTAAAAGGCTTTGGTCACAGTTCATATTCTGAAATTTATCAAATCTATCTGCCATGACTACATTTATCTTATGCCAATTTTTACATGACTCAACTACCTTACCATTGATTTGATTTGCTTTATAAGTTAGAGACCAGGAGTTTTGATCTTGTGTTGACCATTGTGTTCTGCTCAAAATGTAACCTCCCCAACACCTCAAGGATGCCATCCCAATTAGGACTCCCAGCATGAGAGGCTGTTGTAGAACCCAGAATTTTAATGCATCCCACCATCCTGGAATAAGACTGTATTATGGTAATATCTCTTTGTCTGTCTCTCTCTCTGTCTCTCTCTCTCTGTGTGTCTCTCAGTCTCTCAATCTCTCTCTTTCTCTCTCTCTCTCTGCTTTCAGAATTTCAAAGATGTTTACTGTTTCTGATTATAGAAATGATTGATAAATCAAATGTAACCTTTAGCCTGAAAGGAATGAGATGGGGTTTGGCTGACAAAGAAGATCTAAAATATCCAAATGAATATGTACTCTTCAAAGAGCCACACTTACTTCAAGGGTCCTGCCATTATACAGAACATTTAGAATTGCCATTCAAGCCCACTGTGTGTTCTTTTGCATATCCTAAGAAATAGAAAGTGCTTGTGCTTTGAAGGGAGACTTAAGCTTTTATATAACATAAAGTAATTTAAGTGTAAAGAATAAAGCAGATAAACATTAGACAATAGATTTCTTGGTTGAAAAAGAGAGCTGAGAGTATAGGTTAAGGGTAGAACACTTGCCTTAGCATGCACAATGCCCTGGATTCCATATATATATATATGGAATCTCTACAGGAAGTAATGGGGGAGCACAGCTTTCAAAGTATTTTGAATGATGCATCATCCTTTAAATATGTCTTAAATGTTCTAAGATGATCTCACCTGAATGTCCTTGCATGTATGAGTCTTCTGTTCATACTCATCTAAATTTTTTATACTTCCTGAATATTCAGTTTCAATTTTCCATACTTATTTCCTGAATGTTCAGTTTCCATTTTCCATAGTTGCTAGACTAAGACACTCAACTCTTAATACATTCATGTGAATAAAAAGTAGACATTTCTCCCCCAAATGCAAATAAACAGTGTTGCCACATTGAACATAAGAGCCTTTGTAAATCTGTGGGTTACTGTTAAAAAATATTTCCCAGAACTGTGTGCAAGGACCTGTGTAAAAGTATTTTCTAACATTTTGAGAAGAACATCACAGAATAGTGTCCAGTGAGCCATTTGTATCAGTTTTCTGTAAAGCATTTCTTTTTGGGTTTTGACTTGCTGTCTTAGAAATTATGGATCCTGATGAACAGTTGGAAACCCTTCATGAAGCATTGAAACTGTTACCGCCTGCTCACTGCGAAACCCTCCGGTACCTCATGGCACATCTAAAGAGGCAAGTGAGATTGGAATCTTACACTTGTATTACATACAGATCTTAAAATGTGTGAAGGTGAAAGGAAGGACAAGAGATCTGTTGAATGAATGGATACCTGCATAGATGTATTGTCTTGTGAGAAATTACCCTAGTTGAAAAGGAATGTTAAAAAATACTCTACAATACTGCACACGTGCCAAATTCTGACATAAATGTATTTGCAGCTCCAGTATTTGCAAATATGTTAGAAATACTAATATTCTGCCAAGGACAGGCATTGATTTTTTGGAAGGGGGAAAAAGAGTTGCAACAGAATAAAAGTAAGAACAAAGCAATTTGCAAGTCACTCCTTGGATATTTGCATTTCCCCTCTTTAAAAGTGTAAGAAATGAGAGGCAAGGGGCCAATATGGGCTCAAGGCTTTACTGGGGGACAGACTCGCTGGGCTGCTCTGTGCAGGGGGTGGACATTGTGGGCGGAATTTAAACAACATTTTTAGAGGGCAGTCACATGGGTCACATTACATGGACCGTGGGAATTGGGGGGGAAGGGTAGGGTGTAAGTTCCAAGGAGGTGTTACATAGGCTATGGGAAATGAGGGGAGTCTCATTCTGAGAAGAATAATGAGACTGTTGCAACTGGGGCAGGAATTTGCTCATCACACTGGGAAAATAGTACAGCATTGGGGAAATAGAAACTGAACAGATTTTTGTAAACATGTAGGGACACAGGACGGACCTTAGAGAATCAGCAAGCTGACTTCCAAGACCCTAGAAAAGGCAACTGAAACCTTTGTGGAATATGCTTATAGCTCTACTCATAAGTTCAACTTTGCTGTATATTTGGGTGTCAATTAAACAGAACCACTAAAACAAAGGATTGACACTCAAATAATAGTCTACACCATGGCTGTGGTAAAGCAAAGAGCAGATACAGACTCCGTGACAGTAGTGCTTCCTCTGAGCTGTGTCCCGTCACTGGTTCAACTGCTCTTCCCCCAGACACTCAATAAACTGTTCAACTTGTGAAAGCATCCCATAGGAAGCGAGAGAGCCAAGGTGGAGGCAAGGTGAAGGGAGCAGTCAGAGTACCCTGATCCCTGCGACTGGGGCAGGAGAATCCACAGTCGACCCCATGCCATCCATGCCATACAACCCAGTACATTCACTCACACATGAGCTTCATTCCTCACCACACTGTTCTTTATTAGCATAATCTTCTTTAAGGGGAATCAGTACTATGAAATTCCAGAGAAGTATGCAGAAATAACCTGGCAAAAGAGTTGATAAGTCATCACATCTTTCCTGTGGATCTTGTGCTTGTCTTCGTGCTCAGGCCCAATGAAGAAGTCTGGACTTACACAGTCATCTGTTCTTGTGCTTTCAGAGTGACCCTCCATGAGAAGGAGAATCTGATGAGTGCTGAGAACCTTGGGATAGTGTTTGGTCCCACCCTTATGAGATCCCCGGAACTAGACGCCATGGCTGCCCTAAATGATATACGGTATCAGAGACTGGTGGTAGAGCTGCTTATCAAAAATGAAGACATTCTATTTTAAATTTCACTTTCAGGGAAAGAAATGTTTTACAGATGAAGGAATGTTTTATAGTAATTTAATTGGCTCCACTAGCTGAATTATTTCCTGGTTAGAGGTTTGGGCAAATAACCAGATTAAAATGAAGGAACTTTCTGTCTTTCTGTAGCACCACTCCACTCAGCTGTCCTTGTAAACAGTGAACACATGCTTTCTGGTTCTAGTAATCATGGGTGTTTATCATGTTAAGAGAAACTCAAACTATTGCATGATTACCCCTGTTTGATAAGGAAAACCCCACACCAAGGAAGCAGACCTGTGCCTGCACTGCCTCTCCGTCCTGGGTCATCTGTGGTTGTCGCCCAGCATGTTTCCCCGAGAAAACTGTCATAACTTTGCTTTGGGGGGTCCATGCCCTTGATTTCTGATGCTTGTATACACATGCACACACAAATGGGGAAACAGCACCCCTAGCCATTGCATTACCCTAGGCTGTCATGCACACTTTTTGCAAATGATTCATTTCTGGTTTCTCCTAGCTCTTCTCTAACGTAGTACTTTCTTTGCAGCAAAATCAAAAAATGTGTTCCAGATTTGTTACTTTAATAAGTTAGCCTACCAATAAAAATGTGCAACACAGAATATTTTCCATGAAATTATTATTGCTTTTCAGTTGTAACATGGTGTTTTTATCAGCATGTATTTGTTAATTTATTAAATACGGCCTTTAGAAATTAAAAAGTTGATAGGTTTTTTTAGTCATGAATGAAAATTTAGAAAATATATTTGCATTTATTTAATACCGAGTGCTTTTCTCTCACATCATTAAAATTCTTACAGCGGGGTCCTAAAATAATCATTTAAAACTGATTAAAATTAGGACATTTACTCATTAGATTTATTTTTCTTCTCTTATTACTCTAGCAGAAATCTAGAATATTTGTCCAGACTTTTAGGGGAGTCTAGATAAGAGTACATTCTAGACTCAACAGAAAAAGGAAAGAGACTGTGTTTTTGTAAAGTCTGGTTTATCAGAACTGTCTGGAGTTGGTGTGCATTGTACCAGCAGCACTGCTGGGAGGTCTGCACCAGGGGCTAGGAGCCCAGGGTCTGAACCTCATCCTGCCACTCACCACCCACATGGCCTTGAACATATAACCATCAGAGTCTCTCAAATAAGCACCCATCTAGAACTAAAGTTCTGCCTTGTTTCCAACAGTAACAGCTGAGTGTGGAGGTACACACCTGTAGTCCCAGCTACTCAGGAAACTGAGGCAGAAAGGATCACTTGAGTTCAAGAGCTCAAGACCATCCTAAATAGTAGGGTGAAACCTCATCTCCATAAAACAAACAAAAGAAATTACATAGATGGATACAGAGATTCATTTATAATAGAAATGATCATTAAAATGGAAGCGACTAAAATCATTAAACACTAAGGAAGTGCTTTTGAGCCATTACACTGCCAAAGATGGGCTGAACTAGGTAAACCACTGAACGCACACATGCTCCCGGCTGTTTTCCTTTTGAAAGAAACTCAGTTGTGAGGGAACATGCTTTATTGGAACAATGTGATCCTGGTTTTTTGTCCTAAAGGGGGTTGGAGGTTTGCCTAGCATGCATGAAGTCTTGGGTTTAATCCTCAGCCCCACTAAAAAGAAAGTGGGGGAGGAGAAACATGGCACCTTCTAGAACTGGAGCAGTGTCAGAAGCAGAAGGAACACACTATGGAGGTGTTGTCCCTCCATACCTGATCATAGTAAATAACATATGAAGCCAGTTTATAGAGGAAGTTTTTCTGTTTTGTTTGAGAGAAGGTATTACTATATACCCCAGGCTGGCCTCAAACTCATTCTCCTGCCTCTAGAGTGCTAGGATTACAAGCAAGCACCACGACGCCCAGCTTCAAAAAAAGTTCTGAGGCCCTTTGCAAACAAGGTTACAGTTTACCAGAGTTGTGAATATGTGCTTCGTGGCTTTTTTTTTTTAAATAGATGATGTGTGGTTCACACCCTCAGGGTGTACAGCCGGAAATCGCAATTACCTCATCTGTGAATACACTTGGACTGATGAGCAGCACTTCCTTGCAATGAAGAAACAATTCCAGCCACTTGGACATTTGGTCGAGCACCACCCAAAAACTTTTGTTCACATATTTCACTGGTACCTGGGAAACTCTTTCAATCGTGGTCTTTAATAGTGAGACAGAGGTTTCTCTTTCTACCAAAATTTGAAAGTGACCAGAGACTAGTAATGCTCACCATGTCATCCTCAGAGCCTCCCCCTGTCCACCCTCAGTGTTAAGTACCCATGCCTCTAGCATTTCTGAAAAGAAAGTACTGAGAAGGGCTGGGAATGTGGCTTAGCAGTAGAGTGCTTGCCTAGCATGCATGAAGCCCTGAGTTCGATTCCTCAGCACCACATAAACAGAAAAAGCCAGAAGTGGCACTGTGGCTCAAGTGGTAGAGTGCTAGCCTTGAGCAAAAGGAAGCCAGGGACAGTGCTCAGGCCCTGAGTTCAAGCCCCAAGTACTGAGAAAACAAGGAATTTGCCCTCTCCATAAGTTTTTGTGGTTTCATTCCTTTGTTTTGTTTATTTGGGTGTCTTGAGCTTTGAATTCGGAGCCTCTTGCTTACTAGGCAGGCTTACCACTGGAGCCACACCTCTAGCCCAGATTTCTTTTTTTTTAATGCCATTAACACCAACTGGCCAGGAAAAAAAAAAAAAAAAAAAAAAAGCCCACTAAACAGATTTTGGAAAATGTCTGTAAAATGAAGAATGAATAGTTAGCAAAATGTTTCTGTTACTTGACAAGCTCGAAGGAAAAGCCACCAGTAAGTTAGCTTCCAAGTTCCATTGTCATCTTTTTGTGTGTGTAGTGCTAGGAATTGAACTCAGGACCTGGTACATGCTAAGTAAGCACTGTACCACTGAGCTGCATCACAGACCCATCATCATCTTTAACAAAACATTGCAAAGTGGCACTGTGGCTCAAGTAGTAGAGCACTAGCCTTGAGTTGGAAAGCTCAGAGACAGCGCCCAGGCCCAGAGTTCAAGCCCTATGACTGACAAGAAAAAAAGAATGAACAAAAACAAAACATTGCATAGCTTATCACCTAAAGCTAAATAAGTATTATTGGCCAGTCCAGTTGAAAAGCAGGCTTTCTGAATGTGTGTTGGATAATCCAAGTTCTCAAGTCTCCTCCAACTGTATAATCTAGGAATTAGGAGTTAGCTTTTCAAGGAAATCTCAAAGCGTTTTTGGTGAGTTGATTTTCTGTAACAGCAGTATGCATGGCATTCACATCTGTTCCGTGAGAGGCATTTGCTTCCATGAGCTAAGGCGGTAGTGTTCTTTACATGCACCTGCAAACCTACACTCTGAATGTTTGAGCTCCTCTGACCTGATGAACATGCACTCTGGTGGAGGAGAGAAGACGATTAAAGTCAAAATAAGATCAGCCATCTGTCAGCCTCCTTGATTTTTAGAGTCCTAGTTCATCCTGTCTCTCCAAATTAAAAAAGGACAGACATTTCTGCCCAACCCACTGTATACACATTTCCTGTATTCTCATAATCCCTTGCACAGTACTAGCCTTGGGACAAGAGAAATGTGAGCTCATAATTTTATTTGGTACTTTAAATTTGCCCTTAAGCATTCTTCTGACTCCTAGAGACAGGAGAGAGAAATGAAAATGACTTGTCAGATCCAGAACTTTATTCAAAAGTATCACTCATCCTTCTGAGTGATTGCTGTTTGGAAGGAAGTACCATTGGAATATCCCTGCACCAGCTGAGCCTGTCAGTCTCTCCACATCCCAGCCCACTGCCAACATTTGGGCAACTTCCATGTGTGTGCACAGTCAAAGGAATGGTCTCATCATGATCGCTCCGTCTCCCTGAGGTACAGTTCAAGAACCCTAGTGCATGCCTGAAACCTTAAAGTGACAGAACTTAACTTTGTTTTTTCCTACACTCACATAACTAAATTTAGTGTCTCTTCCATCTTAATTAGGTACTTATCATATTTTGTAGCTGTAAGTTTTTGCAGTTTCAAGTGTGACAGCAAAACTAGCACAAGTTTTTTCTTCACCATTTCACAAATAGATTTGCTCTTCCTATACATCTTGAATCTCAGCATGTGATTTTCTTTTGTGAAGTTGAGAACTTTCACTTCAAGCATGTGACTGCCTTTCCTTGGCATATCCTAATTGCCAGTATCCCTGTTGAGGCACTTTCGAGCAATTATTAAGCAAAATAAAGCTATTTGAACATAACACTGTGGCACCATGCCATTCAACCAAGTATCTGAGGCAGCTACGGAGTGACTAGCTTAGAGCAGGACACACTGGGGGGATCCATGGGCAGAGAGATAAGCCATATCCTGCAATGGAGCAGAACAGTACAAGACATCACCAGGCTTAGATAGTGCACAATTTAAGACATTTTTCTGGAATTTTCCACCTAATATTTTCAGATAGCTGATAACTGAAGCCTCAAAGGAAATTGTAGAAAGGGGGAGACTGCTATACTAAGAGATATATTTAGTCTTTGTCCCCAATCCCTAGCCTAGAGCTTCATAAACCCCTGAGATTTCCTGGGTGTTAGGAACTTTTTTTTTGTTATTCATAACTCTTTATAGTGGAGGGGATTTAGAAAGGGACTCCTGAATAGCCTAGTGATATAGGGAAAAAAAACAAGGGTTTAGAGGGTTGGCATTTTCAACCCCATTTACTGATCTCTGAGCAAGGGAAAGGATCCTGGAGTTTAAAGGCTATGTAACTCTTGAACAAGTTGAATGCAGCGGCTCAAGCCTGTAATCCTAGCTGTGTGGGAGATGTAGTTTGGGGAATTAGAGTTCAAGGCCAATTCCCAGAGACAGCAAAGAATCCCCTTTGAAGGTACAAGACCAACCAATCCACAGCTTCTATACTTACCCTTACTAAGTGTTCTAGGCCAACATCCACCCCTCACACTGTTCCAAACCACTCCAAGGCCAGCTGAGTAGAAAAGTTCCAGAGACTTCATCTTAACCAGTGCCTGGGTGTTGTGATACATGCCTGTCCACTTAGCCACCAAGAGAAGCACAAATGAGATCACAGTGGAGCTGAGAGAGGGCATAAAGGGGGACCCTAACTTAGAAATAACCAACACGTACTGCTTTAAAAAAAAAAATCTGTTGAATTCATGGGGTGGGAAGGGGAGAAAAGAATAGTGTATTCTACACCATTTTGTAGATAAATTTTGGTTACATAAAAAAATAGCATTAAAGGGCTGGTAAAATGCCTCAAGTGTTACTTGATTCTAGAATTGAAGATAATATCAAGTAAGATCTCTTAATTACATACCTTTTCCTTTTATACAATTCTCCACTTATCTAAAATAGATTAACAATCTTAACATTTCCCAAATAGGAATGAAGAACAAGAGCTATTTTTCCTTGGTCTGTATATCCAGGAATTAAAATACTAGCAATTGTATTAATGGTGGTAGTCTTCCAGACTCAAACATTTGTTGTTTACAACCTTCTTCTGCCTTAAGTCATTAGGACCTCAGCAAATGCCTGTGCAATTTTTAAAGCATTGCTGTTTTGCTGCTCCTCATGGGCCTTGACTCAGTTGACATTTCCACAGATTGAAACCAAAGCAAGAAAGCCAAAGCTGAACAATTATGATTCATCACCACATATTGTAAGAGAAAGTCCTGATTCGTGAATATTATTGTTCTCTGCTGAAGTGAGATTTTAACATGGTCTTCCAATCACAATGTGTTTCCCAATGCAAATGTTTCCTTTCTGCTGCTTATGCAAAAGGCAGAAAAAGCAATCTAGAGGTGTAAATGTCATATTGCTGGCCTAGGGTTTAGTAACCCTTGGAAGCCCTGGTGGGCTTGTGGCTTTATTGTAAAACATTCGTTACACTGAAACAGGAAACTTTAGCATATAGAACTGAGATTCTTAGGGCGTTCACTCTAAATCTACAGCATAACACCAGCACCCTGCTACCATGGTCCTAAGACACAAAAGTCAGAGGAGGTGGTGTCTTACAGACCTCAGTGACACTAGAAGGAATGAGCAAAAAGAATCCTAGAGATAAAATGTCATAACACGGGAGTTTTCTTAAGTCTTTTGGCTGACCTGGTACCTAGACAACATTGCTTTTCTTTTCTGTGGACAGGTCTCCTGAGACCACTGGGGCTTATCCATGCAGAAAGCCAAGCCCTAGTCCCCTATTTGCATTGTAGACATTCTCCTAAGATGGTTTTGTTTTGATGCTATTGAGCATCAAACCCAGGAACTGAGTTTGTATTCTTGCCTACGAAAATACTTAGGAGAGAGGAAGAGTTTCTTCCTCTTTGTTCTAAACTGTATTCAAGGCATGAAAGGGCAATGAGAGCCCAGGAAGGTCACGTTCTTTGCATCACCACTAGCATTTCCCTGCCCCAGGATCCCTGGATAAGAAGCTCCAACTCCATCCTCCTGCCTCAGCTTCCTGAGTTCTTGTGTGAGCAGAAGCCATTGATCTGAGCAGAGAACTACAAGAGTCAACAACAGGGCTCCACGCCCAGGTCAGTGCCCGGCTGCTCCAAGTGGATCCTGCTTTAATCCACTGAAAAGCCTTTTAAACTTAAGCATCTCTGGTGCCTGAAGAATTTTCTTTTTAAAGACAAGATTCTCATTACATACATATATATGACTAGCCCTGATCATCTTGTGTCCCAGTTGCTGGGATTACAGGCCTGGGACCACTATGTCCAATACAGATTAGTTGATAAAGTGGTTTCTAGAACTTCTGAAAGAGGAAGCTTGGAGTAGGACCCAAGAAGTACCTTTCTAACCAGCTTCCAAGTGATGCAGACACCCTGTCCTGTATCACGCAGGTTTGGTTTTTATTTTTTTCAATTCTGGCTGTCTCTTAGACCATTGGTTCCCCTTGTGCCAACCCCATTCAGTTTCATTTCCTGTAGGTATGCTAAAATATACTGGGGATTCATTTCAGTCAGGTATGGGCAGACATCAGACAAGGAGGAAGTGATTACCATAAAGGACTTTTTTTACCCACAGACCCTAGAAACTAGGAAGCACCATAGGGGGAGGGACCAGGGTCAGTCACTTGGCAGAAGGGGTAAAGGCAGAGCCTGGCCCAAAGCTTTCAGGGGAGTCTCAAGGGGAAGAATGGGCAAACTAGGGAAGGTGTATTAAGTTCAGGATTAGCCAGGTGAATAATTTTGGTGAGCTCTGGGCCATGAGGTGGTTCCTAGTTTTCTGGTAGCTGGCCTTGGATGGTTTGGGATGGGGGTGGGGGGGTGGGATGTTGGCCTAGAACATTTAATAAGAGGGATGGCAACTCTGGATTGAATCCTCTTCAGAGGGGGTTCTTTGCTGTGTCTGGGTGGGAGGGGGTGGTTCTCTCCAGAATGCTCCAAATACCAAGCATCAAAAGTACAGAAGATATCTGTTCATCTGCCCCCCATGTCCCTCCAAAGTCTCCTCCCAGTTTCTGACCTAAGTTTGGCTCTGTCCTCAATACTTAACCTGTATTATTCTTTTTTTTTTCTAAATTGAACAGCTTATTTGACCTAAATGAGATGTGAAGTCAGAAACTGGAAATGGAATATTAAAAAAAAAACAGAATAAAGTAGATGAACACCTAGTAAAACATAATTAGAAAGACTGGAGAGGTGCCTTAACCACAGAAAGGCATTTCTGTGCAACAGGCACTAACAGGTGGTTCATGTTTGAGGCGATAAGTAATCTGAGAAATGTGAAGTGTTCTGAGAATAGTTTGACGGCTCAGAAAAAAATGATATATAAAAGCCTGGCACTTGGACAGTTGAGTCAACATAGCACCTGCTCTTTGTCAAGGGGTTCTGTGTATAGCTTGGGGATCCCCTTGGAAGCTGCCTCAGATCAAGGACCTCTGACACTGTCTTCTCACCCCTTTCCCCAAGAGAAAGGAGAGCCTTCTGAAATTCTCTCACCAGCTAAAATTCCCAACACCAAAAGAAACATAGAAGCCTTCCATCTGCATCCTAAAGCCTTGTTCTCTATTGCAGAAAAGACTAGTAAGGAACTCCCTTATTGATAAGAACCCCTACATAAGACTTCATATCACTATAACAGAATGCACTGTGGGAATGGGCATGTGTTCAAAGCCAACCATAGAAAAAAATGCCCCTAGACTCCCATCTCCAAGATAACCTGAAACAAGTAAAGCTAGAGGTATGGCTCAAGTGGTAGAGTACCTGCCATGAGCAAGCAAACCAAGCAAGCAAATCCCAGTATCACAAAACAAAAACCCTGTTAAGTAACCACAACCTACCACTCAAACTGTCCATCATGAAGCCCCCTTATGGGAGGAACTCCCCCTCCCTCCCCTCAACCCAGACGCCCCCTTGCTCAGACCCATATTTTACTTTCCCCAACTCGTGTTTTTTCAATTCTTTGAGATGCCAAGAACCTAAACCAATCTTGAATGGAAACCACTGCCAATAACATAATTACACCCAGAAGCAACTTTGTCTCATGATAATCTCTGTCTCTCAGCTTAATCCAATTCTAAAGAGAATCATCTAAAAGTTAACTTGCCTTCAGATCCCCTCATTCTCATTAATAATCACTGACTACCTTCTAAAGTTGCATACAGCCCCCCCATCCCCTTTTCCCCCATGAAGACGGTAGTTAAGCCTTAACCATCTGGCCTTGAGTTTCTATTGTGCATGACCCATGTGTATGAAAGTGAATTCAATTGTTATGGCTCCTCATGGTGAGTTTATGTCTATGCTGGTTCATGTCAGCAAGCCTGAGGAACGAAGGGAAAAAGGCCTGCGCAGCAAGACAACCCACTTCCAGTCAGTACAGGTGTAGACTAGAGATCACTTGTGTCAACACAGCCTCGTTGTTGATAAAGGAAGACAAGACCATAGACCCAGTGACTTCACCTTTGCTTCAAGATCATCCTGTAGATCAGTTTGCCCCAGACAAGAAAGTGCTTAATCCCATGTGGACAGGGCTTGCTCACGCAACTGCAGCTTGCCCACCAAAGCCCTTCCAGCCCCTTCTGAGCTCACTAGTCTTACACTACATTCCTCACCTTGAAAGACATATCCTAGTCCAACTGAACCCAGACTTCCAAAACCTATACATTCCTCCTGAAATGCCCTGCTCTGAGATCTGGCTTAACTGCTTTTTAGGTGATCTGGTGATATATAGGGCAACTCAAGAGCTAATGAGAAAGCCTGTGGGTTCTCACAGTGGAAATGTCCTCTTCCTCCTCTCTGAGCAGACTCTTACTAAGGAAGAGTTTACTGACATGAGTTTCCCAGGCCATTGCAGAAGGCTCCATCTACTCTATTAGCACAGAAGAGACAGGCGATATTGCCCCAAAGGAACCTGCTTGTCGCTTCCTGGGCTTTGCACAAAGGGAGTGCTAAGTGAGGCCCCAGTGAAGGAAGATGATTTACACTAACACACTCACCTCCTCCCCCCCAGCCATAACTTAGAACTTTCCTTGCTGCAGACCCTGATGAATCATCTCCCACCCCCTTCCCCTTGAACAAATGTACCAGAAGAGAGCCTGAGACCAAGGCTGATGCTAACACCCCTTGATGAACACAGAGGCTGTTGAAACCTTGAAATTCCTTAGTCAAAATAACATTGTTCATCCACCCCACCTCACTCTCACCTCGCTTCCAGGAGCCCCCCGCCCCCTGACTTCACTCTTTCTGCTTAATGTTTAAAGAGCCCCATTTGGGGGTGGGGGTGCCATTTCCCCTTCAGCCATGATGAAAGAGATTTGGTTGCCCTTCCCAGGCTTCACTCCTGAATAAAGCTTGCTGGTCTGTTGAGTTTACTTTCTGCCCTTGCTTTATTCTGCTACCCTCATGACTCAGTTTCCTTACACCCAGACAACCCTTCCTATCCCTGATGGTGTTGCAGGGAGCTCAGAGGTGATCTCCATCTCCATCCAGAACTTCCCTGGTGTTTCCACTCTTGAAAACCCTTGGTCCTGTTCCACGTCTGTTAGAGGAAATTAATAAACGATCACAGGGACTTTGTTGTTGTTTTGTGCCTGTGTCAGAACTTGAACCCAGGGTCTCACACTCATGTTCACAGCTTGGTGCTCTACCACCAGAGCCTCACCCCCGTCCAGCTTTTTTGTGTGATTACTTGGAGATAATCTCTCAAGACATTTCTCACCTCAGCTGGCTCTGAACTGAGATCCTCACAGATCAGCCTCCTGAGAAGCTAGAATTGTAGGCATGAGTCTTTATTAGTTAATAAAGGGAAACCAGTGAAGACAGGCTTGAATCCTTAGCTTTGGCTGGCCTAGCAAGATAAAACAGAGCTGCCAAAGGGAGGGGAGAAACTTCTTATCCTTTGGAAGACAGGGGAAAGAGAATAAGAGGAAAGAGGGAGGGAGGGAAGGAAGAACAGAAGGAGGAAAGGAGGGAAAAGGGGGTATTATCTAGGAACCAGGCTAAGGCCTCAAGTCTGGGTTACTGGAAATTTATCTCTTCCTTCCTTCCTTCCTTCCTTCCTTCCTTCCTCCCTCCCTCCCTCCCTCCCTCCCTCCCTCCCTCCCTCCCTCCCTTCCTTCCTTCCTTCCTGCCTGCCTGCCTGCCTTTCTGCCTTCCTCTCTTCTTTCTTTCTTCCCTCCTTTCTTCTTTCTGTTTTCTTTTTCTTTTTTTGTTGGTTGTGGGGCTTGAAAACTCAGGGCCTGAGTGCTGTCCCTGAGTCTTTTTGTACTCAAGGCTAGCTCTCTACCACTTGAGCCACAGTGTCATTTCCACTTTTTGAGTGGTTTATTGGAGATAAGAATCTCACAGGAACTTTTCTGCCCAGGCTGGCTTTGAACCCCAATCCTCAGATCTCAGCCTCCTGTATAGCTAGGATGACAAGCATGAGCCACCAGTGCCCAGTTAGACTTATTCTTTAACTCTTTATCCCTGCTTCCATGCCATCCTCTGAGTCTAGATTGCATGGTTTTTCTTCTGAAGAGGAAGCTAAATTTTTTTCATGTTGTAAAACCCATGCCATTTCAAGTCTACTGAAGTGAGCATGGATTACGCCAAAAAACAAATGTTTTAAACTGTCTGCCCTCCATGAACAGCTGTTTTTTCTTCTTGCTCCAACTTTAGAGTGGGGAGAAGCAAAGGGTTAGTGGAAGTTCATTCTGAGGATTTGTCATGAGGTGCAAAGGCGCGGTGCCTTTGTAGTCATCACTCCACCGGGCTCGGAAAAGATTGCCGCTAAGTTTTATCAGCGTTCACCTAAGGTGCAGAGTTGCAGCCAACTATGGAGCACTGCCCTCCACACCACAGACCTGCCCAAATGCAAGGTGAAGAGAATCCCCTGAGCTCCTTAGCAACACAGCACTTCATTTCTTCCCACTACGCTTTCCTCTTACTGAAATCCAGCTAACCAAAGGCACACATGCTCAGTTCTCCAAGTGCCTCTGACTTTCTGTAAGGCTCTGGGGAAAGGCTTCAGGCCTGGAATTCAAAGCCAAGCTTGCTGATTATAAACACTGCATTGTGGGAATGGTAAGGAGACCACAGCTGAGCAGTGGAGGCTGAGCATTCCGGAAACACCAAGATTGAGGGCTTGCTTTTATACCCACAATGCTGGACTGCCTTCCTGTGGTTGGCAAGGGAGGGCAGCTGCAGGGACAATAGATAGGCCTCCAGCCCCTCTCACAGGGATACCACAGGGACTCAGCAGGGTGGGTAGCTGGTCTAGTCCTTGTCCAGCTACTCCAAAAGGCTTCCTGGAAATTCAATGGCAAGCAAACTTGTTCTGAAAGAGCTACAAGGAAAACAATGGACACCCTACAGGGGTCACCTGCCTGTTCAAAGAATGAAGCATTAAGAATTGAATTAGCACTAGGGTTTTTAACTGAACACAAGACTCATAGCCTTGTGATTGCCAAGGGGCTGGTTTTCTTCTCAGTGGCACATCTGTAGCTATTTTAGATCCCAACCACTTACCCCAGTATTCTGAAGCCCATAGGGCTGGAGAAGTCTTGTATTCCACATGATTACAATTTGCCTGAGCCTTAGTGACTTTCAGGTTAGATACCAGAGCAGAGCCCTCGACCCTTTGCCCCTGCCCAGTGGCTGTCATGCTGCTGGGAGAGGCTGAAGAGCAAACCTTGCCAGTGGGTGGGTGGCAGGGATGTGTGGTTGGTCACAGTGGAATCTGGTTGCCATGGGGATGAGAGATTTCATTTGCTCCAACTGTTTGAGAAGCAAATTTTCCATTGTGTATATGTAAACACATGGCAGTATCTTTGGTCTTTAAATTCTTTTTCCTTTTTCTGGTAGCATCCAGGGTGGGTTCATACATTAAAAGAAAATTATAAAGGTAATTTCCCAGAGAGTAGCTCTTTGGAGAGTGGCTGGTTTCAGCATTTGTTTAGGGATGACTATAAGAAGGAAAACCAAGAACACTTCTCCCTAAGCACCCTGGCTCCACTTGGTCTTAGGGCATTTCTATAATGGTGCCAGGAGCCCACTGGTAAACAAGAGAAGCACCAGAGGAAGGCTCAGAACCATGTTCTCTTCTTCCAGCTTCCATAAGAGAAGTGTACCTTGCTTTGTGGTTGTTTTTGTTGGTATTGGGATTTGGATGCTTGAGCTTGTTAAGCAGGGGCTATACCACTTGAGCCCCTGACAACCCTTTTTTGCTTTACTGTTTTCATGTAGAGTCTCAAATGTTTCACCTGGGTCCAGCCTGGGGCCATGAACCCTCCTCCCTTGCCCTCCTATGTAGCTGGGACCACAGATACACATCAACATACCCAGCTTGTTGACAAAAATGGAGTCTCACTAACTTTTTGCCTGAGCTGGTCTCAAACTGATTTTCTGATCTCTACTTGCTGAGTAGTTGGGATTAAAGGTGTGAGCCACCATGTTCAGTCTATTGTTTTCTATCTTCCCTTCTGTCTGACAGCTCTACAACCTTGGCCTCTCTCCTTGATCTCAATGTGGAAACTGTTTTGAGCCCCTGTGGGCTTTTTCTTGGTGTGTGGAGAAAACACACAGGCATAAAAATGGTCACTTTAGTCATTCCTCCGGGAACAACTCAGTGGCATTCAGTATATTCATGATTGTTGCACAACCATCTTCATCATCCATCTCCAGAACTTTCTCATTATGCTAAGCAGAAGTTGTGCCCATTAAGCAATAACTTCCCCAATTCCCTCTGCCAAAATCTTAGTAATCTCTATTTCCTATGAATTCAACCATTTTACATATAAGTAGGTTCAGAATATGACTTTTAGTGTCTGGCTTATTTCATTGTACATGCATCCATCATGTGTTCAAGATTCATCCATGTTGATTATGGATTTATATTTTATTCTGAATGATATTCCATGGAATGGACATGCCATCATCTGACAGTCCCTGTCCCATTTCCACCTCTGGGAGATTGTGAAAGATGCTGCTCTGAACACGGGTAAATGTGTCAATTGGACACTCTGCTCTCCGGTCTTGGGCTACCTACCCAGAAGTAGAACTGCTGGACCACACAGCAATTCTATGTTACACTTTTTGAAGAATTGCCAAACTGCTTTCCAAGCAAACCCCTGTGGACTTTCATTAATGGGTTTCCTGGAACAGATGAAGATTGTTTTATAATGGAATCTGGCAACAAGTACAGTGGTGTCTATTTTTTTAAAGTATTATAAAGGTAATGTACAGAGGGGTTATAGCTACATACATCAGGAAATGAGTACATTTCTTTTGGACAATGTCATTCCTTCCTTCGTTTTCTCCCAGTTTTTCCCTCCTATCCTCACCCACAAATTGTATAGTTCATTTTCAAAAAAAATTTTTTTGGCCCTGGGGCTTGAACTCAGAGCCTGGATAATGCCCTTGAGCTCTTTTGCTCAAGGCTAGCACTCTTAACACTTTGAGCCACAGTGTCACTTCCAGTTTTCTAGTGGCTAATTGGAGATAAAAGTCTCACGGACTTGCTGGTTTTGAACCCCAATTCTCAGATCTCAGCCACCTAAATAACTAAGATTACAGGCATGAACCACCCAGCACATCTTTTTTTTTCTTTTAAATTATCTCATATTTACTCACCAATTTTTCTCTAAGGGTTTCTGCATGGCTTCTTAGTTCAGTTTTCTCTTATGGCTTGTTTCTAGTATATCTGGTGATAGCACTGAATTGACCATCTACTAATTGATTGACCTAAACCAGCAACAGGTCGGGAAGGTTTTCAAACCCCTTTGAGTCTCGCTTTGGACCCAGCAATCCTTGACTTCCACTGCCCATTCATGGGGACCGACATCAGCCTCCTCTCTCCTCCACCCCCATCTCCATTAGCAACATCCTCAGCACCTGACTTTTGTATCTTTTTGTGTTTTTACTGTTAGTTCTAATGCTCTGTAGGCTGCTATTCCACACCCCCCACCTCTACCCACCCCTGCCTCAATGTCTGGTACAAGACTCAGCTTGCAGAATTTGCTAAGAATGCACTAGGTTATGACTACACTTTAACTTGGACTGGTGCTGTATGGGATCTCTGCGATAAAAACAGAGTCCTTCTAGATATGAACACCTATTGTCTTCATCATGAATGAGAACATCTATTCCAAGAAAGACATAATTGCTGAGGGTGTGGCTCAGTGGTAGGGCTGATTACCTACTGTGTGCAAGGCCACAGCAAAAGGAAATAAATGCATAAATAAGTCATGCAATCAGACAGTTTAACAATGAATGATGAAGCAAACATCCTTCTCACTACTACCAGATTCAGAAGCATTCACCCCAGGACTCCCTGTCCACCCAGAAAACCCTGGCTGGTGCTGATACCATCCCTTTCCTCCATATTTTTACCACTTTTATATGCATCCATTAAAAAATATGGTTTCATTTTTCTTGCTTTTGAATTTCATGTGCATGAAATAATGCTGCCCACTTTGGATTTGCTTTGTTCACTCAGCTTTGTTTGTGGGTCACGTTTCTGTTGTTGCTCCTGACGACAGTGAATTCGTCTTTGCCGTTGGAGAGCTTTCTATGGCAAATGCACTCATTTATTTAGGGGTAGATGCTATCACTGTTGACAGGCTTTGGGTGGTTGCCCGTTCGAGGCTATTATGATCCTCTCACCTGACTCCAAGTGAGCACATGTGCCTAAGAGTGGGACCTTTGTCAGTGAATGGATGCCAACCTGCTTCCCTGAACAGTTGTATCCTTCTCACCCTTCCCCCAGTGACAGCACGCTGGCTGCTCCCTGCCCCCCAGCACTGAGAAAACACTGCAAATCCACAGCCACCCACAGCCACCTGTCCATTCTGCTTAAAATGTTCCACAGTCATATCCTTGATTTAGGCAACTTCCAAAGCAAGGCCCCTCAAAGATCCTTCTACAGGAGTCCCTGCCTCGGTTTCCAGGTGGCCAGGTGGGGCTCTTGCAGCACACTGCTGTCACCCTGCAACAGGGAACTCCAGCTACAGATGTGGCTAGCACATCATAAAATGTACATCAGAGGCTCCAGAGGCTGCTGGCTGTGGGTCTCAGTGAAGCACAGATGTGCCCTGCAGACACCAGCTCTGCTCTCTGCTGTGCTGCATAACTGCCCCACCGCCATGCTTGACAGCACACAGAAGCAAGATGGTGGGGCAGTGTGCTTTTGCCCTACCAACTGGAGCGCTCACTGCTGCTCTGTAGCTGTGCCTGCCAGGAACAGAGCAGAGGTGCTGCGCGACACTCACCTTTGCCAGAACCCAGTGAGCCAGCAAATAAGCAAGTTCTCCATGCTGTTTCTTTCCAAGGAATTTTATAATTCCTTAGTATACATTTCAAGTCCTAGCAGCATGTTGAAAGAAGACCAAAACCAAAATCGCATCAGGTTCTACTACCTAGAAACAATTAGATCAACATTTGATCAATAGCATTCAGACATCTCTTATCACAGACAAGTGGAAGGATGGAAGGTGTTTGAGTGGATAGATACATATAATGGTAGAAAAATCCTTTTTTATTACTTTTTATTGTTATTATAAAGATGATGTACAGAGGAGTTTCAGTTAGATAAGTCAGGTAAAGAGTACATTTCCTTTGGACAATGTCACCACTTCCCTCGCTCTCATCTAGTTTTCCCTCCCATCCCCTTCCACAAGTTGTATAGTTCATTTTCAACAGGGTCTGGTGAGTACTGCTGCTACCTTCATTTACCTTAATCCCTCCATTTCTTTTTTAATTTTTGTTATTATAAGGCTAATATACAGAGGAGTTACAGTTATAGGAGAAGAATACATTTCTTTTTGGACAATATCGCTCTTCCCAGTTTTTTCCCTCCAATCCCCACCACAAGTTGTATGGTTCATTTTCAACAGTGAGTAAAACTGTTTGGTGTAAGTGAACTGAACACCTCCGGGGGGGGGGGGGAAGGGAAAGGGGGAGGAGGGAAGGGAGTATGAGGGACAAGGTAACAAACAGTACAAGAAATGTATCCAATGCCTAACGTATGAAACTGTAACCTCTCTGTACATCAGTTTGATAATAAAAGTTTGAAAAAAAACAAAACAGTGAGTACTACTGCTGCATTTGCTGCTCCTTTGTCCCTGCATGTGCCCCTTCCCTGACCTTCCGAAGACAGATAAAAGAACAAACAAGACAAAAAGAAAAGAAAACAACAACAAAGAAAACACCTCTTATTTCCATTTCAATAAATATTATTATGTATGATCAGAAACACATAGGCATTGAGCTTTTGTGTTCCTCCCCTAAGAATATCCTCCTTTGGTCTCACTATGTGTGAATGCCTAGAGTCCTATATAATTTGTCATGTCCTGGTGTATTTTAGATCTAGCTTCCACATATGGGAGAAAACATGTGGCATTTGTCTTATCGGAGCTGGGCTTACTTCACTTAACATGATTTGTTCTAGGTCCATCCATTTTCCTGCAAATGGCATATAATTCTTTCTAATGGCTGTATAGGTGTGTATAGGTACCACACTTTTGGGATCCACTTGTCTATTGTAGGGTATCTGGACTGTTTCCATAACTTGTCTATTGTGAATAGTGCAGCAATGAACATGAATGTGAAAGTATTTTTATGGTATCCTGGCTTGTGATGTTCTGGGTAGAGGCCCAGAAGTGGTATGGCTGGGTCCTAGAGATCTGTGTTTAGTTTCAAATCTTTTTTTTTTTTTTTTTGGCCAGTCCTGGGCCTTGGACTCAGGGCCTGAGCACTGTCCCTGGCTTCTTCCCGCTCAAGGCTAGCACTCTGCCACTTGAGCCACAGCGCCGCTTCTGGCCGTTTTCTGTATATGTGGTGCTGGGGAATCGAACCTAGGGCCTCGTGTATCCGAGGCAGGCACTCTTGCCACTAGGCTATATCCCCAGCCCAGTTTCAAATCTTTTTATGCATGTCATTTAAAAATTTTTTTAAAGACAGTTCTCTCTTTAAATTCTAGCATTTTTTATTTCCTCTAATTTCATTTTTAATACAGAAACCTAGAGATCACAGGACACACACACACACACACACACTCTCTCTCTCTCTCTCTCTCTCTCTCTCTCTCTCTCCATTCATCTTCCACTTCCAGAAGATTTTTGTTAACATACCTTCATAATGATTAGATTGAATGATATACAATGACGTGTATTCTCCAAAATCCCTGTGTTGAAACCCTAACATCAGTGACTTAGTAACTGAGGCCAAATGAAATCAATCCAATAGGATGGATGTCCTTACAAGAAGAGGAAGAAATGCCAGAGCTGCCTCTACCCCTGTGCACTGAGGAAAGGCCAGGTGAGAAGGTGGCTACAACCAGAAAGAGAATCTTCAACAGAAACCCACCCTGCTGGCTACTGGACCACCTAGTCAGGGAAAAAATTCTAGAAGTTTCAAAAGACAAAATCTGATTTGACTACTCATCAGGCAGCATATTGATTCCATGTGCAGTACAGCAAGCCTGCTGTGGTGTCCCCGTACTCCACACCCCTCAGTCTCTCAGCACAAGTTGTTTGAGCATCACTCACCTTGAGTCTCATTCATGTGCTCTGCAGTTAGGCCTGAGATGGATGGCTGCATCTGTACCAACATTCCCTAAACTATGAGCAGAATAATAATTTACATCACATTTCCATTGTGCTGGGTATTATAAGGAAACTCAAGATGATTTAAAGAGTCTTGGAATATGTGTGCCTTGATATGTAAATAATCACTCTGTTTTTATAGGGGATTGGAGTATCCACAGACTCTGGTATCTGAGGGGGAAAGGAATTCTGGGAGTGGTCCCTGACCAATCCTGAGGGACTTAGGGATACTTAGAAGTACTCAGTGACTACAGGACAGATGTATCTAATCATGAGCTAATCTGCAAACAGAGGAAAGAGGAAGCCTGAAGTTCCTGTAAGAAGTCTCTTCAGGATATTGAGAGAGGTTCTTTGGAAGAAGGGTATAAAAGCAAACCCTTGTATGCCCAAGAGCAACTGGAAATGTATCTCAGGATATAGGGGTGTCATGTGGAATTAGGATACCAACTTGGAAGGAACTTGTCCAGAGGAGATTTTACTTCCACTCTGTGGGGATGCAGTCCACCCAGGTTTTATCCCTAACTTGATACTTCCCTTTGTTCTAATGGGGTCAGAATTGAGATTCACAATCTTACTCAATTGGATAGTTTGAAAAATGTTAAGAGTTTGTCCCAGCAATCAGCCCCAAACCAGGACACCTGATCAAAGCAGGGACTTGTCAGAAAAAATAATTTTTACTCACCTGGTGCTCCACCACTTGAGCCATGCCTCTAGCCCCTAGAAAAACAAGTCTTAAAACAGCAATGTGGCTTAACTAAAATAAATGACAGCTACCCTTAAAATAATGTTGCTTATGTCAAGGAACCACTTTGACAGAACAAATCGTAACTCCTACAGGGCCTTGTTGGAATACGTACCCTCAGAGGACATTCACCCGCTGGATCTCTGGCCTCACAAGACAGATGAAACAGCCTCTGTGTATTAACTAAAAAGCACAGATGAGCCAAAAGCTGACACCAAGTACCTGGCCTCCATAGCTATAAAGCCTTGAGCTAAATTTAAAATCAAGTAATTTAGGAAACAGATGCAGTGAACTAAAAGCTGCTTAGGGCTGGGGTGTCACTCAATGGTAGCTTGCTTAGCATATGCAGGGTTCTGGGTTCAATCTCCAGACCTGCAAATGTGACTGCAGCATTGTTCCAGTCTGTCCCCAGAGTCCACTCAAGTGGCTCCTGCTCCTCTTAGGAGGTGAGCTGGCCTGTGCACTCACATCACCTTCTCCAGCACCAAACCAGGACCCAGAAAGAAACTAAGCATGTTGTCTAGACTCAGGCTCTGGTGACAGGTTTTTGGAAAACTGGAGCTAAAGTCTTCCAGCTTCTTCCCTGTGCTATATAGCCAGTGCCCACTGTGTCTACGTAATGCTGAGGGCTTGTGGCATTAGTCCCCCTCCCTAAGTCCATTCATTCCAGCCCTCCTGGTGCCCCTATATTACCTGAGACCTAAGCACCCCCATTGGCATCAAAAGTATCTCCAAGTCCTATCCTTAGCTCTACCCACAAGCCATGCAAGAGGGCATGTGCAGACATCAGGATTGCATTACTACCGCATCCTTCTGAAAGTAACACAACTCCCAAAACATGGCTGTCACCAGAAGCTGTGTGCTCTGAGCTCTGTCAGTAGGCTCCTGCTTGCAGCATGCAGGCTGTGGAGACCCTAGAATCAGACGCCCTCTGTGCCTGAAGCCAACCTTGACTCCCAAGGAGCTGGGGATGAGGGTGCTCCCACCCTCTGTGGGGGTGCAGCAAGCTGGCTTGGCTCAGCCCAGCCGCAGCACCAGCTGGTGAGCTCACCAGATCTTTCTCTACCCCCCTGCCACCTCCTCCTTTCACCTAAAATGGGAGGAGAGTGGGGGAGGAAACACTTGCCTTTTCTTCCTGGGCTGAATTTATCCCAACTGCATGCACACCGGCTGTGGGAGCAGGGAGAAGATAGAAAAAGAAGTGAGAATTGTTAGAATTTTTCAAAACTCTCCTGCTATCCCAAACCCATAGCATTTACCCAAATCGCTAGGATGGCAGGTGCGCACCATCGTGCTTCCAGCATAGCCAGGGTAACAGGTGTGTACCACTATGTCCGTCTCTTGCTTGAGATGGGAGTTGGAGAACTTCTCTAGCCCACCTGGCCTCAAAACTTTGGTCCACTGATTGCCTCCTCCCAGCCAACTAGCATTATAGGATTGAGCCACCACATCTGGCTTTGAAGACAGGATCTCAGACTGGTGAATCTCCTGCCCCAGCCTCCAGAGTTTAGGATTGCAAGTGTGCACCATTGTGCATGACTCTGTCCAACTTCTTTCCAAATGCTGTCTCCCTGCCCAAAGCCCAAATGGAAGTGTACTGCATCCTCCATCGATTTAACAGGATATGATGACACTGGACACAGGCAGCTCATGCCTATAAGCCTATTTTCTCCAGAGGCTGAGATCTGAGGATCAAGGCTTGAAGCCAGCCCGGGCAGGAAAGTCCATGTGCTTCTCATCTTCAATTAAATTACCCAAAACCCAAAGTGGAACTGTGACTCAAGTAGTAGAGCACTAACCTTGAGGGATAGTGCCCAGGCCCTTAATTCAAGCCCCGGGACCTACACACACACACACACACACACACACACACACACACACACACACACACACACACACACACAGATATAATGCTCAAGGTCCTATGTTCCATCCCCAGCAGCAGGACGGGGAGGGAAAGGAATATAGTCTCCAATTTGTGCACTTACACATGGCCCTTGCCACCCTATCCTGATGGCAAGACTTCTACCAGTGTGACTTTGTTCCCACCCACCAAGTGAGCAACCCAAGGACTAATGTGTCATGTGGACAGCTGAAGACATCTGAAACAAGGTTACCAGTCAGGGTAAAGCTTGATGGCATGGGAAGCCCCTGTACCAGACATCTGTGTGTGGAGCTTCTGACCCATTTGACTCACCCCAAATGTTCTAGGGTAACAGCTACTTGGAAAGGGGACTTTTATTATTAGAAAGCCAGGTGCCTAGGGCCTGTAATGTCTCTTTCAGCATCACAACCCATGTCACCATGATTAATAATCACCACAATCTCTTTGTAATAAGTCAAAAACCAGGCAGTATTTCCTTTTGCATTTGCCCTTTGTAGGCTGGCGTTTTTCTCACCTTCTGGCCTTTTGGTGTCTGCCTGACAGTCTTAATTATTTCAATGGAAGCAAGATGGGCCAGAGCCTCTCTCTGTGACTTGAAATTATGTCCTTAAATTATGCCTTTACTTTTGCTCCAGAAGAGATGATACCCAGGATTCCTTAGTCCTTGGAAAAGCAGTTACATAACTCCCTTCAGATCTGTGGGAGGGAGCTGTGGAGAGATCTAAGGGCAGGGCTGGAATTAAGGCCTGTGATTTCTCCTGAGTGTGTCTCTGACCTTGGCATATAACTGTGATGCTGGAGAGCCAGAGGCCCTGAGCAGACAGGAGTGGGTCTCTGATTGCTAATCCCCCAAGTCCTTGTAATTCACACATGAGTTGAGGGGGGAGCCTCTGAAATCAGTGGAACATGAGGACTCTGATGTCCCAGAACCCACCTTCCTGATGACATCCTGATGTGTCATCCTTCCAGGGGTCTGATTAGCTGTAGAATGTGGTATTTCCATGTTCCTTGGACACATCTGAGCTAGCTCTGCTGCTAATTGGGTTTGTATCTGGCAGTAGTGACATTAAAAAAAAAAAGATTTTGTAGTCAATTATGTTCTTCTGGAACACACAGGAAAGGGTTGTCTTGTCAACACTGAGGTGATCTCTACCTTAATGAGCTGCCCCAGACAAAGACACAAAAGGACATTATTGTCCCTGAGTACCTGTCTTTAGTGGCTTCTGTTGAACAAGAAGCTGAGCTGGATCTGGGCACCCTGAGCCGGCTCTCAAGTGCTCTCAGCTGGCCTGTTTCCCAGGGAGCGAGTCTGAATGTGATCAGGTGCATTAGCCTTCGTTAAAATATCATCCCCAAGGAAATGAAATGCACAAACGCTGTTTCTGCAGCCTAATGGCCGAGCACTTGGTTTAACTGCACCAAAGCCAGGAAATGGCCACTTACAAAGCCAGTTATGACCCCCACCTCTCCATCACCCAGCCATATGGCACACACCTGGAGAAGGAGAAATGCAAGGCTTGAGTGCAGGTTTTTTCTGGTCTAGAACAAATCATTTTTCAAATGTTCTAACATCCTGCATGTGGGTGGATGTGATGCTTCTGTCTTAGGGAAAAGCTGGTGTGTTTCTGGAGGAAGCTAGCGAGCAGGCTGACTGTACCAAGGGCTTGCGGTCACTCGGGGGAAAAGAAAAGCCTTGACTTTTTCCTTTTCTTTTTTTCTTTGGGTCTTAGTGAGTCAACAGACTCCACTTTTTTAGAATACTGAGGGTTTCCAAAACTCTGCCCAAGGACTTTTTCTGCACAATGGGAAATGAGAAGGCAGAGAGCCTGTACATTCATCACTGTCCAAGCAGGCCTCCTGGGTGCGGGAGCAGCGGGGAGGAAGTGGGCTGACTGGGGCAGAGCCCTTGGGGAGCCCCTGTGGGATGATGATCTGAGGAGGTGGCTTCAGTCCCAGGCAGTGCTGGTCAGCCAGTGGTGAGGAGAGATTTCATCCTGGGATGGGCCGTGTCCAGAACTGGACTTGAGGTTGGCCTTGCCCGTGTTTGCTTTCAGGGTCCCGTGTACACATGACGCAGTGCGGTCCAGCCACTCCCGGCATGGGAACTGCAACTGCATATTTCCTGGCTTTTATCTTTGATGTGTGGGGGACGAATATGTCAAACTAAGCAAACCACGACATCGCCACTGGGGCAGAGGGCAGGGCCATAGCTCTGGACACGAAGAGCGGGGAGCTCCAACAGGGCAAGCCTTTGAGATTGGTAGAGAGGGGTCTGTATACATGATGTGTCAGGCACTGGCTGCCACACCAGGCCAGGCAAGTTTTCTGCAGACCAGGGGCAGCCATGTTGTCCCACAGGGTGCACAGCCTCTTTTCTGTGTGACACATGCCACCGTGGTCAGAGGCAGATCACTAATGCCAGGTTCTTCCTGGCATGTTGGGAAAGCTTCACTATGAAATTTTATCATTAGTGGGGAGTCACGGACCTTCCCTTCATGTCCTGCCAAAGGGAAGCTTTGGAGGAGCTGAGCCAGGCTTTGGAAAGGCAAGGTCAGAGAACACAAACACAGACCCTGTGCTCACCGAACCGAACTGTGAGGTGATGAAATCGATTTTGAAACAAATCAAACTTGTTAGAAATTATTCCTCACACAGGATGCCCTTGTGACACCTCGCTGGAGTAAGAGGGAAAAGGGTCTGTCTGCACTTACCTCATTCTAGTTCAGGGAGAAAAACTACCTCATTTAAGTGTGAGAAATTCAGAACATTAAATATGGAAATACAAGGTGGTTTTTTGTTGTTGTTTTGCCAGTCCTAGGGCCTGAACTCTGGGCCTGGGCATTGCCTCTTAGCAGCTTTCACTCAAGGCTCCTACTCTACCACTGAAACCACAGCACCACTTGTGGCTTTTTCTGTGATTAATTGGAGATGAGTCTCACGGGCTTTCCTGCCTAGGCTGGCTTCTGATCCCAGCCTCCGGAGTAGCTAGGATAACAGGTATGAGTCCCCGGTGCCTGGCTATCACAAGTCTCTTGAGGACCCAGTATTACCTGGCTGGCTGAATTTTCTCCTTAATATCAGTCTGCTTCCTTTCCCAGTCCCAGGCCAGGCCCAGCAGCCAGGCTTTTGTCTTAGCCTCTAGCTAGTATGGCTCTTACCCTGACACCAGGTACTGTACTAGCCAACATTCAGCCCACAGCCACTTCCAGGCAGCTGCCTGGTATTTGGGCAACAACCCCTTCTTCCCAACTCCTGCTTCCCAATTCTGGCTTTGAGTTAGCCCATCCTGTTTCCTTCAAGCTGATTCTAAGCTTAGATTCTCTGTAAAAGAAGGCAATGACCTGTCCCCTCTCAAGAAAGAATTTCCATCTGGGGGGCTGGGAATATGGCCTAGTGGCGAGAGAGCTTGCCTCGTATACATGAGGCCCTGGGTTCGATTCCCCAGCACCACATATACAGAAAATGGCCAGAAGTGGCGCTGTGGCTCAAGTGGCAGAGTGCTAGCCTTGAGCAAAAAGGAAGCCAGGGACAGTGCTCAGGCCCTGAGTCCAAGGCCCAGGACTGGAAAAAAAAAAGAATTCCATCTGCAAAATATCAAGTCTTCTTACATACAGGCTGAGCCAGCCCCAGGGTAGGGCAAGAAGGGAATCACAGGATGCTCGTCAGAGAGCCAGGCTCTGGGAACATGTGCTAAGGCATGACAGGATCCTCCTTAAGCAACATGCCAATTAGCCTACAGAAGGGAAATGAAGATGGAAACACACTTCTCCAAATCTGTCACGTGGTTTTCTCTAGGAAACAAGCCAACGAGCAGCCTCCAAGCAATTACATTTTTAAGAAGCAGAGCTTGCCTGGCACTGTGAGGAGGAAGAGGCCCTTTAAACTTCTTCCAGAATCAAATTTTATTAGGCCTGGAACCAGCCTGGCTGGAACCAAACTATCACAACCAAATCTCATGTTATCAAACCCTGTGGTGCATTCCTTCCCACTGGTGTGTCTCGACACCTTTGGGGATGGGGAAAAGGAGGAAAAGGTGGCCTGACAGACAGAAGTTGTATGCCCAAGATGGGGGAGTAAAGAATAGGGGCCAGGCCCTGAGTCTGAGGTTGGCACTGAGCTCCTCCTATGCCTGAACCCCTTGTGTTTGTAAGAAAGATGGTGGGCAGCGAGGGGGCTGGGCACTGCTGTGTGTTCTCTTCAAGTGATTGCTCTGCCTTGAGGCTGTGAAATCTGTCTCATGCTCTGAGCACAGGGCTCCTAGCACCAGCCAAGGCTGCCTTTATCTTTCTTGAAATGACAAGCAAGCAATATCAAACTGAATTTCATCATAACAGCGTTAAATACATCTGAAAATGACTTTACAGAAAAACAGAGAAAAGGGAAAGTCGGCAAAAAATCAAGCAACCAGTATTCCTTGCATTACAGGAATCTAAGGTCTGACTGCTTGATGTTCAACCAAAACCCAGGGAGACAGAAGTTGGTGGAAAGAAACAGTTTCATTCAAAGTTGGCCCTGAGACAAGAGAATCTCCATCTCAAATCTCTATCCTAGGGGTTTTAGGGTACACACAGCTTTCATGGGAGAAGTAATGGAGGACAGGGTGGAAGGAAGTCCATGTCCTGGGTAGCATCTTCAACATACACAAATGTATGTTTTCTTTCTAGCAGGAACCACAGGATGGGCCTCAGCCTTCCTTCCCCCTGCAGCTAGTTAACCAGAACCTGAGGCTGGCTTCTTTTCAGCAGAAAGGATTAGGGAGAGGTAGACAGGAAAATGAAAGAAGGGAGTGAGGCACTGGTGGCTCAAACGGCTAATCCTAGCTACTCTAGAGGCTGAAATCAGAGGATCAAGGTTCAAAGGCAGCCTGGAAAGGAAAGTCTATGACTCTTATCTCCAGTTCACCACCCAAAAGCTGGAATTGAACCTGTGGCTCAAGTAGTAGAGCTCTACCCTTGAGCAAAAAAGCTCAGGGTAGCACCCAGGCTTTGAGTTCAAGTTCCAGTACCATGTGTATACACACACACACACACACACACACACACACACACACACACACACACACCACACTGGAAGGGAGAGGAGCAAGGGACAGTTTCAAATGAACTCTTGTTACACTGATATTTTGTACAGGTGGGGAAAAGGGAGGCAGGCATTGTGTAGAGATCAGGAGCCTGGATACTTCAGGGGTGCTGTGGAATGTTCCCAATTTTGTAGGACACAAGCCCTCTGAAGAGCATGGCCCCCAGTCCTGCCTGTGACCTTCCTATGGTGGGCAGAACCCTCCTCCATGCACTGATGTGCCCAGAGCTTCACTTCCCAACCCCATCTGGTGGCGCTGTCACAGCAAAGGAGGTGGAATGCATCTGCAAGGGGCCGGGGGGCTGCTCAAGGAGACCACAAATACGGCTCAAAGGGGCCACAAACTCAACATCGTCTTCTTTCACATCTTAGACTTTAGACACTCGTGTGAATTCTGTATTTGTATTTATTTTCACAGGGGGAAAAAAAGAGCTTTGACAGGGAAAAAATGAGCTTTGAATCACTGATTGATTAGGGCCGCTCTGTTTGCCTTGGTAGACCTATAAGGCAGGGGACAGAAGCATGGACAGGGTTGAGGGTGGGACTTCCTTTTTCTTTTCAAGGCTCAAGGCTTCTTTTTTTTTTTTTTTGCAGTTTTTTTTGTTTGTTTTTATTATAAAACTGATGTACAGAGAGGTTACAGTTTCATACGTTAGGCATTGGATACATTTCTTGTACTGTTTGTTACCTTGTCCCTCATACCCCCCTCCCCCCTCCCCCTGTCCCCCCTGAGGTGTTCAGTTCACTTACACCAAACAGTTTTGCAAGTATTGCTTTTGTTGTTGTTTCTCTTATTTTACCCTTTGTCTCTCAATTTTGGTATTCCCTTTCAATTTCCTAATTCTAATACCAGTATACACGGTTTCCAATATACTCAGATAAGATTACAGAGATAGTGTAGATACAATCACAAGAAGGTGATACAAGAACATCATCAATAGGAAAAACTACAGATATATATGGGATGTTGAAAGTAGTTACAACTGTGATATAACAATCATTTCCATAAAATGGAGTTCATTTCACTTAGCATCATCTTATGTGATCATAAGGGTATAGCTACTGGGCCTTGTGATGCTCTGCTGTGACTTGCCTAAACCTGTGCTAATTATTCCCAATAAGGGAGACCATAGAGTCCATGTTTCTTTGGGTCTGGCTCACTTCACTTAGTATAATTTTTTCCAAGTCCTTCCATTTCCTTACAAATGGGGCAATGTCATTCTTTCTGATAGAGGCATAAGATTCCATTGTGTATATGTACCACATTTTCCTGATCCATTCGTCTACTGAGGGGCATCTGGGTTGGTTCCAGATTCTAGCTATGACAAATTGCGCTGCAATGAACATTGTTGTGCTGGTGGCTTTGCTGTGATTTTGTTTGTGGTTTTTTGGATAAATACCCAAAAGTGGGGTTGCTGGGTCATAGGGGACTTCTACATTTAGCCTTCTGAGGAATCTCCATACTGCTTGCCAGAGTGGCTGAACCAGTTTACATTCCCACCAACAATGAAGTAGGGTTCCCTTTTGGCCACATCCCCTCCAACAACTGTTATTGTTAGTTTTCTTGATATGTGACATTCTTACTGGGGTGAGACGGAATCTCAATGTTGTTTTGATTTGCATTTCTTTTATGGCCAGTGATGTAGAGCATTTTTTCATATGTCTCTTGGCCATTCTCATTTCCTCATCAGAGAAGTCTCTTTGTTGGTCTTTAGCCCACTTGATGAGCGGGCTATTAGTTCTTTGCTGTTTTGTTTTGGAGGAAGGTAATTTTTTTAGTTCTGCATATATTTTAGATATGAGGCCTTTATCCGTTGAATGGCCAGTAAAGATCTTCTCCCAGTCTGTGGGTTTCTGTTTATCTTGCAAGCTATGTCCTTTGCCGTGCAGAAGCTCTGCAGTTTGATGCAGTCCCATTTGTCCAACCTTTCTTTGATTTGTAGCAAGGCTTCTTTTTTCTTCTTCCAATAATTTTTAGAGTTCCTGGCCAATGACAGAGCACTGTGACAAGAGGTGGAGTGGGTTTGGGACTGCTCCCCTGGGGGCCAGGCGCGCCATCCCACCACTCCCCACGAAGATGTCCTCAGATGGTTTTCTTTGCCTCTTGCCAGTTGGTTTCTCACTGGAAGTCTGATAGCTAAGCAGACTTACTTCTTGGTTTACGAGTTGTTATTCTATCACTGTAAGTATTAATCAACATTTGGGTTTTAGTCATAACATAGCTACTACATAATGTTGTTTGCTTCCCAGAAAATTAAATGAAATAATTGGCACTAGACTAAATAAATGGTAAAGTAAATGAATTTTATTTTCCCTTCCAAGACTTTATGTATAATGGAAGCTCCAGGCAGACTGACTGTGTTTATCCAGAGGTGACATGGCATCTCCTCTCTGCCTGGGACTGCCAGGGTGCCCCAGAGTGTGACAAAAATAAGCTGGTACCTCTAATGCATTGACTAAGGGCACACAAAAGGGATGCACAGAGGTTGACAATAAAAATAGGACTGATGGTGGCCATAAGCAAAGCTAATGATACTAGTGTAGTAGGCTAATGAGACTAGCGTCTGTAAGATTATCATGACAGCTGAAATAATGCTTGAATAAAATTCAGTCTTGAGAAGTCTAGCCACGTAATTAGGATCTGTCACCCTTGTTCTACTTTGTCCTAAGTCTCTTCTATGAATAAGATAAGGTGTAATACCATAAGTATTGAAGCAGGATACTGAGTATTGCAATCACTTGTGTGGTCTCATCCACAATTAGCCAAGCAGTCCCAAGACCAGCTACACACGGCTTTAGAAAATGATGAAAATGTGAATATAAACAATATCACAGTTGATCATGGCACTTGTGAAATTTACAGTTAGCTTTCTGTAAAGGAACCAGCTTGTGCTCGGACGGCCGTCCCTAAACATTTGATGAATGCTCTTTGATCTTTGCCAGATTCTTACTCAAAAGAATTCACGCCTTGGGTTGTTCCCTGGATCACTATCTCTTTGATAGTTGTCTTTTTTTTTTTTCTAAAAAGACATGCATTTCTTTAACAAAACTATACCCTGATGGTTAGTGAACAACTAGCATCCTTGTAATAAAAGACAGAGGAGGAGAAAAGCAGAGTCCATGAAAAAATTCCAGCAATGTTTTGTAATTTCTTGTATTGACCACTTCCTACAATGAGACCCCTGACAGTCTCCAATCCTCTGCAGTGTAAGGAACACTGCCCACCACCTCCAGATGTGCAATGAAGACAATGAAGAATGCAGCTAGACACAAGATTGCAAAGGCACAGACTCCACTGTTTCCCTTGCACAATGCAATTAATTGCTCTGGAAGATCACTGGGAAATCCCACTGTGAACAATGCATAAAAGGGTGAAAGTAAAGGATTAAATGACCGTGTGTGTGTGTGTGTGTATTTCACAAACAAAATGAAACATTTTGAATTATCTGTGTCTGCTGAGATAAAATACTGCAATATTAGTGTAGTGCTTTTTTCTGAAGTAAATTCTTCATTAAGTATGTTTTTGATAAATGCTGTCATAATGTCAACAGTAAAACATTCTCAAACCACATTAATGCTAATTAAAAGTTATTTAGGGAACACAAGTGAATAACAATGTTTTAACAGTTAGCACCTCTCAGAATAGAAACCCAGGCAGCTGACAAAATGGAAGTTGAAAAACATTCTCGGCCTTGACTGTCGCAAATCACAGCAAAGACTGAAGTTCAGTTATGTAACAGAGCACAAACCAGGCACCAGCACTGTCCAACCTTGCATCTGATCTTGCCCTACAGAAATATGGAAACAAAGCCAAGCTCTTCTGTCTCTTGAGAAAATGCTGAAGGTAGAAATGCTTCTTAAATAACCAACAAAGCTATTTAAAAATAATGTTTGTTAGTGCATGTTTGCTCTCAAATGTGGGAGCTAGACCTAAAATACACTGGGGTGTGATAACTTATACAGGACTCCAAGCATTCACACAAACAATGAGACTAAAGGAGAATATTCTTAGGGGAGGAGCCCAAAGGCATAACTACTCAGAACACTTAAAATACTATTTATTGAAAGGAATTCCAGGAAATGGAAACAAGGGATTCTTTTCTTATTATTGTTGGTGGTGGTAGTGGTGTTTGATTTTGTCTTTTGTTTGTTTCTGTCTTTTGATAGGAAGAGGGGGGAGACATAGAAATGGAGGGCGGGAGAGGGTGAATAAATGCAGGCATGGTAGTCAGTAGTCACTGTGGAGAATGAACTATGCAACCTGTGGGCAGAAACAGGAGTGGGGAGCTGGAGGAAAGTGAAGGAAGGGGTGACATTGCCCAAAAGCAAATGCACTCATTACCTGGTTTATGAAACAGTAACCTCTAACAACACCTGACCAGTAACAACACCTAAATAATAACAAAAACATTATATTTTAAAAGTAGTCATGTATGGGCATCTCTCTCACTGTCAAGTCCTCTGGCCAATTTTCTCTCCTCTTTCTGTTTCTCCAGCCTCTCTGGATACCCAAGCTGAAGCAGAAAGAATGTGAGGTCAAGACGAACCTGGACTACATAGCAAGACCTTGTCTCAAAGCAAAATGAGGGCTGGGGATATAGCCTAGTGGCAAGAGTGCCTGCCTCGGATACACGAGGCCCTAGGTTCGATTCCCCAGCACCACATATACAGAAAACGGCCAGAAGCGGCGCTGTGGCTCAAGTGGCAGAGTGCCAGCCTTGAGCGGGAAGAAGCCAGGGACAGTGCTCAGGCCCTGAGTCCAAGGCCCAGGACTGGCCAAAAAAAAAAAAAAGCAAAATGAAATGAAACAGAATAAAAAGATCATATTTCAGATAAGGAAGCCGCAGCTGAGTCCACTGGTGTGATCTGTGTAAAATGTGTCATCCTGAAAATGTCAGGATCTTCAAGTTCATTACCTCCAGGTCCTGAACTGTCCTTGGAACTGTGAACTGTAAAATGGAAAAGCAGAGGGCTGGGAATATGGCCTAGTGTCAAGAGTGCTTGCCTTGTATACATGAAGCCCTGGGTTCAATTCCCCAGCACCACATGTATAGAAAACAGTCAGAAGTGGTGCTGTGGCTCAAGTGGCAGAGTGCTAGCCTTGAGCAAAAAGAAGCCAGGGACAGTGCTCAGGCCCTGAGTCCAAGGCCCAGGACTGGCATAAATAAATAAATAGATAAATGAATGAATGAATAAATGAACGAACAAATAAATGAATAAAATGGAGAAGCAGAGCTAGACATGAGCTGAGATCCAGGTCCACTCTGGACTCCTTGGAGAAGCAGCTGCTGTTCTGGGGGTCCGTACAGCCTTTCCGAGTAAAGGCCCCTGGGCCGGCTCTCTGAGCATGTCTCAGACACAGAAAGGGCCCAGGGAACAACAGGTGGGATCCCAACCTTGACAGCCACTCTGTCCAAAGAGGACCCAGATGCTTCCCTGCCACTTTAATAACTCTTTGTTGCCACCTGCTGGCCGCTGGGCAGCAGCACTCTGCAAAAGCAAGGCTTGGGCTAAGGAACAGCCCAGCTGTTTGGGGTGCTCCAAACTAAGAGTAGGTTGGACTTATAGAGTTTTCTCTGAAGTGACTTCTGGAGGATCCACAATTGTTCCATCCATCAAGCTACACTAGATGGTGACACCCTTCACTTGTTCATTATGTAAATAGGCAATTACAAACACTTTTGAGGCTATTCTCCAGGTATTGACATTGGTCACACATAATCTCCCCAAAAGATATTATATAGTGTATGATCTACCCTAGTCTTGAATGAAGCATTACCTCCACTCACTCATTCATTCATTCACTCATTCATTTACCTCAGCAACGGTGATTTACTGAATGCTCACATCTGGCAGGCTGTGAGCCAAAAACTTAAGATACAGCATTGAGCAAATCTAGGGCCATCAATGCCCCTCTTGCTTTGCAGCCTCGTGGGAGAAAGAAACGGGTTTGCACTAAGTGCTAGAAATAGAGGAACATAGATGTAGTAAGAGTAGGCATATGCGACTTGGGTTGTTTCTAAGTAGAGATTTGGACTATTTGATATGCATTAAAGTCATGTAAGTATTTTCATTTTGCTTCTACTTTTAGGAGTATATCCTCAGATAGCATCAGAAAAATGGCCTGACTTGAGTGGAAAAGGATGTCTATGAGATGAGATGAGTGTGTGTGTGTGTGTGTGTGTGTGTGTGTGTGTAAACCACTAGGTGTTGATGGCTTATGCTTATAACCCTGTCTACCCAAGAGGCTGAGATCTGAGGATCACAGTTAACAGTCAGTCCAGGAAGACAAGTCTAAGCAACTCATCTCCAATGAACCAAAAAAAATCCAGAACTGTAGGTGTGTCTCTTGTGGTAGAGTGCCATTTGAGTGAAAAACCTGAATGAGAGGCGAGGGACTAGCATGAAAAAAATTTTAAAAAGGAAACCATTCAAGTAGCCAATAAGAAGGAGTTAGATAAACAAATTACGGCACCCTCAAAAAAATTTTCTGCAGCCATTAAAAGTGAATGTGTGAAAAGCATTGTTGGACTAGGAATATATTCATTTTATATAGTTTTCAAGTTATAAAAAAGCATATATCTCATTTTGGGTAACATTTTTGTGGATGTTTTTCTTCTGTTCCTGACTCAGTCTTCCTGCTCATTTTTTTTTTTTTTTTTTTTTTTGGCCAGTCCTGGGCCTGAGCACTGTCCCTGGCTTCTTCCTGCTCAAGGCTAGCACTCTGCCACTTGAGCCACAGCGCCGCTTCTGGCCGTTTTCTGTATATGTGGTGCTGGGGAATCGAACCTAGGGCCTCGTGTATCCGAGGCAGGCACTCTTGCCACTAGGCTATATCCCCAGCCCTTCCTGCTCATTTTAAAATAATTACTGGTATAATCATCACCTAAGTACACTGTTATGTCTCCCATTACCAAAAGGCAGGGGGGAAAAATCCTTCCATGTGATCCATGTGATCCAGCATAAGGCAAGAGCCTCATGCTTTTGCTTAGTTTTTCATGGAAGGGTGGTGCTTTACCAGTTGAGCTAGTCCCCCACTTCTGGCTTTTTGCTAGTTATTTGGAGATAAGCATCCTGACTTTGTCTTCTCCAGCCTGGTTTTAAGCCAGGGGCCCTCAGATCTTAGCCTCCTTCGTAGCTGGGATTACAGGTGTCAGTCACTGGGGCTCTGAAAAAAAAAATATTTTAGTCTCTACCCACCAGCTACCACCTCATTTCCTACATGGTTTCATACCTGTCAAGGTCACAGGGCCTCCATATTGCTAATCTTCACAAGTCATTTATATCCTCGGCTCTCAGGCTCCATCAGCATCAATTTACACAGCAGATCACTCCCTCCTGCACTGGTATTTCTCCAGGCTTCCAGAACTGCCCCCCTCTTACCTCTCCTCTTGTCTTACTGCTTTCTCTGCTGCCTTCTCCTCTTCCTAACCTTCTAATGTTCTCTTCTCTTCCTGCATACACTCATTCCTTGGACCTTTTGTACTGGCATCTCCTATAGCCTGACTCATAAATCCATTCCTCATTCTGATTCTAAAGAACATTACAAATGCATCTTGGCTCTGGCAGAGCTCCTGGCCTCCCTACCTTACACCTGCTTCCTCCACCTGCTTTTCTTTCCTCTCTGTTTCTATTGTTTTATTTTTATTTGGGAGGTGGTTGCTGGTCATAGGTCTCAAACTCAAAATCTAGGTGCTGACCCTAAGCATTTTGCTCAAGGCTAGCACTCTACCACTTGAGCCACAGCACCACTTCCAGCTTTTTTTGGTAGCAAATTGGAGGTACGAATCTCACAGACTTTCCTGCCCTGCTTCCAACCACAATCCTTGGATCTCCTCCTGGGTAGTTAGGATTACAGACATGAAGCACCAATACCTGGCAAAAATAACTTTTTCTTTTAGGTGAAAGAACCACCAATCCCTGGCTTCCAAGTGCTTTTTTAAAAACTTGTGGCACCTAAATCTTTCCTAATGCTCAAGGCACTGCAAATCATCACAAATGCCTCTTTTTCTCACATCTCAGATTCATCCTTTATGAAATCCTGATAGCTCTGGTGTTAAAAAATATTTTTCAAACCCAAATCCAATGACTGTTTACCTCTTTCACTGGGCTTCCTTCTGTTCCAGTCTACCATCATCCACTGCTTAGGCACATAGATCGAGCCATCCATTTCCTCCAATTAGAATGCATTTTTGCAGAGGAATGGGAATCTTACCTATTTTGGTTAATGATGAATCCTGGATGCTTAGAACAGGGTTTGACATGTAGCAAAATACAGTAAAAAATTACTTTTTCTAGCCTTGCTGGAAATGGATCCCAAGGCCTCACATATGCTAGGCAAATATTGTACCACTGAGCTACACCTCCGCCATGTTTATTAAGAAGTCTTAGTCTATTGCTGCTCAAAACCTTTATTTCCATGTTATCACCTACTCTTTAGTAGAAGCAGAAGACTTCAGATTTCCAGATTGAGAAGCAATCAGTCCTTGCCTGAGCTCAACTCTTCCTTGTACCAACTCTTGCTTGTACCCACAAAGTCAGTAAGAATCAACATTCACCAATGCCACCCTCTTCTACTAGAATGTGGCCCCAGTAGTCTCACACTCACCAAGTAAGTGAAGACCAGAGTTTTACCAAATAATTTGCTACTGTATAAAGTGGGTAATCAATCAGCCTCCAGTATCTATGTTCTTGCCTTCTCCTGCAATGCTGTATATTTTAGGATTTTAACCAAGGATACCAGGGCAAAATATTAAATTTTGTATTCATAATAACAAGAGCCCCAGAATTTCTGTGGCTACATACACTGAATGTGGCTTCTGGCTCATGAAGTTGGGCTTGGTGTGAGCAGGGAAAGAGGGTGCTCTCCTCCAGGCAATCACTTAAGGATCCAAGATGTCTCCAGAGCAAGCATCCTGAAAATGTACTTTCTAAGGTTACCCTGGGAGTCATGTCCGTTCCAGCCAATCAGAATGCTGAAAGGGCATGTGGAGAGATCTGGGAAAAGGGTCCAAAGAAACCATCCCTCATATAGTCACTGAGCTGAACTCAGTCACATGACTCCATGTAGATGAAAGGGGCTGCTGCGAAGGTAGGAAGAAATGTGAGAACTAATATTTTTTAGCAGTTAACTGATGTCCTGAATTCAAATAGAAAAATATAAATAATCTGGGCCTAGCATCTCTACCCTCCAAGCCTCTTCTAAATTATTTGTTTGAACCCACTAGCACAGGGCAGTTTGTCAGGATGCTGTCCTCCAGATTTGAGGTGAGAAACTTTCCTCACCTCATTCAGTCTGGGAAGGAGGCACGGAAGGAACAGGCAGTATGGCTTTAAATAACTGTTTCCTGCTATCAACCCACCTCCACCCTGCAAAGAAGCTCAGTATGGTTAAAAGACTTCTGAGACTGAGCAATTGATAACTACTGGTTTTGAAAGACGTTTTTAAACAAAGGCCTTGGTACACTGAGCCACTCTGCTCTTTGCTTCCCCAAGTGAGAGTAGGCAGAGAATGGGCGGCATTAAGTGGGAACAGAGAACAACTGCCATGGGGCAGGGCCAGGGCAGAACTCTCCACTGGAGTACCAGCCATAGGAGGTGGGCAGCGTGCTCCAACTAAAAGCTCACATGGGTTAGAGTGTGGGAACAGCCACTCTGGGGGCCAAGGAAGGCAGTTTCATGGAATGAGCTATTGTTAAAAGCTAGATCTAATGAAATAATGGAATTCTCCAGCAGAAGATTCAACACCAATGACACTCTTCTCAAATTCATGCAGTTACAAAAGCTCCAGGTACACCCTGCTCAACCATGAGCCAGAGCAAATGCATTTTTATATTTAGGGAATGTAGACATGTGTGATTTACTATGCTACACAAACAGCTGATGTCTACTCAGACCAAGTGGGCCTAATTTAATCAGTACACAGATGAGGTCCTAGGTTACACAAAACAGAAGAGGCTACACACACACACACACACACACACCATGACTCATAATATGTTTAAAATATAGCAGTCACACTGAGCTTGTGAAAGCATGGTGACCATGCTAAGTGAGGCACACCTGCATCAATATAAGGCCCTGCGTATCTCCCTGGGCTGCTGGGCTGTGGACAGTTCAGCTGTCATGTCCGCGAACAGGTGGTGTAAGACAATAGCTCCACTGAGCCGTCAGTTGGCTTTCCAACCCTTCTAGCAGCCAAGTGTCCAGTCACAGTGGCAGGGAGTAGAACAAGCACTGTGCTGCTCTGGATCTACAGCAGTGCCCACAGCCCATGGAGCCCCTGCCTCTTCTCCTGCTCCTTGGCCTCTGCTCAGGTAAGTGCTGGCGGGGAGGGAGTAGGGGGACTCTCATGTGAAGTTAAAGCATTAGAGACCCTCTCAAACCAGGGCATCTTTGATGGGATCCTAACATAGAAGGGCCTTTCCCAGCCTGGCAGAGGCTCCTTTGCCTGTTTTATTCCCAATGATGGCTTGGTTGGACTTTTGAAGAAAGATTTTTAGGTTGTGTTACCCAGTTAAAGTGGGAGCTTCCCTGTCAAAGGCTCCAAGGTAGACTGCTAGGTCTCTCAATTGCTTCTTAGTGCCACTTGTAGAATCTGGGCCTCTGGAAGAGCACTGGAGAAACCTGGAGCTGTCTTCATAGTTCATCCACTACAGGGAATTCAAGCAGCAACTTATAGTCCCAATTAATGGAGTTGACAAGGCCTTTTGTTGTTCTAGAAGAATTCTGATAATGAAGAGGGTTGATTGACAGCTACATGTGGTAGAAAGAGAAACCTGTTTATAATTGTAACTAAATCCATAGTGATAAAATATTTTATAATTTTTTAAACTCCTGAAGGTAAAAGAAAGTTCATGTAAATGCATTACTACCTACTTTTTAATTTTATTTTAGTGATGCTACTCTATGTGGGTTGAAGTTTGAGTTGAAACTACAGAACCTTGCACAGTTCTTGACCTGTGAGTTGCTCTAGAATGTGTCAGAATACAGCAGCTGAAACACTACCCTAAACTTCACAAAGAGGGAACTAGGAGATGTTTGCTGATTGCTTCATAGGTATCATTCCAAATGAGAAAGAAAGTGCTAGCAGTTTCTCTTCCCTAATATTGCTTTGACAAACACAGACATTTAAGGCAAGAGGCAAAGAACTATGTTATTAGTTTTTTCAATAGTAGTTTCAACTCAGATCAATTATATCTTTGACTAAACCAAAGCTGGTGTGGGGTGGGGTGTGTGTGAAACATCACACTTGATGCCAATTCTTTTTTTTTTTTTTTTTTTTTGCCAGTCCTGGGCCTTGGACTCAGGGCCTGAGCACTGTCCCTGGCTTCTTTTTGCTCAAGGCTAGCACTCTGCCACTTGAGCCACAGTGCCACTCCTGGCCATTTTCTGTATATGTGGTGCTGGGGAATTGAACCCAGGGCTTCATGTATAGGAGGCAAGCACTCTTGCCACTAGGCCATATTCCCAGCCCCTTGATGCCAATTCTTAAGTAATAAGCTGGGGCTGGGGATATGGCTATTAGTGGCAAGAGTGCTTGCCTTGTTGTATACATGAAGCCCTGGGTTCGATTCTCCAGCACCACATATATAGAAAACAGCCAGAAGTGGCACTGTGGAAGTGGCAGAGTGCTAGCCTTGAGCAAAAAGAAGCCAGGGACAGTGCTCAGGCCCTGAGTCCAACGCCCAGCACTGGCAAAGAAGAAAAAACAAACAAACCCAAGTAATAAGCTTCTTTTAAAAACAACTTACAAGATCTCTTAAGCCAAAACATTTATGTTTAGCTATTAAAAGAAGAATATGTTATGTGTTTTGATCAACCCTACAGTTTGCTGCTATTGATTCCTATAGGTGGTTGATTGTCTGTATCAGACAGTCCAACATCTTCAACTATTTACTGAATGGAAACAGGTTGAACGATACAAACTGGCCTTCCCCAAGGTCACGTAGTTGATAAAATAAGCAATGTAGAGACTTGGTTTGTTACATGCACAGTCAGAAAACAGCCCCACAGTCCCACGTTGCAAGTGCACACAGCATCGGGTTGAGGCAAGAATTATACAAAGTGACTGACTGACTTGCCATAGATCAAAATTCCTTTTGCCCAGACCATATAAAAACTACAGATCTCCAGTTTGGACACTTAAAAACTGCCTAAATTACCCTATTTACAGTGAGTCCTTTATGGACAAATCCTCACACATTCATATCAGGCCACTTTTTCTGTGTTAGGAGATACCTACTGATCACTGGGTTATTCATACAGCTCTTTCTTTCCAATCTTTTCCTCCTGCCTCCAGGATTCTAAGTACTTCCTTGCCACTGTCAGTGTGTTTACTGTTATTTATGTAAGTGACAGGTCAGCCCCATAGAATAGAGACCTGTGCCAGGCTCATTACACATATCTCAAGGTTCTCAAGTCAATTTCTGCATGCAGTAAATGCTCAACATATATTTAATAAATGAATAATGTTACCACTATCCAAATGTAGATCACCAATATAATTTTACTAACAGGGAAGACTTTGGCATGATTTATCTGTTTATTTGACCCCTGTCTTTCAATGAAAGTCATTTCCTGTGATTCACTGAACCTATGGAGAATTAGCTCACCATTCCAAACCAAACTGGAGCTGGAAAGAGAAACTTACAATTCTGCCTTTGGGTTTTGGAAGCTTTCTGTCTTCTCACTCTACATCAATGAAACCAATCTAAGAAATGGAGACCTACTTGGAAATTCCTCCTCCTCCTCCTTTTCCTCCTCCTCCTCCTCCTCCTCCTCCTTCTCCTCCCCTTCCTCTTCTTCTTGTTATTTTTATTATTATTAATTCTAAATGCATTGCATCTTGATCAATGTCACCCTTAGAAATTCTCTATGGAAGGAATTGGCATCTCATTATTGGCTAGGGTGGGAGAGGATGGTCGATGTTACTGGAGTTTTGACAAATCCGTTCCTCCAGGTCTCCCCTTCTCCTCAGTGGGCACCAGGTTGACCAAAGAGCTTTTATGCTTTCTAGTATTTACTCATTGCTTTCTAATATGTTCTCATATTTATTCATTGCTTTTCAGTATGGTATTCCTGTCAAATTGAGATCATTAAAAAATACAGAACAAGCTGGGTACTGGTGGCTCACACCTGTAATCCTAGCTACTCAGGAGGCTGAGATCTGAGGACTGTGGCTTAAAAGTCAGCCCAGGCAGGAAAGTCTGTGAGACTCTTATCTCCAATTAAGAAAAACAGAAGTTCAGCTGTGGCTCAAAGTGGTAGAGTGCTAGCCTTGAGCAAAAGAGCTCAGGAACAGCTCCCAGGCCAAGAGTTCAAGTCCCACAACTGACAAAACTAACATAGAGCAATACCAACAGCAAAGGTACCCAGATGCCCACTCCATATCCTAGTCCCCCTGGTGGAAGCCCACTCCAGCCAGGAGGGACAAAGTGTACAGGACAGGAAGATTGCTCTATGCCAGTGGTTCAGTGCAAAGCCTGGGTATTTGAAGGATCATCAAGGGCAGGGGGTATGGGAAGGTTCCATATTTAACCTCTGCATATTTGGACCCTTTTAGTGTCATTGGAAGCTTTGGGTCTCCAAAACTTGGGACACTAGTAACAAAGGGGTGAGCTAAGTCAAGGGGCCATAAAGGTAACAATGTTTAAGCTATCCTGAAAGCCTCACACACTGAACAGAGCTGGGTGTGGTTTAGTAGTATACTTGTAATACCAGCTATTTAGGAGGCAAAAGTAAGAGGCTCATAGTTTGGGGCCTACCTAAGCAAAGTTAGAGTAATACTTTTATCTGAAAAACAACTGAAAGCAAAAATAAACCTGGGGTGTGGACCAAGTACTAGAAATATGAGTCAAGTATAGAGCATTTTCAAGTGCAAGGCCCTGAGTTCAAACCCCAGTATTAAAAAAAAAATCTGAATGTAAATAATTTTTCGGTCTTTGGAGAGGAGGTAAACTGCCTCTGTGGGAACCCCAGTTCCAGAAAGGAAACTGCCATGATTGCTTGCTGAACATTCCGAAGCTCTATTTTCTCATCTATATGGATAGGAGGTAAATTGCCTCTGTGGGAACCCCAATTCCAGAAAGGAAACTGCCATGAGTGCTTGCTGAACATTCCAAAGCTCTATTTTCTCATCTATAAAGCAGGAGTAAAAAATGATAGCAGAAGATCAGTGCAAGGATCCAAGAAGCTAATACAAACACAAGTACTTATTCGGGCCCTGTGGGGTTAATCAAAAGGTATACTTTGAGGGGATAAATATGTATCTGTTCCCTTACATTTATCACTGGTTATTTCACACAGACCCAAAGCTGTAGGTGAAGAACACTCATGGAATCCTGGCCCCACCACTTGCAGAACCTGGGAAAGTTACTTAATCTCTCAATTTTCTATTGAGCAGAAGGGGAAGTATCTCACTGGCTCAATGTTCAAAGTTGTCTTGGCCCACAGAGATGTTATGGCGGTCTCAGCAATGCCCTACGGAAAGGAGAGATCTGGTTACATGGATCAGAACAAATGGATCATGTATCTGCTTCCTGTGATCATTTGTCTGCTACTCCGAACAAGCAGACTTCAATCCCTGCAAGGCTTGAGTTACACAGTGCCTGCCTAAGGCACTTCTTGGAATTCCGGACAGAGTTTTCTCCTAGGAATAAGAGTATGTGTAGTTGTGAGATTCCAGGCCAGCCCATGCCACACTGGTGAAATTAAGAGCGGGTGCAGGAGCAGCACACAATGTAACAATCCAAGCACTGCCCTTCTGGCTGTATGACTTTGGGCAAGGCCTAAACCTTGTGAGCATCAGTTGAGAATGTCTGCCAGTCTCACCAGCCTCAGAGGAATGGCATGTGTTGGGGCTGGGATGGGAACCACAGGATAATGGCTTCTGCCCCCTGACATGCTGAACAGAAAAGTGCCATTTGAATATTTGATGGTACTGCTGGAGAATATTTGATGGTACTGCTCTACATCCTAAAGGGCTGTTGGAGTTCTCATGCTCTGAATAGGGCTTCAAACCTAACAAAGCTCAAGTGACACCTTCTAACTATGAGCTTTAACATGATTAAAATGGTAAACATATATAATGGGCATTTTACCACAAATCACTACTGATAGACACATTCAGTGAAATGCTCTTTACAAGCTGGGTGCTGGTCACTCATGCCTGTAATCCTAGCTACTCAGGAGGTTGAGATCTACAGATGGTGGTTTAAAGCCAGCCTATAAAGTCCATGCAATTCTCATCTCGAATTAACCATCAAAAAGCCAAAAGTGAAGCTGTGGCTCAACTGATAGAGTGCTAACCATGAGTAAAAAGCTCAGGGGCAGTGTCTAGACCTTGAATTCAAACCCTCCTTTGGCCATGTATGTGCATGCACACACACACACACACACACACACACACACACACACACACACCATAAAATGTACCATCTTAATCATTTCAAGGTTTACATTCAGTGGCATTAAGTAGATTTGCTGTGTTAAGTGACTATGACCACTGCCTTCATCTCAGAAGGAAGGTGTGTGCAGCCTGTCTCCCTCTCACCTCCCCCGTGCCCCCCTAGCAACCACTCTGCCCTTCTCTATGGGTTTTTCTCTTCAGTGTCTCATATAAATGGAGTCAGCACCATGCTGCCGCTATGCTTGCTGTCTTTCACAGGTGTGTTTTCAAGGTTCGTGCATATGGGGCATGTATCAGTGCTTTATTCCCTCTTATGCTGAGCAATATTGCATTGTTTGGAAACACCATACTTTACTTGTCCACTTATTTGCTGCTGGGCACTTTTGTCTCCACCTTCTGATCATTTTAAATAGTGCTGTTCTTCACTCAGGTGTGCACCTAAGGGTGGAATTACTGGGTCACGTGGGAACAGCTTACCTTGTTGAGGGACTGCCACGTTATAATTCCATCAACAACAGATGAGGAGCCAGCCTCTCACAACCCCACCAGCATTTTATTTTCTAGTTTGTTAACAAGGCCATCCTAAGGGAGGTGCACTAGCAACCGGCTTTCTCTATTCACAGTGTCAGGAGATCTGAGTCCAGCTAGTCCAAAATTCCATTACCACCATGACCACACTCTGAGACACAGATGCTGGCTTTTCAATGGGTTTTTCTCCCTTGCATGCTCTCGGCACACTTGTTTAGCTGGGGGCTGTAATAAGGACTGTCACCTGCCCAAAGGACAAGTGTTGTGATCATCTGGCCTAGCCCACCCCCACTGGAGCCTGGAAAGGGAGCTGCCAAGCAATTGTACTTAGAAAGAGACCTTAAGCAATATGGCGACACGAGGCAGCCTTCCCCAGAGGTCCTGCATGCCAACCATAGCTAGGGCTCTGCATGCCTTCAATCACCGATACTGGGGTTGGTGGAGGGGCAGAGTCTGACAGAGTATGTGTCATTTGCGGTCCAGCTGGCCTCGTTCTGGGCTCTGAACATGAGACCCGTCTGGTGGCAAAGCTATTTGAGAACTACAGCAGCGTGGTGCGGCCAGTGGAGGATCACCGCCAAGCTGTGGAGGTCACCGTGGGCCTGCAGCTGATACAGCTCATCAGCGTGGTAAGACAAGCCCTGGGGGCTCCCATGGCACCCCCCCCCAATCCCACCAAATGACTCCGCCCTCTCTTCTGTCCTCCACCTTCTGCAGAGGGAACCTTTTCTTTTTTTTCAGGATGAAGTAAATCAAATCGTGACAACCAATGTGCGTCTGAAACAGGTAATTCAATGAGATAACTGCACCACTGTTTTGATTCACCCTGAAATCAAACCTGGGTCCTGAGGAAGTCAATTTAGGTAACAGAGATATAAGAGGATCTATAGGGTATAGATCCCCCACACACATACATATATATGTATGTGTATATATACATATCCCATATACTTCATATAAACATTATATATATACACACTCCCATACATACACACAAATATTCCATATATATGGGAGTATAGATCCTGCCTGGTTTTTGTTTTTTTGTGTTTACATTGGACTTCTTATTTGTATTGCTTTGCTAGGGCAGCCACTGGTTGCTTCAACAAGAGAAAGTATCACTCATCATTGTTTTTATAAGGACACCGGTCATATTGGATTAGGACCTACCTTAATGTTCTTGATTTCTCTGAAAAGACTCTAGTTCCAAGTATGGTCATATGATGAAGTATTGGATTAACACCATAACATCGTGTTATCCAAATTTGCAGCATTTTATAATATAGGAAAACATATAACACTTTTAAGATTTATGCCAGAGCTTGAACCAAGTGTCCACGCTAGGGTTGTTCTTACCTGAGGATGTCCAGCGTGGCCTGGTGGATCTGCCACCTCCCAGTTGGTGTGGCACTGAGGTGTGACCTTGTTCCTTCAACTCTAAACAAGGTCAATTATCACTACTTTTGTCTTATTTTTGGCAATCTTGGGGTTTGTGCTCAGAACCTGTACTTGAAGTGCTTATACTACTTGAGTCACGCCCCCAGAGTATTTGCTATCTTTTTCAGAAAGGGTCTTGTACTTTTGTTTACATGGGCCTCAGGCTCCAATCTTCTTACCTCTGCCTCACAAGTGGCTGGGACCACAGGCATGTACCATGTTTCTATACCAGGTATGTTTTTGAGAGTCTTGAGCTTTTGCCCAGACTGGCCTTGAACCTTGATCCTCCCCAATCTCTACCCCCTCAGCACCTAGGATCCCAGGTGAATGCCACCTTGCCCAACTCAGCAGTCACTTCTATCTCCAAAGATTATAGTAAGAACTACATGAGATAATAATGTGCTTGCAATGAGGCTTAAGCATAACCAGCATTCTAAGGTTTGTTGTTATAGTTTACAAATGTGGATACTGAATTCTGAATCAAACATTCCTTTCTGAAACACAATTTCTACCATAGCTGGATTACCATGCCCACAGGGGCTCTGGATCACCTTAGATTTTCTGAAAAACGTCTTTGACTTTTTCATTAGCTACATGTCTTTGTCTCTAGCAATGGGTGGATTACAACCTAAAATGGAATCCAGATGACTATGGTGGTGTGAAAAAAATTCACATTCCCTCAGAAAAGATCTGGCGGCCAGACCTTGTTCTCTACAACAAGTGAGCAAAGCCCCGGGCGGGAGGGGTCTTCTGGGACAGGTGGAGACGAGCGTCCTGGGTAGGGGGTATTTGCATGCCTCTCACCACTGTTAACATTAAATAACCCCTAAAAACCAGAACCGCATTGACAGGCGAGAGCGGCCATATGGTGTCTCATGTTATGAATAGAAACAATTATGGGAGCCAAATTGAATCAAGGCTGTGGGTGGGGGACATATAATTCCTGAGTGCTCCTGAGGAGTATGTGGCAACCCTCCAAGGCACCCAACTTCCTATCCCTCAGTTCCTTGGAATTACATTTCCTCCCTACCAAGTGGGTCTAAACCCAGAGTTCTGACTCATCACATCCTGCACGTCATTTGATACTGGTGCCCGGATGCCCGTCTTGCCCATCCTCTGGGCCCTGTGACAGACAGCATGTTGTGATATTATAATGGGATCCCAGGCACTTGATCTAATGACATGCTCATTATCCAACACCCTTCATTTGTCAGGGAATGTTCATTCAAAGAGCGTTCTTCCTAGGCAGGAACCTTATACTGGCCAGGAGAGGTGTGTGTGTGTGTGTGTGTGTGTGTGTGTGTGTGTGTGTGTGTGTGTGTGTGTGTGTGTGTCCTGGGACTTGACCTAATGGTAGCACTCTACCACTTGAGCCAAAGTTCCACTTCCAGCTTTTTTTGGTGGTTAATTAAAGATAAGAGTCTCACAAACATTCCTGCTCAGGCTGACTTGGAACCAAGATCCTCAGATCTCAGTCTCCTGAATAGCTAAGATTACAGGTGTGAGCCACCAGTGCCTGGTTGGCCTGGATGTTTTATAATGTAGCCTAGGCTAACCTTGAACTCACTATCCACTTACATCCATATCTTATACTGGTATTACAGACTTGCACCACCATGCCAAGTTCTCAATGATTCTTAAAAAGGCAATAAAACTGGCTGCTGGTAGCTCACACCTGCAAACCTAGCTACTCGAAAGGCTGAGATCTGAGGATCTCTGTCCAAAGGCAGCTGAGGCAGGAAAGTCTGTGAGACTCTTATCTCCAATTAGCCACCAAAAATCTAGAAGTAGATTTGTGGCTGAAGAGTGCTAGCCATGATGCTCAAGCATAGCACCCAGCATGCACGCATGCACACATGCATGCACACACGTGCACGTGTGCACACACACATACACACGCGGCAATAGATCCTTTTCTTAACCTGTGTGTCATAGTAAGTAAACAATGGAGGGTTTCTTTTAAATTTCCAGGTTTCCCAGTTAATTCTTAAAGTTTATTGATAGGGGATAGATGGAAATTAAATCACAAATACCACATAGGGCTGGAAAAACCTGAGATGCATAGGCCCTTGTTACCTGCTGTTTCCTTAAACCTGTAGATTCTCATTTTCTTCCCTGGATATTCTGACTCAAGGCTTCCTAATGCTCAGGAAAGTGTATTTTTAACAAGTACTCCCATGATTCTTGTTATAAGACAAATTTGGGCAACATTCCATAGATGAAAAAGCAACCATCCCCAGAGAAAGCTTCCATAATTAGCACCTGAATAATTAGCAGCTGTCACCTATTAACATCTCCAAGCAGAATAGAAGGCTCATCTGTCACTTGGAGCCATTTTCTTCTCTTATCCCAATTATAGTGCAAATGGTGACTTTGCCATTGTCAAGTTCACCAAAGTGCTGCTGGACTACACCGGCCACATTACGTGGACACCTCCAGCCATCTTTAAAAGCTACTGTGAGATCCTTGTCACCCACTTTCCATTTGATGAGCAGAACTGCAGCATGAAGCTGGGCACCTGGTCCTATGATGGCTCTGTGGTGACAATCTACCCGGTAGGTCATGACGTCTTGTGAGGATCTTGGGTTCAGAAACAGTGTGATCCCCATTAGTTACCAACTCTGCCCCTGGGTGGTCACAGGCTCGCAGCACCGGTTAGAACTAGTGAGTCATCGAGTTGGAGCCTTAGTAACTATTGGAGAAGACTCTTGAGAACTAATGGGGGGCTTAAAACCATTCTGACTTAATCCATCAAAGGGGAGACACTCATGTTTCAAAGTTCCCAGATAACTTGAATATAGAACTAAAAAGAAGAATTCTATAAATCCAAAGTCACTGATGCTTTAGAAAAGCAACCTAAGACCCTAAGCAAAAGTGGCCCAATACCAGTCCTGGGTCCATGACCCTCAGAATTAGAGGCTGTTGCCACCAATGCCACTTCTGCTGCTGCTTACAGAGCCTTCCCTTCCCCAGGAAAGTGACCAGCCAGACCTGAGCAACTTCATGGAGAGCGGGGAATGGGTGATCAAGGAGTCCCGGGGCTGGAAGCACTGGGTGTTCTATTCCTGCTGCCCCAACACCCCATACCTAGACATCACCTACCACTTCGTCATGCAACGCCTGCCTCTCTACTTCATCGTCAACGTCATCATTCCCTGCCTGCTCTTCTCCTTCCTAACCAGTCTGGTGTTCTACCTACCCACAGACTCAGGTGGGTGCCGTTGCCATGGCAGCAGCTGCTGATGGAGCATATGCTGCTATTTTAGGGAGAGCCAGAAATAATCATGTGCTCACAAATTGAGGTGCAGAGACCCAAGGCACAATCACTGGGAGGACACATGTGCCAGGCAGCCAGGTAGAATGGAAAGTGATTGTGAAGAGAGTGCACAGCTAGGCAGATGTCAAGAGTAAGGCAGAGTTGGACATAAGCTCAAAGGTGCACATCCCTAGCTCAGTCCAGTTAAAGGAAATTAGCCATCAATATGTTTGCTCAGCCAGACGCCAGTGGCTCATACCTAGAATCCTAGCTCCCCCAGGAGACTGAGATCTGAGGAATGAGGTTCAAAGCCAGCCTGGGCAAACAAATTCCAAGAGATTCTTATATCCAGCTAACTAGCAAAAAAGCTGGAAGTGGAGGTGTGGCTTAAGTGGTAGAGCACCAGCATTGAATGAAAATCTAAGGGAAAATGTGAGTTCAAGTCCCAATATCGAGGCACACACACAAATACTTTTGCTCGATGCCAGCAATGTGCTTCGCACAGAACCATGTGGCTATGTGTGACAAAGACATCCCCTGTGATGTCATTCTGTATGCCAGCTACTCCAGGTCTTGCTCCTTCTCTCATTACACACCTCTTCAGTAGCTTCTGCATAGCTGCTTTCCAGATGGCAGTGTCTTATACACAAGACTGCACTTCCCAAGAGGCAATTCGTTCTCACGTTTCAGCCTGAACAACTTACTTACCTCTTACTAAGTAATCACATCTGTGATATAATTTCATCAGATACCAGCAATCAGCCAAAAAAAACAAAAGGACACACATACATCTGCGAACCAGCCCCCGCTTGTGAACAGTTTATAGTAGAAGAATAGGAAAAATAGAAAAGATAGAGCACACCCCTCAGGACAGTGGAGAAAAGGGCAGCAAGGGCTCCCCCTGCTGGAGCAATGTACCAGCGCTGTGCTTATTTTAACTCCCCCCCCAACCCCCCCACCCCCCACCCCCACCCTCCCCACCCCCGCCCATAATCCTGGCACTTGGACTCAGGGCCTGAGCACTCACTGTCCCTGGCTTCTTTTTGCTCAAGGCTAGCACTCTACCTCTTGAGCCACTTCCAGCTTTTTCTGTGTATGTGGTGCTGAGGAATCGACCCCAGGGCTTTATGCATGTTAGGCAAGAACTCTACTGTTAGGCCACATTCCCAGCCCCTTCATTTTAACTTTTGAATTTTATTTTTTTCCTTTTTCATTCGGTCTATGTTGCCCAGGCTGACCAGGAACTGGGGCTTATCCCACCTCAGCCTGCAGCCATTTTTAAACAAATGAGTACGAGTAAAGATCTTTTTAGCCTCCTAACCAAATGAAGCACCTGAAAGTAAACAAAGAAAACACTGCCAGGGCAATATCTAAAGAGATTAATGTCTATAAACACTGAATAATGTCTGCTTGAAAAACATTAGGGACAATGAACTATACTAGGCTTGGTAAATGCTAGCTACTATTACCCTTGTTATTAATCAAATTATATGTAACTTATCTTTCAAATTCAGGTTTCTTTTTCAGTTTTGGAGGCTGTCCTAACCAGTTTTTCCTTCCATCCATTCTGTCCTCTGTGTTTATGGGGTCCCTTAGTCTCCATGGTGGATTGGGTCCAGGACCCTTATAGTTACCTAAATCAATGCTTGTTCCAGTCCTTGATATAAAATAGCATAGTAAGCTGGGCACTGTTGGCTCATGCCCATAATCTTAGCTATTCAGGAGGCTGAGGTCTGAGAATTGCAGTTCAGAGCCAGCCCAGGCAGAAAAGTCTATGAGCCTCTTATATTCACTGAACCACTAAAAAGACAAAAGTGGAGCTGTGGTCCAAGTGGTAGAGTTCCAACCTTGAGCAAAAAAGCTAAGGGATAATGCCCAGGCACTGAGCTCAAGCCCCAGGATGAATACACACACACACACACACACACACACACACACACACACACAGTATTTGCAATGACCTATGTATATTCTTATTTTTGTTTGGGGTTTTTGTTTATTTGTTTATTTTTGCCAACCCTGGGGCTTGAACTCAGGGCCTGGGCACTATCCCTGAGCTTCTTTTGCTCAAGGCTAGCACTCTACCACTTGAGTACAGCACCACTTCTTGCTTTTTCTGTTTATGTGGTACTGAGGAATCGAACCCAGGGCTTCATGCATGCTAGGTAAGCACTCTACCACTAAGCTACATTCCCAGCCCTGTATGTTCCTTCATTTCTAGATTACTTATAAAACCAAATACAATTTGAATTGGCTATTATACATTGATAGGCAATAGTGACAAGAAAAAAAAGCCTATATATTCAATTTAGTTGCAATTTTTTGTTTGTATTTTTGCGTGCTGAGGATCAAACCCAAGACCTTGTACTTGCTCGGCAAGTATACTACAACTGAAGTCTATCATCACCCTATATTTTACTAATTTTTTTCTGCCAGTCCTGGGCCTTGAATTCAGGACCTGGGCACTGCCCCTGAGCCTCTCTATGCTCAAGGCTAGAGCTGTACCACTTGAGCCACAGCACCACTTCTGGCTTTTTCTGTTTATGTGGTACTAAGGAATTGAGCCCAGGGCTTCATGCACGCTAGGCAAGCACTCTACCACTAATTCCCAGCCCCCATTCCTAAATATTTTTGATGCAAGGTTGTTTGACTTTCTACATGCAGAATCCCCAGAGGCAGAGGCCTACTGGAAGCAAACCAGTGTTGGAAAGCTTCTATATACTAGCAGGGCAATACTAGGGTTTTCCAGAACAACCAGCAGCAAGACCATCACAATGATGGTCCCATCCACCGGTCCTCCAATGCTTTTAAGGTGGTCAAATTCCATGGAGATAACTCAAGGCCATTTATCCTTGACCTTTCTGATGCTACATTTGCCTGGCCAAGACTTCTGAGACTCAAGGCCTGAAAGGCAAAAGGGCTAGGGGCAAGGAAATCTCTACTCTTTTAATGGAAAAAAAAAAAAAAAACATATCCAGGAGTGAGATGATGACTTCTTAGATGGAAGTGAAAAAGGGAGCAGGGAGATCAGGTCACTAAAGATGCAGAGAAACACCAATGCCTTGCAGGTGTGGTCCTTTTCCTCGTTTCAGTCTTGCAGCTTACAACCACACCGAGAGAACAATACAGAGTCTTCTGGCTGCCCACTTGTCTGATGGGTAACAAACAGTCAGGCTATTTTATGAAGTTCAATTCATTCTGCTTCCAGAGGGAAAAAAAAAGCTGCTACTCTGGGTCCAGCTTGCCAACAAGAACCCCTCTTGGCTTCCTGAGCTCCACAAAGAAACAAAATTTGAGGGCCTGACATAAAGACATTACTTGCTTCTTGGCAACCTCTAATGGAAATGCTGGCCATTTGCCATGGTCACTAGAGTTAGGATGCTGAGGTCATAGAGAAAATTCTCCAGGAAAAAAAAAAATCCCCAGAATATGGCCTAGTGGTAAAGTGCTCACCTCATATACATGAAGCCCTAGGTTCGATTCCTCAGCACATATATAGAAAAAGCTGGAAGTGTCGCTATGGCTCAAGTGGCAGAGTGCTAGCCTTGAGCAAAAAGAAGCCAGGGACAGTGCTCAGACCCTGAGTCCAACCCCAGAACTGGCAACACAAACAAAAACAAACATAAAAAAATTCCCCAGAACAATCATTTGCAAATCTGCCCACTACAGTCCTTCACTTGGGCATCTATGACAAATGAGTTTGCCAGGGCTGCAGTACAAAGAACCATAGACTGGGTGGTGTAAACAACAGGAATCTATGTTCCCACAGTCCAGAGGCTGGAAGGCTGGGGTTAAGGTGTTGGTGGAATTTACTCCTCTGAGGCCTCACTCCTAGGCCGGCAGATGACCATCTCCTCCCTGTGACCCCACATGCATATCCAAAGCTCCCCTTATAAGAACACCTGCCCTATTGGATTGACCTCATTTTACCTTAATGATCTCTTTATATGAGATCCCTTATACAGACACATTCTGAGGCCCTGGGGGTGTAGGATGGGGGAGAAGTCAGCCCATCATAGATGGGTTTGTTGTGGTTTTCTTCCTAGGGGAGAAGATGACACTGAGCATCTCTGTCTTACTGTCATTGACTGTGTTCCTGCTGGTCATTGTGGAGCTGATCCCCTCCACCTCCAGTGCTGTGCCCTTGATTGGGAAATATATGTTGTTCACCATGGTGTTTGTCATCGCGTCCATCATTATCACCGTCATTGTCATCAACACACACCACCGCTCTCCTAGCACCCACATCATGCCCGAGTGGGTGCGAAAGGTGAGCCAACTTCATATGGGGCTCATCTCCACCTAGTGGGTGGGAGGGGAGAGGGATTGCCAACGCCTATGCATATTTACAACGACTAGTCCTTTCTGGGCTGCCAGAAATTGGGAAGGAAGTTTCTTTGACGTCTCCATAGAGACAATCCATGTAGCCTTCCCAGAGAGAGAATAAAAACAGAATTAACAAAGCCCACTCCAAATTCAACTTTACAAAATCCCTTTGTTTTGTTTGCCACACCTGGGGCTTGAACTCAGGGCCTGAGCACTGCCCCTGGCTTCTTTTTGCTCAAGGCTAGCACTCTACCACTTGAGCCACAGCTCCACTTCTGGCTTTTTCTATATATGTGGTGATGAGGAATCGAACCCAGGGCTTCGTGTATATGAGGTGAACACTTTACCACTAGGCCATATTCCCAGCCCTACAAAATCTCTTTGATTCAAGAGGAAAGTATCTATTTTTGTTGTTGTTTTACCCTGTGACATTCTTAAGGTTTCTGATTATTTCTTCCAATTTATGAATGGACTAGTTTATTTTTGCTGGTAAAATCATGTTGATAACTGAATAAAGACTAGAGACTGAGAAGGAGCTTAAGGAGAGAATGTCGAAAGTGAGGAATTTTGTTTTATATTTGCATTATTGGACTGAGAAAAATGTTAGCATTTCAATTAAATTCTTATTTGGGGGAGGAGGGCAGTTAGTGTTGAGGTTTGAACTCAGGGCTTAGCACGTGCTGGGCAAATTTTCTAATATTAAACTGCATCTGATGCCCAGATATGTCCATTTGTTAAAATGAAGTATAGGATCTTCATGTCAGGAATTTTAAAAGCAACTGCTGTTTTTAGAATACCTGTTCTATGAAGAATGTAGGATGACTCCTAGCAATACCTCTGCTACTGTTTCTTTGGGAACAAGAAACAGAAAAGGTTGTCTAGCTACTTTATGGGGTGAAAGTTGATACATTTGAGGAGGCAGAAGGGCCTCCATCCCCTAGATAAGAGAGTCCTGAGAATACATTGTCAGGGAACTTTTGAGGGATGGGTGACTGCACACAGGCTCCCTCCAGTGGTGAACTTCTCACACTACAGAATCATCACAACCACTAGACAGGCCACAGGATGTATGTGAAGGACTTTATTTGTCTAGGACCACTTTGATACTTGCCTGTATTGACAATAGTTCTCATATCATGGCTGTCTTTTTTGCTAGGTTTTTATCGACACTATCCCGAATGTCATGTTTTTCTCCACAATGAAAAGACCATCAAGAGACAAACAAGAGAAAAAAATTTTCACCGAAGACATCGATATTTCTGACATCTCTGGGAAGCCTGGGCCTCCCCCCCTGGGATTCCACTCTCCACTAATTAAACACCCTGAGGTGAAAAGTGCCATCGAAGGTGTCAAATACATCGCAGAGACCATGAAGTCAGACCAGGAGTCCAATAATGTAAGCTTTTGTAATCCTTGCTTCTAGGTTTAAATGATCAATTGCATGAGTGTGAATGATGGGTTTGACTTGATGGGTGGGTTGGTATTCAAGCCACAACTACTGACAGGAAATGTACCCTGGTGACCATCTGTAGGCCATCTTACTAACTGATCAGGTTATGAATAATTTTTCTTCCAAAATTTAAGATCATATGCTAGGCTGGGGATGTTGACAGCTTTGAGATCTTAAGATAGAAGGTGGGTGGCATGAACACTGTAAGTCCTACACCTGCTTGAGAGGGAATGCTGGGTCACACTCTCCTCTTTCCCAGGCGGCGGAGGAGTGGAAGTACGTCGCAATGGTAATGGACCACATTCTCCTTGGGGTCTTCATGCTTGTCTGTCTCATCGGAACCCTGGCTGTGTTTGCAGGCCGGCTCATTGAACTGAATCAGCAAGGATGAGCAGAAGTGGAGCCTAGATCTGCCCCAAGACTGGCCAGAACAAGGAGAGGCAGGCCAAAAAGGGCTTTTCGACTTTGATACCCTCTCACTTATCAGTCCTATGATTTTCTATACTTATCATTCTGGTGATAATTTATGTTTACATAAGGATTTGGCCTCCCTCACATCTCCCTTCAGCCTTGCTGTGTCTCCCTGGAGAGTGAACCCTTTCAGTATATGAAACTGGATCTTTAAAAAAACAAAAAGATGGGCATCTAGAAGAGGTTTGCCTGAAAAAGCAAAGTTTGCTTTTGTGTTATCATTGCTGATGTTTGTTGTTGTTGATGTTTGTTTTTTGGTGCCCGTGCTGGGGCTTGAACTTGGGTATGGTCACTATTTCTTAGCTTTTCTGATTAAGGCTAGTGCTTTGCCACTTGAGCCACAGCTCACTTTCACCTTTTCAGTGGTAAACTGGAGATAAAAGTCTCACGAACTTTCCTGCCTGGGATAGTTTTGAACCATGATCCTCAGATCTCAGCCTCCTGAGTAGCAAGGATTATAAGTGTGAGCTACAAGCACCTGGCTAACTGCTATTTTGTTTTATGTTTCATTGGATTTTTTTTTTTAAAGGAAAGACCTAGTTTTGTAACTTACTTGGAAAGTCCCATTGATCTAAAAAGATAAAGCCTCTGATTTGGACAGAGAGGAAACAGTAGACAGGAAATAGAAAACTTTCAGAATCACCACCAAAATGCAAATAATATCAAAAGACACATGTTGAACTAGGAGTTTGGGAGAGATTTCTTAGGTGGTTTTTGTTTTGAGGAGAGCTGAGGCTCTGTACATAAAAAGCATGTTCTATACTACTGAGCTATACCTGAACCTTAAGTTTATCAATTTAACAGAACCCTGGGGTTTTATTCCCAGAGTTTAGAGGAAAACAGGTCATAACATTATCTAGTAGGAGCATGGGGGACCATGGAGACCATCTCACCTATGTGGTTTTATCTCATCCTGGTAATGTTTACACCATCCCTATTTTACAAGTGAAAGCAACAGATTTCAGAGAGGTCAAGTTCTTTGCTCAGCCAAATGTAGAACTGCAATTTGAACCCAGACCTTGAGCTTCCAAAATAACTGTCTCTGGATCAGTCCTCTGCTTGCTTGCTCTCCTGGTCTCTCCTAGCTTGAGCTAGGCAATTCTGTAACCTCTGGCCTGTATTTCTCAGAGTTTTAGTTTTAGTGACAACCATCTTTCTGCTTCCCCAATTAAATTTCCTGCCTGTATCCTTCAGTCCTTACACCAAACATGTTTAGGGACTTACTTCTATAAATGAAACCATACACACACACACACACACTTACACTATCATGACTTCTAAAATTCTGAAGAATCAAAAAAGAAAAAAAAATGACCCTTTTCCTCCATGGTGAACTTCAAGCCTTCACAGTTTACCCCAGAAGGAGAAATAACAAGAGTCAGAAAAGGCCTTGGAGTGACGGACACACCTCTGACCCACAACAGCTCCAGGAGAGAATGGGAAATTGCACAGTCACGGGCCCTATCTGCACCCAGGTGCTTTCAACCCACTTCTCCATGTGACTCCACATTTTTGTTTCAGAGTAAATCCATTCTAGCTTAAAGAGAAAACAGTGGGCTGCTCCTTAAAAAGTTCCACATAGTCAGGCACCAGTGATTCACACCTGTTATCCTAGCTACTCAGGAATCTGAGATCTGAGGATCACAGTTTGAAGCCAGCCCAAACAGAAAAGTCTCTGTGAGAGTCTAATCTCCAATAAACTACTCAGGAAAGGCCGGAAGTAGTGCTGTAGCTCAAGCAGTAGAGTGCTAGCCTTGAGCACAAAGAAGCTCAGGGATAGTACCCAGGCTCTGAGTTCAAGCCCCAGGACCAGCAAAAATAAAGGGGGGCAGGGAATGAAAGTTCTGGTCTGTACTACAACATAAACTTCACAAACATTAAGCTAGTGAAACAAATCAGATTCAAGAGACACATCTTGTATAATTCTACTATATGAGGACCTGGAAGTTTATAGAAGTAGGCAACAAATACAGATTTCAGGAGCTCAGGATGGGGACTGCTTGGGCAGGGGAGTGAGGAGTTAGTGTTTAATGTACAGAGTTTTACTTTGGGAAGATGGAAACTAGAGATGGATTACTCAGCACTTGTGGTGTACTTTAGTATCACAAAAAGTGGTTAAAATGGGGTTCTATATATTTTTACCGCAATTTTCTAAGCAAAGAAGAAATTAAAGTTTCAGGTCCCAAGCACTCAGAGAACAGACTAAAAGTCTGCCTTGTCCACTACTGTGTTTGTGTGTGTGTGTGTGTGTGTGTGTGTGTGTGTGTGTGTGTGTGTGTGTTGGGGCTTTTCAGTCTCCCAAATAGCATTATACCATTGCCTGGTGCCCAGTTTATCTCTCTGAGAAGTGACTCCCTCAGGTCACAGAACTGGTTTGTGACAACCCAGACTGCTAAATCCTGCCCTCATGCTACTTTCCACTACATCAAACAGTCCATGTCTCTCCAGGAAGTCACACCTTCCCATGGATTGCACACTCAGTCCACTCACCCCAGTCCTGGAAGGCAACGGGCTTGGTCCTGAATGGAAGCAGTGATGCCACATAGGATATTCCACTAGCCACACATTGGCTCCATAATTTGACATCAAATCAGAGGTTTTCATCTTCTGCCTCTTTTCTTTTAGTTGTGGCCTGGTGTTTAGAAGAGTACTGATGAAATGGGAGGCAAGGCAAGGGGTGCTGGGATCTACCCCCCACTTACAGGGCCATGTTGAAGGCCCAACCTTGTGTGGCTGGGTAGATGAGTTTGCCAAATGACGATGATTTCTTAGAAAATGAGGAGCATGCTGGAGAAGCTGGGAATAGAAGGAACGCACATCAAAATAATAAAGTCTATATATGACAGATAAGCAGCCAACTGGTAAAAAAAAAAACACAAAAAACTAACTAAAACCTTTTCCTCTAAAATCAAGAACAAACAGGGACATCTACTTTCTCTACTCCTCTTCAATATAGTTCTGGAATTCCTAGCCAGAGCAATAACATAAGAAAAAGACATAAAAGGGATTCACAGAGGGAAAACACCAAGCTATCCCTAGTTGCAGATGACGTGATTTTATATTGAAAGGATCCAAATGATTCTATCCCCAGGCTCCTAGAACTGATAAATAACTGGCAAAATAGCAGGATACAAAAGCAATCCACAAAAAATCAGTAGCCTTTCTGTATACTAATAATGTACAAGCAGAGAGGGAAATCAGGAGAAAAACTCCATTTGCAATAGCCTCAAAAAAAAATCTAGGAATAAACCTAACCAAGGGAGCAAAAGCTCTTGCAGTGAAAACAATAAAAATGTGAAGAAATAAAAAATGGCATCAGCAAATGGAAAGACCTTCTATGTTAATGGAAAGGTAGAATTAACATTGTGAAAAAGGCCATACTACCAAAAATTCTCTATGAATTTAATGCAATCCTCATCAAAATACCAGTGACATTCTTTTTTTCCCACCTTCCCTCCTCTCCAACCCCTTCCCCCAAGTTGTACAGTTAGTTTACAATATATTGTCTTTTAAGTATTGCTGTTGCATTAGTTCACCTTTTACTCTTTGTCTCACCATTTTAATGTTCCCCTTCCCTAATTCAGATAAACATATATAAAATACCTAGATTACCAGAATCAAATACAGTGACAACAGGGATTAAATCATAGGGAAGATAAATAGAGGGGGAAAAAGAAATAATTTCACATAGTACATTAAAAATAAAAACATCAATGATAAACCACTTGTTTCCATATTTTAGAGATCATTTCGCTTAGCATCATCTTATGTGATCATATGTACATAGCTATTGAGCTATTGTGATCATCTGCTGGGACTATCCTATACATATACTAAGTATTATCAATGAGGGAAACCATAGAGTCTGTGTTTCTTTGGGTTTGGCTCACTTCACTTAGTATGATTTTTTTTCTAAGTCTCTCTGGGTTTGTTTGTTGTTGTTGTTTTTTTGGTTTCTTTTTTTTTTTATGAATGGGGCAATGCCATTCTTTCTGATAGATGCATAAAATTCCATTGTGTGTATATATCACAATTTCTTGATCCATTCAACTACTGAGGGGCATCTGGGTTGGTTCCATACTTTAGCTATGGTAAATAATACTGCAGTGAATATGGTTGTGCTGGTAACTTTAGTGTGGCCTGGTTTGTGATCCTTTGGGTAAATGCCCAAAAGTAGAGTTGCTGGGTCATAGGGGAGTTCTATGTTTAGCTTTTTGAGGAACCTCCATACAGCTTTCCAGAGTAGTTGAGCAAGTTTACACTCCCACCTACAGTGTAGTAGGATCCCCTTTTGGCCACATCCCTACCAGCATCTGTTGTTATTAGTTTTCTAGATAATGGCCTTTCTTACTGGGGTGAGGTACAATCTCAGTGTTGCTTTAATTTGTATTTCTTTTATGGCTAGGCTTCTTCATGTGCCTCTTGGCTATTCCCATTTCCCCTTCAGAGAAGTCTCTCTTAAGTCTTTAGCCCACTTATTAATAGGGCAATTATTTCTCTGAGGAATTGTTTTGCTTTAGATATGAGGCTCTTGTATGTTGTGTGGTCAGTGAAGATCTTCTCCCAATCTGTGGGCTTTCCATTTATCTTGCAAGCTATGTCCTTTGCCATGCAGAAGCTCTGCAGTTTCATATAATCCCATTTGCTAATGGCAGAGAAAACAATCCAAAAATTCATATGGAACAACAGAAGACCTCAAATAGCCAAAGCAATTCTAGCCAAAACAAAAGCAATGCTGGGAGAATTATAATCCCAGATCTCAAACTCTACAATAGAGCTGGAGTAACAAAAACAGCTTGTTACTGACATAAACTTAGACCCGAAGATCAATGGAATAGACTAAAAGACCCAGAAATAAAAACCTGTATGTACAGTTATCTGATATTTTATAAGGAAACCAAAGATATAGGGAAGAAAAAAAAGATAGCCTCTTCAATCATTGGTGTTGGGAAAACTGGGCATCCATACATGGAAAATTAAAAGTGGGTCCCTATTTGTCACCATTCACAAATGCCAACTCACAATGGATCAAAGACCTCAGCATCAGGCGTGAAACTTTGAAATTGCTGCAAGAGTGTGGGAGAAACATAGAACTCATAGAAATAGGAAGAAACTTTTCCAAAAAGAATCCCAGGGACATAGCAGATGAGAGACAGATTCGACAAATGGCATTACATAGTTACTAGACTAGAAAGAGAGCTTATAGACTGGGAGGTCTTTACCAGTAATTCATCTGACAAAGGCCCAATATCCAAAATATGCAAAAAGCTCAAGAAACTAAACCCTCCTAAAGCTAAAAAAGCAATCACTAAGTGAGCAAAGGAGCTAAGGAGAAATTTCTCAGAAGAGGTAAGAATGGCTAAGACACACATGAAGAAATAGTCAATGTCCCTGGCCATATAGGAAATACAAATCAAAACAATTCTGAAATTCCATCTCATTCCAGTTAGATTGGCCAGTGGGGTGAATTTGAACAATAGATGTTGTCTAGGGGTTAGGAATGTGGCTTATTGGTAGGGTGCTTGCCTAGCATGCATGAAGCCCTGGGTTTGATTCCCCAGTACCACATAAACAGAAAAAGAAGTGATGCTGTGGCTCAAGTGGTACAGTGCTAGCCTGGAGAAAAACAAGCTCAGGGACAGTGGCCAGGCCCTGAGTTCAAGCCCCAGGACTGGCAAAAAAGAAAGGAAGGGGAAAAAAATGCTGTCTGGGACGTGGGGAAAAGGAACCCTACTGCACTGCTGGTGGGAATGTAAACTAGTACAACCCCTCTGGACAGCAGTCTGGAGGTTCTTCAAAAAAACTAAACATAGATCTTCCTGACCCAGACATACCACTCCTGGGCATCTACCCTGAACATCACCAGCCAGGATATCATAAAGACACTTTCACATCCATGTTCATTGCTGTCTTATTCACAATAGTCAAGTTATGGAAACAGCCCAGATGCCTTAAACAGATGAATGGATCCAAAAACTTTGGTACCTATACACAATAGAATTTTACACAGCCATTAGAAAGAATATTATATCATTTGCAGAGGAATGGATGGACCCTCTTCTTTCCTTCTCTCTTCCTTTCTTCCTTTCCCTCTCTTATCCCATTTTCCTCTTCTCCTCTCTCCTCTTCTCCCTCTTTCCTTTGTCTTCTTTCCCTTTCCTCTCTTCCCCCAGCCTCCCCTCTAATAGGTGCACAGATAGGAGGCTCTTGAGGAACTGTGGTCCTGGCCTTCATGTTGCCTGAGGCTGTCCAGCCCACCTCTGCAATCTCGAGCTCTGAGGCCAGAGGTGGAGGCTGAGTAAGCACTACCCTCAAGTCCCCACAGGCCCCAGTAACCTGAAGCCAGGAGATGATAGCATTGGGAGTGTCCCAAGAAGCACAGCTGGGGGCTGGGAATGTGGCTTAGTGGTAGACTGCTTGCCTAGCATGCATGAAACTCTGGGTTCGATTCCTCAGCACCACATACACAGAAAAAGCCAGACGTGGCGCTGTGGCTCAAGAGGTAGAGTGCTAGCATTGAGCAAAAGGAAGCCAGGGACAGTGCTCAGGCCCTTAGTCCAAGCCACAGGACTGGCAAAAAAGAAAAAGAAAAAGAAGTACAGATGTTAATGCAACACACTGGCTGGCTCTGGGACAAGAAAAGGACCTGAGTTGGAGTGTGATGAAAGCTGAAGCAAGTCTTCCATTTGGTATCGAGCCTTCAATGCTTCCTTTTGGCAAATGTACCACAGCTCTGCCACCAGGAAGGGAAGTGAGCTGAGGGCACAGGGAAGCTCTGTGCTCTCTGCAAGCTTTCTATATATCTAACATTCCACCCTCTCAAAAGAAAAGGCTGATTGAAAAGCAGAGCTGAGCATGATGGCACAGGCCTGTAATCCCAACATTTGAGAGGCTGAGCTAAGAGGATCACGAGCTTGAGATCACCCAGGGCAGTGAGATCCTGTGTTAAACCACCACCACTACAAGAAAACAATCATCATCATCATCATAATCATAGAAGCAGAGCTGGAACAGAGGCAACTGAAAAAGAAACAGACAGAAATGGCATTTGATTTCTTTTGGTTGCAAGTTCAGGACCTTTCCCACAGTCCTCTGCAGTTGTTGCCAGGATGTGGAGAAATCTGTGCCCTTGGGCGTGGCTGTGGGGAAGGAAAATTATGCAGTCACAGATGCTGCCATAGTGCAAGGCATCTCGGCAGCTCCCCAAGAAGCCACACACAGGACGATCACATGACCCAGCTCACCTCCGAAGGGATGGAAAGCAGAGACAGGAACAAAACTTTATGTGCACAGCAACCAAAGAAGCAAACAAGCCAAGTGCCCATGAGCACCTGGATGGACAAAGGAAATGCATCTATATATGATGGAATATTAGTCAGCTTTGAAAAAAGAATGTGAGTTTTGACACAAGGGCCAATAAGAATGAACCCTAAAAAATACTATGCTAAATGAAATAGGCCAGCCATGATTCTAATTATGCAAGTGCCTTGAAGAGTTAGGCTCATAGAAACAGGGGATTAGAGTTACCAGAGTTGGGAGTGATGGAGGGGTACTGTTAAAGGGACAAAATTCTGGAGATCACTAGTGATGGTTGTCCAACATTGTGAAGGACCTAATGTACTGTCACAGAGCTGTGCTCTTTAAAAATAGTTAAGGTTATAGATTTTTACATTCTGTACACTTCACCATAATTAAATATTTCTTGTTTTATTTTTTGCAGTACTGGGGTTGGAACTCAAGAGTCATACCTCTATCCCTTTGTTGCACTGGTTATTTTTGAGATAGAGTCTTTTTCCTCCCTAGGCTGACTATGATCCCCCTTATTTTAGGCTTTCTGTCATAGCTGGAGGGGGGGGGGCCACCAGGCCCAGCTTCTTCCCTTGAAATGGAGTCACATGGACTCTTCTACTCAGACTGGTCTGGAAGCTTGAGCATCCCAATCTCACCTCTTCTTTTTTTTAAGTTGCAAATGGTTCCTTTCTGATCCTTAGAAATGGCCCTTATGTGTGGATTGGGTCAAAATTGGCATGGATAGGGAAAACAATTTCCTCTTAGGGGTGCTTGATTGTCTCTCTCTACAGATATTCTTGAGGGAGTCTGCCTTCCTACTCAAAGCAAACTCCAACAGACTTTCTCCCCCGAGGAAGTCAGCATGGAAGGCTGATGCAGAAATGTCCAGATACAATTTTAACCCACTTTAAAAGTGAATTGATGGGAGAGATCGAAGTAAGGAATGGCATTGTCCAAAAAGAAATGTACCCTTTACCAACGTATGTAACAGGAACCTCTTTGCACCAGTCTTGGGTCTTGAACTCAGGGCCTGGGAACTCTCCCACTGAGTCATAACTCCATGCCAGGCTTTTTGGTGGGGTAATTGGAGGTAAGAGTCTTTTGGACTTTCCTACCTAGAAAATTACAATCCTTAAATCACAGCCTTTTGAGTAGTTAGGATTACAGGCATGAGCCACCAGTGCCTGACTTCCATTATACTTTTAAAATCTTTCTTTGGCTTTTAATGCCTCAATATGAACTTTAACTACATCTTACAGAATGTAATTATTCTACTCTGTGGACACTAATAGTATTTTCTATGTATCTAACACTTCTGGTTGTACATTACAACTCTAGATGGAGAGTCTTACCATCATCCCCATGTTATGATGGAGAAGCTGACATGTGAAAAGACTTACCAAGATTTTTGTAGTGAAAAATGGCAGAGCTTGGATCTGAACTCCAGATATCTGTGCCTATGTTCTTCACCACTCTCTACTTCACCTTGACCAGAGAATTAAGAGGTAGCAACTAAGCCAGCCACTGGTACACTAGGGGCTCACACCTGTAATCCCAGCCACTCAGGAGGCTGAGAGGTGAGGATATCTGGGCCGGAAAGTCCACATGCTACTCATCCCCAATTAACCACCAAAAAGCCGGAAGTGGAGCTGTGGCTCATGTGATAAGTGCTAGCCTTGAGAGAGAGAGGGGAAAAAAAAACTCAGGGAGAGTGCCCAGGTCCTGAGTTCAAGCCTTAGGACTAACACACACACACACACACACACACACACGTTAACTACCAAAAATGAACAAAACCACACAAGTGTCAAGTATAAAAGGTTCTTTATCAGTTACCTGTGGCTGTGACTTTTTCTAAACTTGGTCCCAGGGCTAGACTGTGTAGGCAACATAGCAATCAAGAAGGCACGAAGTCAGATGTGGTGGCACACACCTGGAATCCTAGCACAGTGAGAGGCAGAGGTGGGGGGACATGCAGCTTGAGGCCAGCTCTAGCTACACAGTGAGACACTGCATTCAAAACCAACAACCAAACAAAAACAAAGGCCCTTGACCTTAAGAAGTGAATAGTGTGAGACAACAATGCCCAGACATAGGAGAGTCTATCTAGCCATCAGCATAGCATAAAGCAGTGACAAATTATGGGTTAGTTCCAGGAGGACCAAAGGGATCATTTTCTTTCCTCAATATGAGATAGAGATTTCTTAACATGAATTGAATTGTGAGATCGGGAAATGCTCTTTCACTCAAAGCTGTGTTTTCTTTTTTTTTTTTTGGAATAATTACTTATTTATTGTCAAAGTGATATACAGAGGGGTTACAGTTTCATATGTAAGGCAGTGGGTACATTTGTTGTACAATTTGTTACCTCCTCTCTCATTTAAAGCTGTGTTTTCTTGTATTTCACTTTTAGAAATCTGAAATTACATTAACCTCTGTGTGTCTTAGAAACTCTTCCTCCCATGTCTAAATGATAGAGGGAGTTCAAAGACAGCAGTATACTCTTTATTTGCTGGAAATGGTGTTCCTCAAAAATAGCATGTAAATTTGACTTTAGTAATTTAAGGCTTGCTTTTGTTTTTTTGTTGTTGTGTGGTGCTAGGGATGAAACCTGCAACATTCTCTGTGTGCTATAGGCAAGTGCTCTACTACTGAGCTTCATTCCTAGCTCCTAGGTTTGGTTGGTTTTAATGTACCATATTAGGGAGTTTGCTATAGGAAAGTTCCTGCAGAGCATACGTTAGAAAAGCAAGACATCCTTCAAAAATCATCTAACTGCCTGCAGATTAGTCTTGACAGCTCTTTGTGTGCATACACACACACACACACACACACACACACACACACACACACTTATCCTAAGTCTCGATCCTAGTCTCAGACAACCTTTCAGCAAGACCTTAGCCCTTATGTAAAACTGTGCATCTGCTGCCCTCAGATGCAGCCCTCAAGTATTTTATTGAACACAGTTTCCTTTACTGGAAAACTCTGGGTTCATCTAAGACAGAAAAATCCTCCAGCCTTCTCTATGGGTATTCTGTTTATAAAAAAATATTTAAAATGTTATCTTTTTTTCTACTAATCATATAGTTTAGGAAAAATCCATCATAGAAAATTCCACTCCAGGTAAAATTTTTTATTGAATTATGATAGGGTACTTTGATGGGCTATTTCAGGGGTGGGAGGAAAGATAGTTAAAGGAAGTCATATTATTGCTAGACACTGTTAAATAAACTAGGCATCAGCTCCCTCTTGTGTTGAAAGGTAAGTACTACAAAAAGTGAATTAAAATTCAGAAAAGCATCTTAAAGTGCACATAAAACTTGCTTAAAGAGAAAGCTTCCCCCAAACAGCTCTAAGTCCAAGAAAAAAATGGTGCTCAGTAACTATCATATCCACTGCCATTATTTTTTGCTAATTAGTTCCTTTAATATTTATTGAGAACTTACGAGGAATCAGACATACTAAAGTGATTGATCACCCAGTCACCTGCCCCCAAATTGTTCATGGGGTCTAGCTTGCCTAATGTTGCTTTTCTCATAATGTGGTCCCGTGAGAGGGGACCTCCAGCCCCACTCCAGCCTCACTTCCCGAGTCCTCTCAGGCCTCTTCCCATTGTCTTCTCTGGCTCATAACCCAGTTTTCCTGTTCCACCATTGTACAGATTATAAATTCTTTGAAGGCAGCATCCATGGCTCACCTGTGCTTCATTTTCCCACAGCCCCTCAGCCTGCATGTTTCTAGTTAATATTTAAATGCATATTTGTTTAGCTTAATTTAATTCAACCACATAAAAAAGCAATGGAACTCCAAAGCAAATGAACACACACACACCCTCTTCTAGAGGAGAGCTGAATTACAGCTGCTTTGTACCCATAACTTTCTAACTAGATGTGCAGCTACTACTTAGTCCATTGCTGCTGACATGCATATTGAAATATTCTCATCCATTTCTGTGGTTTTATAAGGATGGCCATGGGAGCTAGTCTTTTGTTGTTGTTGTTGTTTTTAATCCTAAACCCACCCAGGATTTATCAGAGAATGCCTGCCCATTGTAAAGCGCTGGCTATAGGGGCCTTCAGCACAGGTGTCTGCTCGGGCCTCTGCACTGGCCTAGCAGCCAACCAACCATTCTGCACTGGGGAGAGCCAAAATTCTAGTAAGTGATTCCAACTGTGCAATTTTATATAAAATATCTACATTATTTTTCAGTGCCTCACATGAAGTTGCCAGTATCTTACATTGTTAATAGTTTGAAAACTCATTGCTAATCAGAAACAGTTACTGACATTATTGATGATAAAATAAGATGCCACAGGAAAACTACAAATCTTCTCATTTATTAGGCCCATTGTTTAACATCAAAAGGTAGGAGAGTTGTAATCATATATACATATATGTGTGTATACATACATGTATATATATTCCACATTAAACTATTTATCTCAGCTTGGTACCCATGGCTCATACTTATAACCTTAGGTACTTACGAGGCTGAAATCTGAGGAATGTAGTTCAGAGCCAGCTGGGGAAAACAAATGCAAAACACTTCAATCTCCATTTAACCAGCAAAAAGTACGGCTGAAAGTATGGCTCAAGTGGTAAAGCACCAGCTTCAAGCAGACAAAGCCAAACAATAGCATGAGGCCCTGAACTTAAGTCCTAGTAATAACACACACATACACACACCAAACAAGCAAACAAACATTTAACTCCAATTCTTCACCAACTATTAGGATTCTACTAGTGGGTCTGGTTGACTCATAGAGCTCAATTTTCCAGTTCAGGCCCCTCATCCCTCTTGTTACAGATTGGAGACTAATGATAGAAATATGTGAACCTGGGCAAGCTACTTAATCTCTGCAGTTAAGTGTCTGGTCCTGAATCACCCTGACAGCCACCTGGGACAGAGTTGACTTGGAACCAAGGGTCACATAGCTTCTGTCATCCTCCCACCCCCCCCCCCCATACCTCAAAGCCCCATCAGGTTTAGTCAGGTGAGGTTTGGCCTACATGCAGGTAAGGCTTACATGCAGGCTAAGCCCATACAAGAGTTCTCTTAAAGAGGAACGTATACCATCCAGCCTTCTCTGGTCTTTCTGTGAAGTCTTACTTTTCAAGGAGAATCTATGTAGGGCCTGACTCTGAAAAGCTGATAAGAGAAAAAGCTCAAAGAGAATGAGTAAAACACCAGGAAAGAAGGCTGGGGAATGTTGAAAACATAGAGCCATCATTTTTTGTGCTGTACAGGGATTTCAAATCAGGGCTAGGACACAGTCCCTAAGTGTGGGGCACACCTACTGGCCCTGCCTGTTCGCGCCCCGGAGGTGTGTGGCTGTTGTGCCTGGGGAGTGAGGCCCTGAAGAGCCCTGCCTGCCTCAGTCCCTGAGGGCGTGCTTGTTTGCACTGCCTCCCAGAAGAGGGATCCAGGTTAGCCCCACCTGCCTTCCGGGTCAGGAACTGGAAAGGCCCCTCTAGCTGGCCACGCCTCCCAGCCTTAAGACCATGTGCAGCAAGATGGCTGCCGGCAGTAAACTGGGGGCGGTCCTGCTAGTACTTAGGCTGCCCCTTAGGGAGGTCCCATGGCCTTCCGCCCTTGACTGACAGCTCGGACCGCCAATCATAGCCCCTGGCTAGGTTACACCCTCCTCTTCCTGCCATTGCCCATACTTAAGATCCGGTCCGCACCACTAAACTGAGCAGTCTTGAACTTCTCCCGAGTTGTCTGATTGTCCAACTGCCGGCGAAAGGTTGGGTTGAATGCAGGCGACTCATGGCTCATTACCTATTCTGGGTTCACCCTTGGCGGGATGTGCTTCCTCACCTCTCCTGCTGGTTAGGAGAGCACCCGGGGTGCAGGGACCCCTGCACCTAAGCTTTTTCTCACAAGGTGGTTGCGCTATTTGATCTACTTTTCTAGCTCTTTATTTTTGGTGGTTAATTGGAAATAAGTGTCTCACAGGCTTTTCTGCCTGTGCTACCTCTAAATCATGATTCTCAGATCTCAGCCTCTTGAGTAGTTGGTGTTGTAGCATATAGCTGATGCTATCTTGATTAAGGAAACATGGTAGGAAATGTTGGGGAGATTAGATTAGGTCAACCTGACCCCAAAATTCTGCTTCTGTAAATGGCTTGCTTAACTTGTTTGTTGCTTGCTCTACCCTCTGCGTCAAGCCCCTACATCTATGCTATGCTTTTACCTTTATAAGCCCCAATTTGAGGATTGCTCGGGGTCACGGTGGCAGCTCCCGAGTCTGCACTGTGTCCCTGGCCCTGGCCCTGGTTTGCTTTATGCTTCCCCAATAAATCCATCTTTTTGCTTGAGACTGTCTCTGAGTGGTGGACTCTTGGAGGGATGGGGAACCCCTCCCTCGAACCCCATAACACTAGGATTACAGAAATGAGTCATCAGTCCCTGGCCTAAGTTCTTTTCAGTGATCTAGACAACAGGAATTCAACTAGGGATGACTGGGTTGCCACAGCCTAGTGTGGTGGGAACTCTACTGTCATCTAGTGGATGGGGCTCCAAGATGTTATAAAATGTCCTACAATAACAGGACAGCTCCATGATAAAGCATTATTGTTCTGCACCCAAAATAAAGGCACCCCAGAACAATTCATTAGCAAGTGGAAAGAAATGTCACTTGGGGGTGGGGATGGGCAAAAGATAGTCAGGGTCAGGACCTTGCCAACCTTCACTTTCTTCTTCCAGTTTCAGCCATGTGGTTTGGTTGGGTGGGCAGTAGGGTGCTTGTGGTAGTGGTCTTGTGTATGTTCCACAATGATGAGGAGGAGAAACCCCTTGGCAAAGACTTTCAAATTGCCTATAGTTTCTGATCATATAATTTTAGGAAGGTATTCCCATTGAATTGTCTTCCCTCCCATTCCAGAATCTTGATAAGAAGAAAGAATGCTTTAGCTGAGGAGGAGTGAATTATCTCAGGGTGTTTACAGGTGCTTAAGGGCCATCAAATGCAAAGTCAATAAGGAGAAAGAAACAAGTGAAAAGAGACTACTGACCTTGAACCTTTAGCTGTCACTTCATACTGAATCATTTTAATGAAACACACCAATTCTTTCCAAAGTGTAGAGCCCTCTGTGAGAGTTTCAAAGGGGTAGACAACCCCCTATAGGGTCTCCCTAAGAGGCCAGCCCCTCTAGGAATACTCTGCTGCAATGATGACTCAGTACTCACAGAAGTTCTAGATCTGCAGAATTCTCCCCTCCCCAAGTAAAGGCCTTGTCCCTCTGACAGAGAAATAAGGCAGAACCTCAGCCTTGAAGCAGTCTTCCTGGGGAGACTTGAGAGGGTCTCCTCACTGGCCACTCATTCCCTGGCATTCTCTCGTTCACACAGGGCACCAGAAAGAGGAGGCCAGTCTGACTATCTTTCCTCACACCAACAGGACAAAAGAAAGCTGGGAACCAAAGGAACAAAAAAGGAAAAGAGCAGATGAAGGAAAAGACCTGTGAGTCTTTCTCCTGCTGATGTTTCGGCTGGGCTGGTCTCAGAGCAGTCTGGATAAAGAACTTATTCTGTGAATGCCAGCTTTGGGACAATAGCTGGTGCCTTAATATTAGTGACTGATTACTGGCTTTCTGCCCTCAGGGTAGGACCTCCTCACCTGCCACCCAGCTTCCTCTCTTCCCTTCAACTTTGTCCCAAAGTGCTAATACTGTCATGGAAACTTCCAGGCCCTGCAGGCTTTAAGAGCAAGTCATTTGTCCCCAGAAGAAGTTGGTCATTCCTTCAGCTTCTCCTCAAGCCTCCCTCACCTCACTGGGTCCTTCTTCATTTTTAAGGCCAGCTTCTAAGATATCACATGGGAGAAAGAAATTCAAATCAATAGTTTCTCTCTAGAAGGAAACACCTTTAGTGACATGAGTTGTACAAGAGTTTTCTTTTGGGGGGAAGGAGTCTTGCTCAGCTTCATCTCAAGTGCAAGCAGTCCTCTTGCCTCAGCTTCTGGGTGCTAGCCTTAGAGGCCTATGCCACCTTGCCTGGCCAGCTTTTACCTTTGTAACCTAACTTCTTGGATTCAGTGTTCTTAAAAAGTTGTGCCACAAGACGGAATTTCCTTAACAAAGACCCAGAAATGCTACAAATCAAAGAAAGGATGGACAAATGGGACTGCATCAAACTGCAGAGCTTCTGCAGGGCAAAGGACACAGCTCACAAGATAAACAGAAAGCCCACAGATTGGGAAAAGATCTTTACCAGCCATGCAACGGACAAAGGCCTCATATCTAAAATATATGCAGAACTAAAAAAATTAAATTCCTACAAAACAAAACCACAAAGAACCAACAGCCCCCTCAACAAGTGGGCTAAAGACTTAAAAGAGACTTCTCTGATGAGGAAATGAGAATGGCCAAGAGACATGTGAAAAAGTGCTCTACATCACTGGCCATAAAGGAAATGCAAATCAAAACAACATTGAAATTCCATCTCACCCCAGTAAGAATGTCCTTTATCGAGAAAACTAACGATAAATGTTGGAGGGGATGTGGCCAAAAGGGAACCCTACTTCATTGTTGGTAGGAATGTAAACTGGTTCAGCCACTCTGGCAAGTGATTCCTCAGAAGGCTAAACATAGAGCTCCCCTATGACCCAGCAGCCCCACTTTTGGGCATCTACCCAAAAGACCACAAACAAGAACACACTAAAGCCACCAGCACAACAATGTTCATTGCAGCACAATTTGTCATAGCTAAAATATGGAACCAACCCAGATGCCCCTCAGTAGACGAATGGATCAGGAAAATGTGGTACATATACATAATGGAATTTTATGCCTCTATCAGAAAGAATGACATTGCTCCATTCGTAAGGAAATGGAAGGACTTGGAAAAAATTATACTAAGTGAAGTGAGCCAGACACACAGAAACATGGACTCTATGGTCTCCCTCATAGGGAATAATTAGCACAGGTTTAGGTTAGTCACAGCAGAGGATCACAAGAGCCTAAGAGCTTTCCCCTTATGAACACATAAGATAATGCTAAGTAAAATGAGCTCCATGTTATGGAAATGATTGTTATATATCACTGTTGTAATTACTTTCAACATGCCATGTGAAACCATAGCTTCTATTGTTGATGATCCTCTTGTATCCCCTTCCTGTGGTTGTACCTGCACTATCACTGTATCTTATCTGAGGACATTGGAAACTGTATATACTGGTATTAGAACTAGGAAAGTGAAAGGGAATATCAAAATCGAGAGACAAAGGATAAAAAGACAAATGACTACAAAAGCAATACTTGCAAAACTGTTTGGTGTAAACCAACTGAACAACTCATGGGGGGAGATGGAAAGGGAGAGGCGGGGAGGGGGGAATGAGGGAGGAGGTAACAAACAGTACAAGAAATGTACCCAAGGCCTAACGTATGAAACTGTAATCTTTCTGTACATCACTCTGACAATAAATAAGGGGAAAAAACATTGTGCCAGATAAATCACAGCATGGTTCTTTTCTTTTCTTTTGTCTGGCACTGAGATTTGAACTTAGGGTCTGATCATTTTGTTCACCATGCCTCTTGCCCTTAAAGGGAAGTATTTCTAGTTAATTTTTAAATTCCAGATGAGCAATGGGTAATTCTATTAATATAGTAAGTCTATGCATGCAACACTTGGAGCCATTTTTATTTGTGAAATCTCTTGATCCTGTCTTTCAAAGATCTGCTGTCCCAGCACTCAGGAGGTAAAGGTAGGAATAGCATGAGTTTGAGGCCAATCTGGGCTACACAATGAGACCTTGTCTCAAGTAAAACAAATAAACAAAACACCATTATCATTCACAGAATACCCAGAATCATGTATTTAATTAGGTTGAGCAGATGGACCAGTGTGTCAGAGCCAATTGTGGCCACATCTGCTGCCCTGGTGTTCTTACTCCCAGGGCCTCTGTTCATACTCTTGTGTCTCAATACCTAAGGCATATTCCATTTTAACTCCCACAACAACTCTTCTCCTCATTTTCTAAGTAAGGAAATCAATTTCCCGGATAAACAGATAACTAGCCTAATGCCATCTAGGAAGTAAGACCTGCTGGGCCTGGATTTAGGCCAAGGTCTACCCAACTCCAAGGTCCTTGCTGAAGACACAGCCTTTCTAAAGAGGAAGACAGTGGAGTTAGCACCCCAAGTTTTGTAGTGGCTCACCTCCTAGAATAGTAATGGTCTCTTCTGGATTAACAATCAAACAAAGGCACCTCCTTAGGTGCCTCAGCATCTGTGAGAGCTAGATGCAGTCTTTCTCTGATTTTAACAGGAAGGAAATCCAGTCCCAAAACAATTAACAACTGACAAGACTGCACAGCCACACCTGGCTCCAGGTGCTGGGCCAAGGCCCCATGGCACTTGGCACCAGATTATTTAAACACAAATGCCACCCAGGACCTTCTGATGTAAGCTTTTATAGGTGAGCAAACAAGCACGAGGTAAGACTGTGCCCAAAGTGACATAATTACCAAGTGGTAGATACACCAATTTTAGCCATATTTCTTTTCTTAAATTTATTTGATAGCTGGGCATTGGTGGCTCATGCCTATAATCCTAGCTACTCAGGAATCTGAGATCTGAAGACCAAGGTTCAAAGCCAGCTTAGGCAGGAAAGTCCATGAGACTTTTATCTTCAATTAGCTACCCCTCCCTCCAACCCCAGAAAATAAAGTTGAAAGTGGAGCTGTGGCTCAACTAGTAGCGTGCCAACCTTGAGCAAAAAAGTTAAGGGACAGCACCCAGCTCCTGAGTTCAAGCCCCAGTACCAGCTCACAAACAAATAACAATTTACTGACAGGTTAAAATGTACATATTTTTGGTATATAGGATGATGTTTTGATATTTGTATCTATTGTAGTTTATGCAAACTATTTAACGTAAGTACACTTACGTTTGTGTGTGTGTGTGTGTGTGTGTGTGTGTGTGTGTGTGAGAACACTTAAAATCTACTCTGTTAGAAATTTTCAAGTCTTGTATGTGACATGCTGTCATTAACTGTTGTCACCATGAGGTAACTGAACTGCTGGCCTGTGGCTGAGATAATGCATGGCCAGAGAGAAGGGGCAGACCTCCCTCCAGGCCCAGCCTTATCTAGAGCTGGGGCAGGTGATGTGGCCTGGTGGATTAGGATGTGACCTCAGGGAAGGGGGAGGTAACTGCCTTCAGGTCTGCTGGTTACCCAGGTAACTGGGTAGAGACTTAACCAGGTGGTGGCATCTGCATGGAGCCCTCCCAGGGTGGACCTTACAGTCACCAGCCACTGACCGGGTCATAAAAGAATACAGAGCAACCTTTTTCTCGTGCTTTCCCTGGGTTGTCAAAGCTGGTAATAAGTCCTAGAAAGGGGAAAAGGAAATGGACAGGACATAGGAAAAAAACAGGACAAGAAACATTCTCTCCTGGACTGTTGAGAGTTAACTACAATACAACAAACCAACATGTTTTCTCTTAGGAGTGCTAGTCACATTGAAATCTGCACTTTTTTTAAACAAGCATTTGTCTGATGTCTCTTTACTTAAGGAATATTATTGTTGCTGTTGTGTGCTCATACTGGAGCATGCAAGTACTCAGCCTGGGTGCTGTCCTTGAGCTATTTTGCTCCACTACTTGAGTCACAGCTCCACTTCCTTCATTTTTTTTCCTATAGTTACTTGAAGAAAAGTGTCTCTCAGACTACCCAGCTCCAGCTGCCTTCTTTTGATGTTTCTGTTATCCTGACACCTACCTCCATTTCCCATCATTCCTAACTCTTAAAAAAAAACCGCAGGATTATTTAGCAAACTACCCTCATCACCTGTTAAAAGACTGTCTCCAGTGACTAATATTTCAACTGCATCTTCACAAAGCATTTTTTCACATATACTAAGGCCCAGGGCTGAACTCATGGGCTCAGAATTGCTCCACTTTCTTGCTCATGGCTGGGGCTCTACCACCTGAGCCATACCTCTGGTACAAGCATTTTTGCTGGTTAATTGGTGATAGACTGTCTTGGATGTTTCTGTCTGGGCTGGCTTTAAACTGTGTTCCTGAGTTGCTAGGATTACAAGTGCGAGCAGCTTCTGGCTTCACAAGCATTGTTAAAATAAATATCTAAGCCACAATAAACAAGTAACTTAAATACATTTAACCTTCATGAAGCTCCACAGTGCCCTCCATTTCTACAGTTGACAGCATGGAAATAAGTGTTCAAAAGCACTGAGATTTTTATAGAGACTCCCTGTGAAGGTAGAGACCCAAAGAGGAAAGACCCTCCCAGAGTCCATTGGACTCACTACCCCTTTTTTAGACATGATATCCAATTTCAACTTCTGGAGTTGAACTGCTTTCTCTCACCAAAGTGAGGCCCTTAGATCCCCATTTGGTGTAAAGAACAATGTTTGGAAAACATTGTATCTTTCATAGCCTGTAAGGTCTTCAGCAGGGATCTGCATGGGTTCCTGAGTCAATCAGGAGGCTGTATCATCAGAGGACATGAGCAGAACAGATGTCTATTCCTAGTTAAAATAAAACCTACAGCTGACATGAGCTTCCTGGGATACTTCTTCTGGACCAGTGTGCCAGCTCATGAGTTCCTGTTGTTTGCTTTCCAGCACTGGGGATCAAACCCAAGGCCTTGTGCATGCTAGAAAGCACTGCCACCAATCTACACCTCCAGCCCAGCTATGAGTTCAACCCTTGGTTTTCCTCACTGACCTTCACACTAACTCTTTAGGCATGCACTAAGGAACAGCACCCAAACCTCTGGCTGTCCTTCAGTTCCTATTTGATGATAAAGAGACTGTGGTTTCATGCATGGCTGTGCCTGCTGCTTCCAGGTATCTTCCATTGGCCCCAAATGAGTTTCCATTCTGCACCTTGCTTCATGGAGAGCATTAATGGCTTCCTGGTTCTCTGGCTCCTGATGGGGTTCATGTGATAGATGATGTAAGGTCCACCCCTAGGAGGGCTCCATGAAGATGCCCCCCTCATGTTTAAGTCTCTGCCCAGTACCTGCATTACCTAGGTAATGGCACACCTGGTGGCACTTACCACCCCGTTCTCTGAAGTCACATCTGAATCCACCAGGCCACGCCTTCCTGCCCTGCCCTACATAAGGCATGGGGGGGGGGGGCGGGGGGGAGGCGTGTTCAGGTGTGCCAGTTACCTAGGTAAGGCATTAGGAGGAGACTTAAAGGAGGAAGGGGGCATATGCATGGAGCCCTCCCCTGGGGGTGGACCTCACAGATGGCTTGGGAAGAAAGGAATAAGTTAAGGAACTTTTTCCTCTGGCCCTCACCCTGTTGGCTCACCATGACTGGCACTACTCCTCTGCTGAAGGTCACAACTGCCCAGCAGCCCCCTTTGGGTTGTAGTTAGCTGCCCTGCATCAGGCCTATGGTAGAGATGTAAATCACATGGCTCCCTGTTGTTCCAGTTCTAGAACCTGGCACCATCCCTAGATTCTTTTACTAAACACCTTGGAAAACAAACCATTTTTTTTTTTTTTGCCAGTCCTGGGGCTTGAACTCAGGGCCTGAGCACTGTCCCTGGCTTCTTTTTGCTCAAGGCTAGCACTCTACCACTTGAGCCACAGCGCCACTTCTGGCCTTTTGTTTACATGATGCTTAGGAATTGAACCCAGGGCTTCATGCACGTGAGGCAAGCACTCTATGGCTAGGCCATACTCTCAGCTTGGAAAACAACTTTTTAAAGCTCTCCTGTATTACCTCATTCCAGAAGATTTGTTTCCTGGCAGAAACTGTGTGCTACATAATCAAACAGTAACTTTGGTTTGAAATTCCATCTTGTGGTTCTTAATGTGTTACAAAGTCACTTGCGAAAATGGAAGTGACTAATAGATGAAGACGATGATGGTGACAACAATAACTAATAGTAATCATAAACCTGCCTTGAGCGCTTACTAAAGTAAAAACGTCATGCCTATTAATTTACACACTTTCAGTCACTTTAACACCATAACAGCTCAAGGAAAGTGTTGCTGGCAGCCTCTAAGAAGATCCTCACAATAGGTCCAAGCTGATATTCAAATCCTATTATAACACCCCCTCCTTAAATGTTGGCTGAATTTCAGGCCTAAACTCACAATCCTCCTGCCTCCATCTCTCAAGTAGCTAGAACTTCAGTCATGCACCACTGTGCCTTCTTCTAATAAGTAGAATATTTAACACCCTGATGAAATGCTACTTTCAAAATTGTTACAAAAAGTCTGTGACTTCCATCTGGCCCACCATTGCTCACTGGCTGTGAGAGAAAACAGCTGCTTTGTTGTGGGCGGCCCCATGGAGATGCCCAGTGAGTGAACTTGAACATGGATCCTCCTCCAGGCACAACTCGAGGCAACTGCAGCAGTCTTTAGTACCTCGATTGTATCCTGGTGAGAGACTGTGAGCCCCAAACACCCATCCAAATTATACCCAGATTTTTATCCACAGAAACTATAAGATAATGAATGTGTGTTTTACATCTCTACCTTTCAAGGTAATTTGTTAGGCAGTGATGGAAATTAACACAAAGGGTTCATGATTAGCACCCTCATGTTAGAGATACAGGAGGCTTAGTCACCTGCTCAGATCACAGAGGAAAGCAAAGAGCCAAGGTTGGCAGCCAGACAACCTGACGGCTAATTATATATAAAATTATTATATGTAAAATTATGTGGAAAATATTCATGGTTTACATATGGCCTCAGGATGAAATAGTCTATGAGTGGAATTTGTTTATAAGAATTATCTATTTGAGATGGGCACTGATGGCTCTCCCCTGTAATCCTAGTTACTTAGGAGGCTGAGGTCTGATGATTGAGGTTCAAAACCAGCCTGGGAAGACAAATCTGAGAGACTCTTATCTCCAATTAACCAGAAAAAAAGTCTGAAGTGGAGCTATGGCTCTAATGGTAGTAAACCAATCTGGAGTGAAAAAGCCAAGGGAGAACAAGAGGCTCTCAGTTCAAGCTCCAGTACCCTCAAAAAGAACAAAAAAGAATTACCTGTCATTGATAACAATTTAGGGAAAATTTTGAAAGTGCCTATCAACAGGCAAAAATCTTTCCTGTCTTGCAGTTCCACTTAGTTTGTAGAAGTTTACTTCTGAAAACTTGGAGACTAATTCTATAAACTAGAATACTACTTTCAGAAGTTTATATACACATGAGTACTTACAGCATGTGTGTTTAATATGCATTGAAAAAGACAAATAACTGAGAGTAACATAAATGTCCACTGCTATGGGATTTGGTTGAATTACAATACATCATATACTAAATTACACGTAGCTCTTAAAAACATATGTAGGGCTGGGAATGTGGCCTGGAAGTAGAGTGCTTGTCTAGCATGCACGAAGCCCTGGGTTTGATTCCTCAGCACCACATAAACAGAAAAGGCCGGAAGTGGTGCTGTGGCTCAAGAGGTAATAGCTTTGAGCAGAAAGAAGCCAGGGATAGTACTCAGGCCCTGAGTCCAAGCCCCAGGACTGGTTAAAAAAAAAGTAGTAAATTTAATTAGAGAAAGGAAAGATAAGCATTGATACTGTAGTAGGTAGTAGTATGAGAGTCTGGTGTGTATCCCTACTGTGGAAAAGCCAGAGTTCAAGCCACAGTACTCACACATGGGAATGGGAAAGAATACATATCTTACTAATAGTGATGATTCTCCAGAAAAGAATGGGATCTCACACAACTTCCAGTTTCTACATGTTATGCTTTAGAATATTTGAAATATTGAGAATGAAGACCTCTTTACAGTAAGAAAGAAAACAATAAAGAGTAAAAATATTTACTGACTTTCCTGTCCCAAAGTAAGGTTTAAATTTTTACCACATTCCACTCTTACTGTCTTAAGGCAATTTTGGAATACAGTATGGAATAAATAAATGAAATCTTCAGTTTCACCCACTCAGTTCTTTCAGGAACAGACACATCTATTAATTATATGCTGAGTGTCTTGAGGTGCAGAGCAGCCTTCAGACACCATCGGCCAGCACATCAGCTTCTCCTCAGCACCCCCTGGCCTAGCCCCTTGCTCCTGCCCATTTCCTTCCTGCATTGGCTCAAATGAGACAATCCAGGCCAGCCCAGAGCCTCAATCTGCCTGAACACCAATAATTCTATACACAGGTATACAAAAGATTTTTCTCTTTTGCTATTTGGCCTCAAGGAATCAGGATGGTAGTCACTTCAGGTCAGCTACCCCTTTGTCCTCAGAGGTAGGACAAACATAGGAAGTAAAGCCAGGATACAGTATTGCATGGAGATAGCACAAGGTTATTAACTAGCCCTGTAACAGTCTGGATTTAGGTTTTCATAAGCTGAATGATCTAGAGCAGGTTACCTAGGCTCTCTGAGTTAGCAGTTCTTTATGTGTAAAATAGAGACAAATATCTATTTCACAAAATTGCTGTGAGAATTCATTATGGAGACAGGTATGATGAGAGGCAACTTAAAAGATGCTTTTTCTGGGTCCTGTGAATTAACTAAAGCCCCCCCCCCAAGTTTGTATCTGTACTATTTGATTTGAACTATTCTCTGCTGTAGTAACTTTGCAATCTTCTTGTTTTCAGGAGGGAAGAGAAGATGTAGTGATAACCATCTTGCATGGAAGGCAAACTGCCACTCAAAATAAGCAATGCCTCCTTATTATTAACTGAAAGCAAAAAGCCAAAAATTCAGGAGACCATATTGTTCCTGTCCTGCTCTAGTAATAAGGTGATAACAGCTTCTCCCAAATTCCCCAATTCTTCCTGGGGAAAAGACAGAGATAATGGTCAAGCAGGCCTCACCTGTGACTTGGGACTGTTTTAACTCTGCCTATCTTTCTCGTCCCCTGTTCCCAAATCTCCCTGTTTAACTGAAGCCAATGTCTGTACTCCTGAAGATGGATGAAGATGTACCAAAGTGTTGTCTTCCCTTGGCTGCCATGTAGTAAATGCCCTTTCGCTGCCTTTCACTGTATCTCATCATTTGGCATATAGGAAAGAGTGGACAGATCTTACTTGGGACTTGGAATTTGGAGTTGGGACCTGGTTTCAGTAGGCCCACTCACCTGCCCTCTTTTGGCAAATTGAAGTTTCTGTCTACTGAAGAAAATACCAATGAACAAATCAGTATTATAAAAGAAATTCTAGGGGCTGGGAATGTGGCTTAGTGGTAGAGTGCTTGCCTAGCATGCACGAAGCCCTGGGTTCAATTCCCCAGTACCACATAAACAGAAAAAGCTGGAAGTGGTGCTATGGCTCAAGAGGTACAGTGCTAGCCTTGAGCAGAAAGAAGCCAGGGACAGTGCTCAGGCCCTGAGTTCAAGCCCCAGGACTGGCACCAAAAAAAGAAAAGGAAAGAAATTCTAAGGTGCCATTGAGCTAGTTTAGGGGTCAGAGTGCATCCCCAAATGGTAGTTGTAAAATGAGAGACAAATATAAGTGATCTTTGATTTACAATGAGGTTAGGTCCTGATAAGCCCAGTATAAGTGGAAAACATATTAAGTTGACAATGTATTTGATGCACCTACCCCACCAAACTTCATAGCTTAGCAACACAGCCCATGCAGGGTATAAGTTGTTTACCTTGCTCTGATTCCTCTTGTTGCCAAGCATAATGAAAGAGCATGGTGTTTCTCTCTCTCTCTCTCTCTCTCTCTCTCTCTCTCTCTCTCTATCTTTCTGTCTTTCTCTGTCTCTCTCTATATATATCAAAAGATAAAAATTCAAAGGCAGATGCTTGTAATCCCCACACTAGGGAGGCTGAGGCAGGAAGAATGCAAATTCAAGAACTGTCTAGGGTACATATAGGAATCCTGTCTTAAAAAAACAAAATATGGGGCTGGGGATATGGCCTAGTGGCAAGAGTGCCTGCCTCATATACATGAGGCCCTGGGTTCGATTCCCCAGCACCACATATACAGAAAATGGCCAGAAGTGGCGCTGTGGCTCAAGTGGCAGAGTGCTAGCCTTGAGCAAAAAGAAGCCAGGGACAGTACTCAGGCCCAGAGTCCAAGCCCCAGGACTGGCCAAAAAAAACCCACAAAATATGGTTTCTACTGAATGCATATCTTTTGTACATCATTGCAAAGTTAAGAAATTGAAAGCAGAACCATCTGTTTAGTTCTGACCACCTGTATCTAATAGTATTGCACCTTGATACATTTATCTTAGTTTTGCCAATAACATCCTTCACTCTCCCTTTCTTATCTACCTTCACCACTATAACATTTATGGCCCAGCAACTGGAGGGCTAAGAAAGAACTGAGAGTTGGAGGCAAGTGTGGATTATGTAGTAAGAACTGTCTCAGAAAGAGAGAGAGAGAGAGAAAGAGAGAGGGGGAGGGAGGAAGGGAGAAAGGAAGGAAGGATATAGGCACTAAACATTGTCATGGAAAGAGTTACTATCTTTTCCAGATGGGTTATCATGTCTGGTAAAAGTAGTTGTGCCTGGGAATGGTACGGCAGACAAGGCCTTAAGTTAAAGGCTGCTCATCCCAGACACATGTATTCACACCTTTCTCTGTTTTTATTCAAAGGGCGACAACAGCCCTGGTAATTTAACAATAAGTCAGTGGTTACTATGCGAACTACACTTGTCTTTTCAACTGTACACATTCTGGGAAGTGCCATCTTAGTAAAGTTCCTAGGAGGCCTGGAGGTGGTGGCTTTGGAGGCCATGAGCCTTCTAAGTTTAGTTAGCTTTGGCCAACCCCTAGTGGAGGGCCTCTGGTTTTCTCCCCATGTTTGGGGTCGTTCTAACCATGTTTGCTGCTGGTGGCTGAGGACGAATGTATCCCCACTAGCTGGCAACAAAAACAACTCCAGGAAAGAAAACCCCAACGGATTGGTGGGGAGAACTAACTAGTATCTTTGCATGGGTGGTCCTTGCACAGTGTGTTGTGGTGTGTGTGTGTGTGTGTGTGTGTGTGTGTGTGTGTGTGTGTGTGTGTGTGTGTGTGTGTGTGTGTGTGTCTTGTTTGAGCATCGAAGGTAAGGTGATGGATAAAGGCCTTCCCCCAGGATGAGAGAAGGGGACCCTCAACAGCCATGGGCGGTCTTGGGGGTCCTCTTGGACAGACACCCCTCCAGGTCCTGTTCCTCTGAGGATTCCTGTCCAGGACCCCAGGGTCTCGTGCCCTCTGCGTAGGGGACAGCGGAGAGCCGGGCCGGACTCCCGGCTCGGGGCGGCGGGCTGCGCGCGGGGCTGCGCCTGGAGGGCGCGGGAGCGAAGGGCGCAGGGCCGGCGGCCGCGTCCACATGTGGCGGGCCGCAGGGGGGTGGGGGGGAGGGCGAGGGGGAGGGCTCACGTCGCGGCGAAGTTCCCGGATGGTCGCAGCCTCCCTCCCGGCGCTGAGAGCTTTTCCTGCCCGCTCGGCTCAGCCCCGCGGGGACCCAGCGAGAAGTTTTCCCAGAAAAAAAAAAATGCCTGGCGCGCCGCGGGGCCGTGGAGCCGCCGCCCGGAGCCGCTACGTGGTAAGGGGCGCGCGGGGGGGCGGCCCGGGTCCGACCTGCGAGTCTGGGGGCGCCGGCAGAGGCTGGACTCCCCGGCGGGAGCCCGCAGCACTGCCCCGGGCGGCGCGGCCCCGGGCGGGCGGGACGGCTGGGCGGGCGAGGCCGGGACGTCCCCGCGGCCCGGCCCGGGGCGCGGGAGGAGGACGGGGAGGAACGGACGCGGGAATCCAGGCAGCGGGTGCGAAGGAACGCTGCCGGGCTGCCCCGAGGACTCGGACCGGGCTCTAGCCCTAGCCTCCCGGGCTGGACCAGACATCGCGGCGCCGTCCAGGGCTGTCCTCCACCGCCCCAGCTCAGGCAAGAGCTGGCTTTCGGGCATCCCCAGAGCCGAGCGGGCTGGGGAGCCTCCTCGCCCTCCTTGGTCGTGGAAGCGTGCCCCTCCCTCGACTCCACTTCCTGGAAGAGCTTCCGTCCCACCCGGATCAATCCGATCTCCGCGGTGGCCCCCGTGGACTGGCGTAGGTGACTGACTGCCTTGCCCGGAGTGATACCCCCACCCACACTCCGGGGGAGGGGGTGTCTCTCCCCAATTCTCCACTCTTCCTGAGACCTACTTTCCTTTTCAAAAGAAAAGTTTCCAGTGTGAGGAAAAACAGCTTGACCCAGCCTGGGTGACCCAGGTCCTCAATGTATGGCTAGACTTTGAACTCCGGGATTCTTAAAGGGTGTGTCTAGGTGGAAGCTAGCTTGAAGTCTTCCGGAGGTGGCATGACCTCTCCAGAGCCTGGGGCTCTGGGCCGCCTCAAAGGAGCTCTCTGACAACCTCTCAGGTTGTCAGCAGTGAGTGGATTTGATCCCTAATTCTGAAGATCGCTAGTCATTTCTTCCTCCACTCCCCACCCCACGAGCCTCGCTGTACCCCATCTCCTTTCCCTTTCCCATCCCAGGCACCAGTTTTTGCCCTGGTCTCTTTCACCCCTTTCCTAAAGCAATTTCAGAACAGCACTGTAGCTTCATTCTGGGTGACTGGTAAGAGTCTGCCTTCTCTACACTGCTTATTTCTGTCATGAATAACAGAAGAAAGACATTTTCTGTTTCAGTGTGTAAGTCATCTTTTAACTTCTTGAAGTCCGAAAACTCCACAGAGGCTATCTGTGCTCTGAATTTTCAGCCCTCTTAGAGTGATCACAACACTACCTCTACTGTATCTATTCTTTCTCTGGGTATTTACCTGCCAGTTATCTATCCAGGGTTGAGTTTTCCAGGGACCTGAAAGTGGTCCACGCTACACATGCCTAGTGACTGGCTGAGTAGAAGTGTGCAGACTAGGCTTTGCAGATGGTGGTCCAACAGCCTCTCTTCGCTGAGACCTTCCCAATGCTTGACATTTTCCCCTGAGAATTACAAGAACCCTTTCAGACTAGAGATTTAAAAGCAAGGTAAAATCAGATTCTAGGAAATTTAGAGGGAATGAGCTTTTTTCCAACTGGAGGAAATAAACCATTTTTTTTGTTTTGGTTCATCTACTGTATTGCTTATGTACTTTCTTCGACTGGTATAAATTGTACAAAGTATCGAGCTTCATTGTGATATTTCCATATATTCATATAATGTATTTGATCGTATCCTTTTATTACTATATCCCCTTTTCCATTTCCTTTTACAATTTCATGGCTTTCATCATGACAGTCTGACATTTTCACCCATTCATACAATGCACTGTATGATTATTTACACAGACACACACCCTTTCTGCTTCCCTTTCCTACCCATAGTCATTTTCTGGTGTCATTAGGCATATCTTACAACATGAATGTTATCTCATTCACAAATAGGGTTGATAACCTTTGTACTTCCTCTGTCCTACTGTGAGGACCAAGTGGGATAATGGGGTGTGAAACAGCAAAAAAGCATCTTGACAGAGGGTCATCCAGATGTGGAGCAATAAGAAAAAGTGATCCTGTCATTTCCTGTAGTGTCACATGCTCTGTGACTCCATCCCTCTCCCTCTTTATACTGTGTCAGGTGCTCTGGCCAGCTATGCCCTTTGTGGATATTTTACTAAATCTGCGTCACTAACTTCAATATTTCAAGGTGTTCCTAACTATGATTATAATTTTGGGGACATGCAGTTTCCACAAAGGACTAACAGAAACATTTTTGTTAATAAAACTCTTTCATTTCTAAGCATCTGAGACTTTACCTCCCCAAACTGTGTTTTTCTGAGGCCTGTCTACTAATGTGGGATACCAAATTCCAAATGAGGTCCCCACAGATGTCTCTTTTCTTGCTAGCTGTCCACAGTTATTCCATGGTTCTTGATGGTCTGTAGGCTCATTTATGCCTTGTGACTAGCTAGGACTCACAGATGTGAATCAGGCCACAATTGGAATCATGCCAGATGTTCATTGAGCATTGAGGGTCCCTGCTAGAGGCGAGATGGAAGCTATGCTCTGTGCTTGAGGTAAAGGGGAGTTCAGCCTTAAGAGATGCTCCTAGATGGCTACCTCTGTTTCAAATAGCAAGAATGCAAGGTAGAATGTGATAAATAGTATGGAAAAAGGTACAGGACAAACACAGGAATTTCAAGGAGAGTGAAATTACTTCCAGCTGGGGGGAAGTCTGTCAGTCAGTCATTGATTTATCCACTTAACAAATATTTATTGTTTTCTCTGTGCTAGGCATGGAAAGATTGATAGGCGCATTTACATTGTGTCCTGCTGTCTGTTCAAATTGAGAAACTCTTCAGGCTTTACTTCCCTAGGACCAAGGAAGCCTTGCTCACTTGGCCTCATTGTATGCCCAGACCTAAATAGATGTAGTCACTCCTTGACCTGCAGGTATTCAGGACAGGTTGAAATACCAACTCTGTCTCCTGAACACTTTTGAATAGTAAAATCTTTCGGCTTACTGAAGCCTGCAGAATGTCTTCAAGTAAGAAATGTTATAAGCTAACACATTACATTGGTTTTGTACAGCTATGTCAGAATATCTGACAAAAGGGATTTAAAGATTTGTTTATTTTACCTCATGGTCTCAAAGGGTTCAGCCCATGGTCACTTGGTTCTGAGTTTCTTGCCCTGTTGTGAGGAAGAACATTATGGCCACTGGAGCATGTAGAAGAGGCTGATTATCTCCTGGCCCACAGGAAGTAGCAAAGGCAAGCTATGCTCTTCAGAGACCCTCCCCCAGCAACCTCCTTCCTCCAACCAGGCCCTGCCTTCCGCAGTTTTCAGAATCTTCTCAAACAGTGCTATCAGCTGGGGACCAAGCCTTGAACACATGGATCTGTGGAGGAACATTGTTATTGAAGTCCGCTGTTCCTTAGCAGTGGCTGAGACTAGAAGCTTAGATTGAGTGCAGCTCCCAGGTAAAGCCATTGTGCTGCTGTGTGCAGAGCTTCCGAATGGTTACAGCATGGGCCGCCAAGTGAAACACATCTTGTTTCCAGTCCTAGTTCTTACTCTTACAAGAACTTTTTTTCTTTTAAAATGAAGACAACCTCTGCTTGAAAGGATTTTTTTATGAGAGTTAGATATGATCATGTATGTGGGCCAGGTGGCACATTACAGCTACTTCAGTATTTGTGGGTCATTATTTCTTACATTATTATTATTATCATCAATATTACTCCATATAAAACATTGTTGATAAAATAGCTTAATCATAGGAGCTGTTGTTATGCAAACCAACTTACATTAATAACTCCTTAGCTGTCTGCAGTTTATCTGATGCTTCCCATCAGTCCTCTCATATAGCTCTGAGAAGGAGAAATCTCAGGAGAACTCTTAATATTGGAGGGCTGCCAGCCTGCAGTGTCTGCTACCCAGTAGTACCTACTCTGCTAAGGTTTATCAGAGCAGATTAAGGACAGGGAAGGGAGGACAAGGTATATCACTTTCCTGGACCTTTGGAGCCAGGAAATACCAGGTTAACATGTGTGGCAGTAAACCCTTGGTGGGCAGCCATGACAGGAAGAGTAGAGGTAACCAATTGATTAGACTTCCTGCTTCCATTCAAGCTGCTTTAATCAGGAGTATAGTCCTCAAGGCCACTGAGATGGAGTACCCCTGCATCTTGTGGCCAAAGGTCATAACTTTTAGTCCTGGGAAACATGCTTAGTGTTACAGTTTGCCCATTGATTACAGATACTTGTTGAGAAGTCAGAAGTAATAGATTTTGCTTAGACTTAACAGAATAAGTTAGAAGCACAGGTATTTACCCATTTCATTAGTAATTTCGATAAATGTAGTTCATGTAAGAAAGTGCTCAAGAAGAGCCCAAATGCTCATTTTCTATTTACCAGTTTCTCTCTCAGGCAACTTCCATCATTGTTTGGGGTTCATCTGTGGTTTGAAATGTATTATCTTGTTGCTTCTCACCCTTCCTCCTCATTAGTGTAAGCTCTTTTACTTAAAAAAACCCACTATAGGGGCTGGGGATATGGCCTAGTGGCAAGAGCACTTGCCTCGAATACATGAAGCCCTGGGTTCAATTCCCCAGCACCACATATACAGAAAATGGCCAGAAGTGGCGCTGCGGCTCAAGTGGCAGAGTGCTAGCCTTGAGCAAAAAGAGGCCAGGGACAGTGCTCAGGCCCTGAGTTCAAGACCCAGGACTGGCAAAAAAAAAAAAAACCACTATATTCCATCAAAATAGTACTTGGCTAATTAATTGTTGATAAATGGTGATTTATTTCCACCATTCTATAAGAATTGAGAAGAGTGAATTTTCCACGAAGCCAAGGTAGATCTTTGCTCCACAGAAGACTGTCTGACTTCTGAAGAGGCTAGCGTACAAATTTCAAGTTGAGTGTTTCTTCACTGTGATTGTAACATTTTTACTCATCTACATAATTAGCCTTAAGTACTGTAAATATTTATGTCTTTCAATTTGAAAAAGAATGATTCTTCTAATAAAGGAATTAATATTTTGTGTTCTTTCCAGAAAGATGAAAACCATTATAGTCTAAACAAAGAATTGTTGTTTCCTGGTCTCATTTTCTCTATGTATTTACTGTATTTGGTTCAGATCTGCATGAATGGGGATGACGACTCTTCTGCCCTTGGCTTTTGCACCCTCAGCTCTAGCTGAGCAGAGGTACACAGCCTTAAAAGGACCTTTAGGCCAAGTTCAAGGACAGTAACCTTCGCTGTGGTTACATACTCCTTTGTACTTAGAGGATAGCACTTCTGACAGAGAAGGGGCATCATAAGCAGGAAGGAAATGTTGAATAAAACAGAAAATTCAATCTAGGTGCTGGTGGCTGACACCTGTACATCCTTCCTACTCAGAAGATTGAAATCTGAGGTTCATGGTTCAAAGCCAACCTGGGTGAGAGTCTGAGAGACTTTTGTTTTTGTTTTTTGTTTTTTTGCCAGTCTTGGCACTTGGACTCAAGGCCTGAGCACTGTCCCTGGCTTCTTTTTGCTCAAGGCTAGCACTCTACCACTTGAGCCACAGCACCACTTCCAGCTTTTTCTACATATGTGGTGCTGAGGAATAGAACCCAAGGCTTCATGTATGCAAGACAAGCACTTTACCACTAGGCCATATTCCTAGCCCCTGAGAGACTCTTATCTCCAACTAACCACCAGGAAATCATAAGTGGCACTGTGGCTCAAAGTGGTAGAGCACTAGTCTCAAGCAAAAGAGCTTGAGGACAGCGTTCAGACCCTCAGCTCAAGAAACATGAATGACAAAAAAAAAAAAAAGAAGAACAATTCAGAGCCAATTTTCTGGGCAAGTAGACTCAATTATAACTGCGAGTTTACATATATATATGTATATATATATATTTTAATTTTGTCCTACATCAATATACAACTTTAAAAAAGTGTATTTATGTATGTTTACATTTGTTTATATTCTCTCAAGAACAAAACTTTATCACTTTCAAGATATGTGTATGGATGCATACATATATATATACATACATACATACCTTATCTCATTTATAAGAGCTAAGCACAGTTTGGTTATATTCTTCTCCTTCTATCCCACTTCATATTCTCAAATATTTGAAATTGTTACATAGAAACTATAGTTGCTTGCTTTACTTTTTAGTATTTCTTGAGCAACAATGACAATAATAGTGTTGGGACTGAACCCAGGACCCTTTACATTCTAAGCACATACTCGGCTAATGAGATACACTCCAATCCCTTCCCACCATGTTACTTGTTTATTTGTGTATGTGTGTATGTATATGTATATGTATATGTATATGTATATGTATATGTATATGTATATGTATATGTATATGTATGTGTCAGTACTGGGACTTGAATGCAGGGCCTGGGCTCTGTCCCTTAGCTTTTTTATTCAAAGCTAATACTCTACCAACTGAGCCACAGTTCTACATCCAGCCTTTGGTCAGTCAATTGGAGATTAAGTGTCCAACAGATTTTCCTGCCTAGGATGATTTCAAACCACAATCCTGTATCTCAGCCTCTTGAGTAGCTAGGATTAGTCGTGACACTGGTGCCCAGCTTCATGAATTTTTTTTAACAGCTGCATAACATCATGTTGTGGTGATGTATTATTGATAAGTTCACTGTTGGTTGATTGACAATAGTCATTCATTAGACTGAACACTGCTAGTTCAGTGACCATCTGTTCACCTGCTAGCTCTTGCTAATGATGTTTAAACAACTAGCTATTTATTTAGTGGTAGAATAAATGTCATTTATTGGTTGACACTGTATAGACCAAATAGGCAATTGGTGGAATTTCTTGCTTTTTTAGTTGCTGTGTGTTAGATCACTGTAGCTCATTTCTGAAACCCCTTGAATATTTTTCTATTGATTTCTACAAGAGACTGTATGTACTAAATGGAAAAAATTAGGCCTGGGAGGGCCATAGAGAGAGATAACACTATGGATTGGTACTGTATTGAACTACTGAATATGCTTTTAAACAATGTTCAGGAGACCCGGAAAGACTGCCTTTCCCCCAGCAGAATAGATTTTGAAAGTAGAAAACCTTTAAGCCTTGAAGATCTTGAGAAAACTTGTACCCTTGCTATTTACTTTCTGAGAATGTAAACAGTGAGATCAGTGTCTGGAGCACAATGGTCTTGTGTTGTGGGATGGATAGTTAAATAATGGAGACAGTCAGAGCGGCCCTGAGATAGGAGAGAATAGAAACGGACTGCTCTTAAACAGGCCCACATCCCATAAACAGCAATGCTTGTGTGCCCTGTTAAGCACAATTTCCAAGGAGGATTGAGGAAGAAGTGGACAGAGAGAGGAGAAGAAAACTAAGATAGTTGTATTTCCTAGGTCTCAGAAGAGAGGCTGGGGGACATTTGGGCAACTTTTCAGGTGGTGCTAAAATTCCTAATTAGATTTTTATTTATTTATTTATTTATTTTGGCCAGTCCTGGGGCTTGGACTCAAGGCCTGAGCACTGTCCCTGGCTTCTTTTCCTAATTAGATTTTTGAGGACCTAGAAAAAGGTAAAGTAATTGAAGACATTTTTAAAACCTTTTTTTTTTTTAAAGCGCACCTTTACTTTAAGCAAGGCCTGTGGTAGTCCTTTAGGGCTGGAACTCAATTGACACATATGGTTTACTGACAAACTCTTGCTAGTGGTTATTAGGAGGCTGTGGATGGGAGAACCATGGTGTGAGAACAGCATGAGCAGAAAAGCTTGTGAAACTTCTCAGCCCAGAGCTGGGTGAGGTAGGGCCTGCCTGTCTTCCTAAATATGTCATGGGAGTTGAGATTGGGAGGTTCCAAAGCAAGCTAGGAAGAAAAGTCTGCATGGTGCCTTCTCAGTGGAAGAAGTTGGGTATGATGGTTAATATCTGTCATCCCAGTTATCACAGGAGACCTAAAATAGGCAGATGGAAAGGATTCCAGGCCAAACCCTGGGCATCAAATGAGGTCCTTCCCCCAAAATACACAGTGCAGGCTGGGAATATGGCCTAGTGGCAAGAGTGCTTGCCTCGTATACATGAGGCCCAGGGCTCAATTCCCAAGTACCACATATATAGAAAACAGCCAGATATGGCACTGTGGCTCAAAAGAAGAAAGAAAAAGAAGAAACTTTAAATAATAATCTTGGTTTCTTAACTTAAAATTTCACATTGTTTCTAATCTTGCTGTTGTTTGTTGTTTTTAAGGACTCACATTTTATTTGAGACAAATCAAAAAAGCAAATTGTTGTTAGGATTTGCTTATTTTTTTACATTCAGTTTCAAACAATTTATTAACATGATAACAGATTTGGCTTAAATCACCCTAATATACACTTGTGAGTGTTTTTTTTTTCTCTCTATCTCCCTCAAATCCTAACTCCTCAAGGTAATCAGTAGTGCCAGGTTTACAACTTTCCCTTTACTTATGTAACTATTCATAAATATATTCACAAAATAGCTTCTTTTTTTCTTTTTCTCTTCTTCCTTCCTTGTTTTTCTTTTTTCCTTTCTTTCCTCTTTCTTCTTCCTTTCTTCCTCTTTCTTTCTCCTTTCCTTCCTTTCTTTTTCTTTTTTTTTTTTTTTTGTGTGTGTGCCAGTATTGGAGCTTGAACTTTGGGACAAGCCACTGTTCTTTGCTTTTCCACTCAAGGCTGATGCTCTGTCACTTGAATCACAGCTCCACTTCCAGCTTTTTGGTGGTTAATTGGGGATAAGACTTTCCTACTTAGGTTGGCTTTGAACCATGATTCATAAATCTTACCTTATGAGTAGCTAGAATTATAAGTGTATAATAGCTTCTAATACTAAAAATAGAATCATATACACTAGTTGCTGTTTTTGCTTTTCTTTTGAAGTGATGGGAATTGAACCTAGGGGCTTATGAATTACTAAGCAAGTATTCTGCCACTGAGCCATACTTGCATCTCAGGCTACAACTTTTTTTTTTAAATAAGGCATTATAGACTTTCTCCACATTAAAAAAAAAACTCATTTATGTCATGCTTAATATTCTATATTTTAGCCATTCATCTTGTTCCAAGTTTTCTCCTACAGTAGTTCTTCTCAGAACATACTCATATATACAAGTGTGTTTGTACATGCTAGCATACAGAAGCACTCCTTTCTGTCTGAGTCCCCAGAGTGGTATCACTTTTCCAAAGTTATAGTAATCCAGTCTCACTAACACTCTTTTAAATATGTGTCTACTTCCTAGCCAGCACAATTCATTTCAGAAGTATAAACTTTCTAATTTCCTTTTTCTGTTTTGTTTCAAATGATTTCTTAGGGACCTCTTGTCACTATCTCTACCTTTCTAAAAAAAATATTCACTCCCTTGAATTATTTATGTTCTTTCCTTTAATTTCTCTAATGTGCATATGATTTATCTTCTAGAAAAGAAAAACTAAGGTCATAGAGCTTAATTGTTCTGTGCTGAAATGAAACAAAACACTTTATAACAAAGTGAATACAGACCTTTCAATCCAGAATTTCCCTTCTAGAAGTATATTATTTATTTTTTATTGTCTTGTGAAATAGAAATGATCTAATGGGAAAAACCAGAAACTTACAAAGATGGGAAAATTTTAAAGGAGTTTTAAGCTTGCAGAGTTAATTGGGTTTCTCTCTTGGATACAAAAGCCTCAAGACAAAGGTTCTTTGAGAGTATTAGTTATAAGTTTTGCTGAATTACATAAAGAGGAAAAAGTGAATCATAGCAGATATTATTGAAAAGAAAGCTTCTGTCCTCGTTGTTCCTGCTTATTTTTCTGGGAGGTGAGACTACATTCCACTTCCCCTGTTCTTGTAGTTGCTGAGTTCATTATAAAATTATTTGTATATAACTCCAGCAGTACATTGGCTAATCAGAAACAGCTGTCCAACTGGAGTTGTTTATATGAACAGAATAATTAAGTCAATCAGCAAAATTTCATATGTTTTGGTAAATCAGGCCAACATTGTGTAGCCCAGAATAATAATTATGCTTTGTAACTAACCTGACACAGATGGCAAAAAGATTGGACAGAAGTTGGAACTAAAAATTAGGAACCCCTGTGAGTCCTTGATAGTGGCCATAATAAAGTGTTACTATATTTTTTGATGTTCGTGTTGTAGAGACTAAAATTCATAAAGGGACAGTCTTTAAAAACAGCTTCTGTTAGGGCTGGGTCCTCTGAGTGAAGCTGAATTCTCTTGATCAGTGTTCCCAAAGAGAAGTCTGTGCATTCTGCCAAACTACCAGAACTGAAGTAAGCCCAGAGCCCCAACCTGGTAAAATGCCACAAACCAGGCAAATGGACATGTCTGACTAGAGGCAGCTGCACTACATCAGGCATAAAACACTCATTCCAAAGTGAGGCCAGAGGCAGAATTCCTGATTGGGTGGAGCCACAGGGATTCTGCAGAATAATGGTTCTTTGCTCCCGGCCCTAAAGGCCCACTGGAGCTGAGTGAGTTCACAGAATATCCATGGGCTTCAAGCAGTCAATGTTAGTGGAGACTTCAGTACTGCAAGACAGGAGGTCTGATGTCGCAGGAAAAATTTCCATCTGTGACCCAGTCCTGGGGGAATCCTGCCTTTGCTACCACTCAAAACCTCTGGCTACTCTCAAGAGCAGAAGCCTGCCTACTTCCACTGGTCAGAGAATCCGAGGCCTGAACTGCATTTGAGTCCCTGGTTAGCTCTGATGTAGTGCTAACCTGGGGAGGTAGATATGTAGGTTGCAGTCAGTGAGTGGAATAGCAAGGTCTGTTCTTTTGCTGCCTATCACCTTGGTGTTGACGCTGAGATTTGCAAGAACTTGGATTTTCTTGGGGCCACTTATGCTGGTGCCGGAAGACAGATAGATGACTAATATAAACTTCACTGAGTTGGTGGGGAAAGAACATAAAACTCAACCAAGAAAAAAAGTAGAATCTTTGTTGTACTTATTTTATCTTAAAAATGTAAGACCCTAGAAATTTGGACAGAGAAACTAAATGTCATTTTGCCATTTGGCAGTTAAGAAACCACCTCCAAGAAGTGGGGGCTTGCCTTGTGCCAGATGCTAGCTGACGGCAGAGTTGAGAAGGATGGTGAGCCTGATTAAGTCCTAGTTCATATCCCTTTCCCCTACCTGAAATGGCTTACAATACTGTAAATGCTTTTCCTATTGAATTACAGCTATAACATAGAACTCTCTCTCTCTATGTGAAAGCAGAACTCTCCCTCAGGTGGAGAACACAGGAAGTTCAGCTGGGGAGCGAGGTGGTATTCAGTTGTTCACATGGCTGTATCACTCTGTCCTTGTCATAGCCCATCCTCTGCCTCCTGGACAGTCGGTGTATGAGAACACAGGTTTGTCCCTAGCACCCCTGATGCAAGTAGTTGCTTGGGGGATGATGAAGTCAAGCTAGCCTGGTTCACATCCGAGTTCATTGAAGGGGTAGGGATAAGAGGGAAATAGCCACTTCCTTTCTGTGAAGAGAAATGTACCTCAAAACCTTGCTACTCAGAGCAGTTGTTAGGCAACTTGAACTCATCAAGCTTTGGTCATACTGGCTTTGGGGCCTGAAAGGCCTGTGAGGCAGCAATCTCCATGCTGCTAGAATGGAGCTCAAAGCACCTCCCAGAGGAGACTTAAGCAACCTGTAGAGGCCTCCCCAACCTCTTAGTCATTGATAAGATAACCCTGTTAAGGCTCAGAACTGTAGGATGACTACAGGCTACCTTTGTGCCTGCAGATCTTCAGAGCAAGAATGGGAGGAAGGCAGCTATTTATCAGATAAGACAGAACTTCAAGCCCTGGGTCTTACCTCATCTGGATGGCCTCCAAACAGACCATGGCAGTGGAGTGGGGCTGTTGGTACTGTGAAATGTCATTGGCTCAGGGCTGATTTTATCCCTGGTTTTGCTTGATTTCCTCCACAGGAAGAATATTTGGAGGAATTGAAACCAAGGACAGAGAAGAGACTTGCTTTTGCAGAGCACCATGCTTTGTAGACTGTCCCAGAGTGGGAAACACTCCATTTTTGCCTTCCAAACTGTCATCCACAACTAGACGCTTCCTGGATCACCAGGAGCTGAGCTCTCTGCTGCCACTTTACTAATAATCTTTCTAAGCCCAGGGAAAGACAAAAGACAGCAGAAGATCAAATAAAGCCACTTCCCTCTTCAGTCCTATTTGGTTTGGGATTCAGCCTCCCCACGCACCTGAAAATACCTTGATCAGAGAGCAGAGGGGCCTCTTTCTTTTTTTCTGATATGACTCTGGCCATGCTAGATTTAAGCAAGGAGCTAGAACTGAAATTTAGGAGTTTTTGATTCCCGTGTATGTGATCTCCCTGGCCTGGTCCTTGGTTAGGACAGTGTAACCCTGCCTTTGAATGTACTATTGTTCCACATCAGCTGGCCTCCTGGGCATGGGATGCCAGACCATTGGGCCTGTGCAGTCTACTGCCTACCTGGATGGTGCAGAAGTGACTTCATCTCCCCCTCTGAGCAGTCAAACCCCATAATCAGACTGACTCTCACCTTCTCTTGAACTTGCTGCCCCAGCGCCAGCACCAGAGAGCTCTCTTGAAGCCAGCAATGGATTGCCTACTTGGAGGAGCTGGAGAGCAGAATGTGCTGTAACTGACTGTATTGCATAAGACAGCTCAGGGACTTCCTCCTTTTACTATGAGGTAAATAAAACAAGAAGGCCCAAGTAGAAAAACTGAAGGAGCAAACTATTTGGGGCCCATAAGCAAGGAACTTTGCCCTGTGTAGATCCCAGAGACTGGGAAAGCAGAGGACATGTCCCTTTAACTCTTCCCAGAGTCACAGTATTTGTAAAAGACAAAAATGTAAATTAAGAGGTCACAAGTGGTTTAGAATTTCAACAACAAAAAGGAGCATGCTTAAAGTAGAGCTCTGTCCTACATGAAGGGGAAGTACTGGGCAAATGTTTGAAAAGGCTTCTCTCACAAGCAGAGTCCAGCTGTAAAGAGGCATTGTCCACATTAGTGGTTTGAAACTTTTTGACCATAATCTACAGTAAGTGATCGATTTTTTTCATTGAAGGTAGATAGATGATGGGAGAGGTACATGTGGGGGTGAGTTCAATTCTAGAGCACGTGCCTAGCACACAAAGCTTTGAGTTTGATCTCTAGCACTGCAGTCCTAGTGATGGATGGATGGATGCATGCATGCATGCATGCCTGGATGGATGGAAACAGAACCCCAAATCCAAAGGTTTTATAACACAATTCTGGTGTTTACCAAATACAACATATATTATATCTATGAAAGAAGGGAAGGAAGGAAGGTATGCAGACAGGCAGACAAGCTAGATGGAAACCAGCAGAGAATGGTGGCCAGGGAATGGATAGTAACTTGTAGTCTGAAAACTATTGGTTAAATAGCAATGTGTACCATTTCTTTTGTAAATTTAAAAGACATTCACTGTGGCCAGTCTGTGCACATTCCTGTGATTTTCTCAGTGCTGGCAGGAGCCCGGTTCTGCTTGTTTATAGTCTGAGCCACTTAGTATTTTTGCATACTTTTCTCCACTTCAACTTTTCCCCCTAATTTTGTTAATATTCTCAATAGATGTTAACATAACACCTTTTTTCTCCTACTTCTAAATAAATGCACTAGATTGTTTATCATCTCTATTTCTTTACCTTAGACAGTTGTACTGTATCTCCACTCTGTTGAAATGTAAGGTTGTGATTTCCTCATTGAATCAACTGAAGTAGGATGTAAGCTCCATGAGAGCAAGAAACAACGAGGAAAAGACTTATCTGTCTCTGTATCTCCAATCACTGGTACAGAGAAGGTACTCAAAAAATAACTACTTGTTTAAAGGAAGGAAGGAAAGAAATTAAAGCAAAAAGGCTCAAGTGATAAAGTGCCTTCCTAGCAAGCATAAAGTCCTTAGTTAAAAAAAAACACCCAGGGCTGGGGATATGGCCTAGTGGCAAGAGTACTTGCCTCGTATACATGAGGCCCTGGGTTCAATTCTCCAGCACCACATATACAGAAAACGGCCAGAAGTGGCACTGTGGCTCAAGTGGCAGAGTGTTAGCCTTGAGCAAAAAGAAGCCAGGGACAGTGCTCAGGCCCTGAGTCCAAGCCCCAGGACTGGCCAAAAAACAAAAACAAAAACAAAACAAAACAAACACCCAGTACCTCAAAAACAAAACAAAACAAAAAAAGAACAAGCCTTGTTTGAAGGACATTTTACACACTAAACTCATGATGTGGCACAAGATACAACAGGATAGATAGGAAAGCCCCAGAAAAGCTGCATTTAGCAGAACTGCCAAACCCTGTGTAGGTTCTGTCCTCTGCAGAGCAAGCCTTTAAAAACAGTAGTCTGGGGGCTGGGGATATAGCCTAGTGGCAAGAGTGCCTGCCTCGGATACACGAGGCCCTAGGTTCGATTCCCCAGCACCACATATACAGAAAACGGCCAGAAGCGGCGCTGTGGCTCAAGTGGCAGAGTGCTAGCCTTGAGCGGGAAGAAGCCAGGGACAGTGCTCAGGCCCTGAGTCCAAGGCCCAGGACTGGCCAAAAAAAAAAAAAAAAACAAAAAAAAAAACAGTAGTCTGGTGTGACATGTAGCTGAGCCTGAGAGTGGCACAGTCTGTGAGGCTCCAGGCTTGGAGGTAAGAAGTCATCCGTGCAGGTGAGCCCGAGCCTATCTAGCCCCTGAGAGAGAGAGCATTGCATTGGGATGGTGCAGGATATTTCTTCGAAACTGCACCGAGCTTTTTCCAGGATAGCAGTTCAGTATAATATGATTCAGGCTATAGTCACCCCAAGTTTCTGCATGGTAGGTTTCTGTGGAGAAAAAGGTGCTGGCTGAGTCTTAAATGGCATCTTTGTTCTCAGGCCGGGACCACCCTAGTGTGAATGGGGCATTTAGATTGAGGAGCAGTCTAGAGTTCTAAGCCCCTGGAGACCCTAGTGTACAAATATGTACAGTGCCCAGAGTCAGCCTTCCCAGCTAGGCCTGGTGCTCCAGACCCCAGTGGTGTGTGTGTGTGTGTGTGTGTGTGTGTGTGTACATGTACAAATATGTACAGTGCCCAGAGTCAGCCTTCCCAGCTAGGCCTGGTGCTCCAGACCCCAGTGGTGTGTGTGTGTGTGTGTGTGTGTGTGTGTGTGTGTACATGTACAAATATGTACAGTGCCCAGAGTCAGCCTTCCCAGCTAGGCCTGGTGCTCCAGACCCCAGTGGTGTGTGTGTGTGTGTGTGTGTGTGTGTGTGTGTGTGTGTGTGTGTGTGTGTGTGTGTGTGTACATGCATGGATTTCCGGGAGGAGAGGGAAAGGCAAGCATGGCCTGGGAGAGGGACAGGACCAGATTCTTCCTCCAGCTCTGCCAATATCTATATGACCTTGGGCCTCAGTGTCCTCATCTATAAACTGGGGATGCTGGAGGTACTCTCATGATCTCCTTAGTTCAAATGTCTGCGACTCTGTCTCAGCCTAAGAAGCATTTTCTGGCAGGAAACAGAGGCTGCCCAGAGCTTCCTTCTCAGGCAGCCAGGGACGACATTCTTTCCTGTGCCCACATATGGAAGCAATTTCTAGATTCTCCAAGGCACTAATGCTGCTGAGCTCACCCGAAACAGAGGAGCTTGGTGATGGTAAGTGGAGAAGAGAAAAACCCTTCATGTGTTTTTCTGTCTTCAACCGTAGGGACTTTGATATATAGAATTGTTCTTGTGATCCGTTTTTCATGTTCAGACAGGGTAGGGGTTGGGGCATTTCACAGAAAAATCCTGATAAAGTGAATGCTGAGCTAACTGCTTTTCCCCACAGGCCAGAGAGTGGGGGAATATGAGGACATCTACGAATTTCAGAGTTTGGTTCCATGTTTATTGTCATCTTTCTCTCTGCAAAGTTCTCTTAAGTTGAATTGGGAACCATCAGCTTTGCAGGGGAAAAGTTGTCTTAATTCCTCCTCTGCCTTGAGAACCCTTTAAAAGCACACATTCCTCTTCTGAACTATGGGGTTGCAGAGTGGTTTCTATTAACTTTGCCACTGCTGCCAGCACTTGCTCCTCAACGGAGGTCACAAGCGGGACTTTTTCTAGAGCACAACCCTGCCTCAGAAAGTCCTAGTCATTGCCTGAGTCCCTATAAATGGTCCTTCTGACTTTCCTTGATTCCTCCCACCCTCTCTTTCCTTCTGACCCTAATTCCAGGCAAAGGAGATTACTGAAAAGGACATGTTTACAGAAAAATGGTTTTGTTCCCTCTTTCATTTCAGTCTTTAACTTTTAAATCACTTAATCTCCACTGTGGGAAACTTCACAAATTTTGTAGCACATTAATATTTTTTCCTAGAGGTGAAATTGGAATAACTAAGGATTTACATATGTTTTACAAACACTTGTAAAAAGTATTAAATAAATGTTCTTCTTAAAGACTCTTAAATATTTCCTTAGAATAGTTTTTGAGGAAAAAAACCCCTCAGAATCAAGGCAGTAGGCTGATGGATACCAAAAGACCCTTAGGGAAGATATATATCAGTAGGTTCATTCTGGGCCTCTAGTGCTGAGCCTTCTGGCCTGTGAGCCTGTTACTCCCTTTGGAAGGAACATGTTTACCACTGGCTTGCTTCTCTGGAGATTGCTGCTCTGAGGGCTGGAAATGACACACACTTTGAAGATAGACACACTTGTCAGAACTTCACAGGGCTACTCCCCTGTTTTGGAACACTCAGATTGCCTCTGTTTGACTTCCAACAAAGTTGTAATTCTGTACAGATTTCTCCACTCTAGAACCAACATCAGAACCATTTGTTTTGTTTTTGTTTGGTTGGTTTGTATGTGCTTGCGTGTACTTGAACTCAAAGCCTCACTCCCTTGCTTGGCTTTTTCTCTCAAAAGCCACAACGCCACTTTGGGCTTTTTGTTGGTGAGTTGGAGATATCTCTCTGAGACATTTGATGAGGCTGGCTTCAGATCTTCAGGTCTTCAGACCTCTGCATCTTATGTTGCCGGGATTATAGGTGTGAGCCACCTGCATCCACCTAGAAATGTTTATTTTTAGGAGGCCCCTATCCCCGTAGGACTGTGCTAGCTTCTCTTCAGTATTCCTTGAGGCTGGTTTGGCACACCTGCTTGCTGTCCTGTTAAGCTAACAGCTGAGAGCCAGTGCTGAATATCACCCCTTCCAGCCACTGCTGAGTACAGGCTCACCCGAAGTGGAGCAAACAGTTCTGCTCTGTGGCAGACGCTGTAGCTCCTTGCTTTCTGAGGAAGGCCGACCCACATCATTCTTTCCCTCCAGGGATTCTCCTCTCTAGGGCAAGCACAGTGCCCTGGCCCTGGGTTTTGAGGCAGCCACAGCCACTCAGGGCAGGTATTTACTGTTGCAGAATTGAGCCCAGCTTCCCAGGCAGTGACCCTTGCATTACCCAATTCTCTACAGCCTATGTGTGCTTCCTCTATTCACATTCTGCACATTTGTTGAATGCACACTGGAAGTTGTTAAAGGCAAGGTCTCTGTCTTCATGGAGTTTGTACAGGGAAAAACAGACAATAAACTAGGAAATGGATGACTCAGATAAATTAAGATAGTGGTCAGGGCTCTGAGAAAAGCTGATGGGATCCTGAGATGGAGAATGATGGGGCTGCAGTTCCAGATAGAGCTGTCAAGGCAAGCCCATCTGAGGACATGACTGGAGAGCCGAGATGTGAGTGGCAGGGAAGAGACACATGACATCAGACTAAGGCCAAATGCTAGGACCCGAGAACAAACAGGACACATCCCAAAAAAGAAAGAGGTAGTGTGTGGCTGTGGGGAGAGGGATAAGGAACCAAGTCAGAGATGTAGGCAGGCACAGAGGCTCTCAGAGAATGGAGTTCTAATCAGGAGGACCAGTATGTTGTAGAATCTGCATTGTTTTGGGTTTTTGTTTGTTTGTTTGTTTGTTTGCCAGTCCTGGGCCTTGAACTCTGGGCCTGAGCACTGTCCCTGGCTTCTCTTTGCTCAAGGCTAGCATTCTGCCACTTGAGCCACAGCACCACTTCTGGCCGTTTTCTATATATGGGTGCTGGGGAATCGAACCCAGGGTTCCATGTATATGAGTCAAGCACTCTTGCCACTAGGCCATATTCCCAGCCCCTCTGTACTGTTTTGTTTTTGTTTTTGTTTTTGTTTTGGCCAGTCCTGGGGCTTGGACTCAGGGCCTGAGCATTGTCCCTGGCTTCCTTTTTGCTCAAGGCTAGCACTCTGCCACTTGAGCCACAGCGCCTCTTCTGGCCGTTTTCTAGATATGTGGTGCTGGAGAATCGAACCCAGGGCTTCATGTATACGAGGCAAGCTCTCTTGCCACTAAGCCATATTCCCAGCCCACCCTCAGCATTGTTTTAATAAGTCATTCTGGCTTTGATCCTGTCTCTGCCCAGCTCTGGTACCTAGCCCTATACTCTCACTCATCTCTCTTCACCCCCCCACCCTCCACTAAGCTGCCTTGAACCACAATCCTCACTCAGGATCTCTTCCTCCTAAGTAATCAAAATTACAGGTGTGAGCCATTACAACTAGCTCTAACTCATACTTCTTATCTGGTCAGGATATCTGACTTGTCAGCCCTGCCTGTCATATTCTGACTGTCCTAGTTCAGGTCACTTCTGCAGCCTCAGCCATGGGATTGAGATTCACAAGATTGTTGAACCAGTCTTCTTGCTGTGATGCGGCCTGAAGCAAGAGACAAGGGAGAAGGAGCAGCTTAATAGCCTGAGAGACTCTGAACAGGCTTTTCATGACTGTAGTCCTCGAGTTTCCATTCAAGCACTGTATTTCTGTGCTCTAAGCTTCAGTGACATGCTTATAATCAGTATTTGTCACTCACTTGTTCTCTGCTGTTTATATGTATCTCACTCACCCCTCCTAGAGCTATGAAATTGGCACTGCTGTTAACTCTGCACTAGTGGAAGCACAGGTTGTTCCACTGCTGTGCAGCCCTCATCAAGGACTGTGGGTCCTCACTGTTGACACACTTTGCCCCTATCAGTGATCTGACAAGGTGGGATCATT